>NW_027478161.1:18484848-18787878 GCF_051020975.1 Osmia lignaria lignaria
TACAAAAAACGTCTCTTAACATTTTGCCATAGCTCGCTTCGTTTCCGAGATATTTGCAGATTCAGCTCAAAGGAACTGGCCTGACGGACATATTTCAAGATATTTCTTCTTCTTGTTGTTCTTCCTCTGCACAGCTAAGCTGGAAGTGGCATTTGCAGCTCGCAATAGTGCAGAGTTATCTCAAAGAAAGGGGCCACGGTGTTTCTGTATCTCTATTATGTTGGTGCGGTTTCGGAACTTTTAAATATCTTGATATATCTCGAGAACTACGCATCTGATCAAAAAATATCATAGAACATAAAAAGTAGGAAACTTAATTCTCTACAAAAAAGGTCTCTTAACATTTTGCCATAGCTCGCTTCGTTTCCGAGATATTTGCAGATTTATCTCAAGGGAAGGGGCCTGACGGACGTATTTCGAGATATTTCTTCTTCTTGTTGTTCTTCTTCTGCACAGCTAAGCTGGAAGTGGCATTTGCGGCTCGCACTAGTGCAGAGTTATCTCAAAGAAAGGGGCCACGGTGTTTCTGTATCTCTATTATGTTGGTGCGGCTTCGGAACTTTTAAATATCTCGATATATCTCGAAAACTACGCTTCTGATCAAAAAATATCATAGAACATAAAAAGTAGGAAACTTAATTCTCTACAAAAAAGGTCTCTTAACATTTTGCCATAGCTCGCTTCGTTTCCGAGATATTTGCAGATATATCTCAAGGGAAGGGGCCTGACGGACATATTTCGAGATATTTCTTCTTCTTGTTGTTCTTCTTCTGCACAGCTAAGCTGGAAGTGGCATTTACAGCTCGCAATAGTGCAGAGTTATCTCAAAGAAACGGGCCACGGTGTTTCTGTATCTCTATTATGTTGGTGTGGCTTCGGAACTTTTAAATATCTTGATATATCTCGAGAACTACGCATCTGATCAAAAAATATCATAGAACATAAATTGTAGGAAACATAATTCTCTACAAAAAAGGTCTCTTAACATTTTGCCATAGCTCGCTTCGTTTCCGAGATATTTGCAGATTTATCTCAAGGGAAGGGGCCTGACGGACATATTTCGAGATATTTCGACTTCTTGTTGTTCTTCTTCTGCACAGCTAAGCTGGAAGTTGCATTTGCGGCTCGCACTAGTGCACAGTTATCTCAAAGAAAGGGGCCACGGTGTTTCTGTATCTCTATTATGTTGGTGCGGCTTCGGAACTTTTAAATATCTTGATATATCTCGAGAACTACGCATCTGATCAAAAAATATCATAGAACATAAATTGTAGGAAACATAATTCTCTACAAAAAAGATCTCTCAACATTTTGCCATAGCTCGCTTCATTTCCGAGATATTTGCAGATTTATCTCAAGGGAAGGGGCCTGACGGACATATTTCGAGATATTTCTTCTTCTTGTTGTTCTTCTTCTGCACAGCTAAGCTGGAAGTGGCATTTGCGGCTCGCACTAGTGCAGAGTTATCCCAAAGAAAGGGGCCACGGTGTTTCTGTATCTCTATTATGTTGGTGCGGCTTCGGAACTTTTAAATATCTCGATATATCTCGAAAACTACGCTTCTGATCAAAAAATATCATAGAACGTAAATTGTAGGAAACATTATTCTCTACAAAAAAGGTCTCTTAACATTTTGCGATAGCTCGCTTCGTTTCCGAGATATTTGCAGATTCATCTCAAGGGAAGGGGTCTGACGGACATATTTCGAGATATTTCTTCTTCTTGTTGTTCTTCTTCAGCACAGCTAAGCTCGAAGCGTCATTTGCAGCTCGCAATAGTGCAGAGTTATCTCAAAGAAAGAGGCCACGGTGTTTCTGTACCTCTATTATGTTGGTGCAGCTTCGGAACTTTTAAATATCTTGATATATCTCGAGAACTACGCATCTGATCAAAAAATATCATCGAACATAAAAAGTAGGAAACTTAATTCTCTACAAAAAAGGTCTCTTAACATTTTGCCATAGCTCGCTTCGTTTCCGAGATATTTGCAGATTTATCTCAAGGGAAGTGGCCTGACGGACATATTTCGAGATATTTCTTCTTCTTGTTGTTCTTCTTCTGCACAGCTAAGCTGGAAGTGGCATTTCCAGCTCGCAATAGTGCAGAGTTATCTCAATGAAAGGGGCCACGGTGTTTCTGTATCTCTATTATGTTGGTGCGGCTTCGGAACTTTTAAATATCTTGATATATCTCGAGAACTACGCATCTGATCAAAAATTATCATAGAACATAAAAAGTAGGAAACTTAATTCTCTACAAAAAAGGTCTCTTAACATTTTGCCATAGCTCGTTTCGTTTCCGAGATATTTGCATATTTATCTCAAGGGAAGGGGCCTGACGGACATATTTCTAGATATTTCTTCTTCTTGTTGTTCTTCTTCTGCACAGCTAAGCTGGAAGTGGCATTTGCGGCTCTCACTAGTGCAGAGTTATCTCAAAGAAAGGGGCCACGGTGTTTCTGTATCTCTATTATGTTGGTGCGGCTTCGGAACTTTTAAATATCTTGATATATCTCGAGAACTACGCATCTGATCAAAAATTATCATAGAACATAAAAAGTAGGAAACTTAATTCTCTACAAAAAAGGTCTCTTAACATTTTGCCATAGCTCGTTTCGTTTCCGAGATATTTGCATATTTATCTCAAGGGAAGGGGCCTGACGGACATATTTCGAGATATTTCTTCTTCTTGTTGTTCTTCTTCTGCACAGCTAAGCTGGAAGTTGCATTTGCGGCTCGCACTAGTGCACAGTTATCTCAAAGAAAGGGGCCACGGTGTTTCTGTATCTCTATTATGTTGGTGCGTCTTCGGAACTTTTAAATATCTCGATATATCTCGAAAACTACGCTTCTGATCTAAAAATATCATAGAACATAAATTGTAGGAAACATAATTCTCTACAAAAAACGTCTCTTAACATTTTGCCATAGCTCGCTTCGTTTCCGAGATATTTGCAGATTCAGCTCAAAGGAACTGGCCTGACGGACATATTTCAAGATATTTCTTCTTCTTGTTGTTCTTCCTCTGCACAGCTAAGCTGGAAGTGGCATTTGCAGCTCGCAATAGTGCAGAGTTATCTCAAAGAAAGGGGCCACGGTGTTTCTGTATCTCTATTATGTTGGTGCGGTTTCGGAACTTTTAAATATCTTGATATATCTCGAGAACTACGCATCTGATCAAAAAATATCATAGAACATAAAAAGTAGGAAACTTAATTCTCTACAAAAAAGGTCTCTTAACATTTTGCCATAGCTCGCTTCGTTTCCGAGATATTTGCAGATTTATCTCAAGGGAAGGGGCCTGACGGACGTATTTCGAGATATTTCTTCTTCTTGTTGTTCTTCTTCTGCACAGCTAAGCTGGAAGTGGCATTTGCGGCTCGCACTAGTGCAGAGTTATCTCAAAGAAAGGGGCCACGGTGTTTCTGTATCTCTATTATGTTGGTGCGGCTTCGGAACTTTTAAATATCTCGATATATCTCGAAAACTACGCTTCTGATCAAAAAATATCATAGAACATAAAAAGTAGGAAACTTAATTCTCTACAAAAAAGGTCTCTTAACATTTTGCCATAGCTCGCTTCGTTTCCGAGATATTTGCAGATATATCTCAAGGGAAGGGGCCTGACGGACATATTTCGAGATATTTCTTCTTCTTGTTGTTCTTCTTCTGCACAGCTAAGCTGGAAGTGGCATTTACAGCTCGCAATAGTGCAGAGTTATCTCAAAGAAAGGGGCCACGGTGTTTCTGTATCTCTATTATGTTGGTGTGGCTTCGGAACTTTTAAATATCTTGATATATCTCGAGAACTACGCATCTGATCAAAAAATATCATAGAACATAAATTGTAGGAAACATAATTCTCTACAAAAAAGGTCTCTTAACATTTTGCCATAGCTCGCTTCGTTTCCGAGATATTTGCAGATTTATCTCAAGGGAAGGGGCCTGACGGACATATTTCGAGATATTTCGACTTCTTGTTGTTCTTCTTCTGCACAGCTAAGCTGGAAGTTGCATTTGCGGCTCGCACTAGTGCACAGTTATCTCAAAGAAAGGGGCCACGGTGTTTCTGTATCTCTATTATGTTGGTGCGTTTTCGGAACTTTTAAATATCTCGATATATCTCGAAAACTACGCTTCTGATCAAAAAATATCATAGAACATAAATTGTAGGAAACATAATTCTCTACAAAAAACCTCTCTTAACATTTTGCCATAGCTCGCTTCGTTTCCGAGATATTTGCAGATTCAGCTCAAAGGAACTGGCCTGACGGACATATTTCGAGATATTTCTTCTTCTTGTTGTTCTTCCTCTGCACAGCTAAGCTGGAAGTGGCATTTGCAGCTCGCAATAGTGCAGAGTTATCTCAAAGAAAGGGGCCACGGTGTTTCTGTATCTCTATTATGTTGGTGCGGCTTCGGAACTTTTAAATATCTTGATATATCTCGAGAACTACGCATCTGATCAAAAAATATCATAGAACATAAAAAGTAGGAAACTTAATTCTCTACAAAAAAGGTCTCTTAACATTTTGCCATAGCTCGCTTCGTTTCCGAGATATTTGCATATTTATCTCAAGGGAAGGGGCCTGACGGACATATTTCGAGATATTTCTTCTTCTTGTTGTTCTTCTTCTGCACAGCTAAGCTGGAAGTGGCATTTGCGGCTCGCACTAGTGCAGAGTTATCTCAAAGAAAGGGGCCACGGTGTTTCTGTATCTCTATTATGTTGGTGCGGCTTCGGAACTTTTAAATATCTCGATATATCTCGAAAACTACGCTTCTGATCAAAAAATATCATAGAACATAAAAAGTAGGAAACTTAATTCTCTACAAAAAAGGTCTCTTAACATTTTGCCATAGCTCGCTTCGTTTCCGAGATATTTGCAGATTTATCTCAAGGGAAGGGGCCTGACGGACGTATTTCGAGATATTTCTTCTTCTTGTTGTTCTTCCTCTGCACAGCTAAGCTGGAAGTGGCATTTGCAGCTCGCAATAGTGCAGAGTTATCTCAAAGAAAGGGGCCACGGTGTTTCTGTATCTCTATTATGTTGGTGCGGTTTCGGAACTTTTAAATATCTTGATATATCTCGAGAACTACGCATCTGATCAAAAAATATCATAGAACATAAAAAGTAGGAAACTTAATTCTCTACAAAAAAGGTCTCTTAACATTTTGCCATAGCTCGCTTCGTTTCCGAGATATTTGCAGATTTATCTCAAGGGAAGGGGCCTAACGGACATATTTCGAGATATTTCTTCTTCTTGTTGTTCTTCTTCTGCACAGCTAAACTGGAAGTGGCATTTCCAGCTCGCAATAGTGCAGAGTTATCTTAAAGAAAGGGGCCACGGTGTTTCTGTATCTCTATTATGTTGGTGCGGTTTCGGAACTTTTAAATATCTTGATATATCTCGAGAACTACGCATCTGATCAAAAAATATCATAGAACATAAAAAGTAGGAAACTTAATTCTCTACAAAAAAGGTCTCTTAACATTTTGCCATAGCTCGCTTCGTTTCCGAGATATTTGCAGATTTATCTCAAGGGAAGGGGCCTGACGGACGTATTTCGAGATATTTCTTCTTCTTGTTGTTCTTCTTCTGCACAGCTGAGCTGGAAGTGGCATTTGCAGGTCGCAATAGTGCAGAGTTATCTCAAAGAAAGGGGCCACGGTGTTTCTGTATCTCTATTATGTTGGTGCGGCTTCGGAACTTTTAAATATCTCGATATATCTCGAAAACTACGCTTCTGATCAAAAAATATCATAGAACGTAAATTGTAGGAAACATTATTCTCTACAAGAAAGGTCTCTAAACATTTTGCCATAGCTCGCTTCGTTTCCGAGATATTTGCAGATTTATCTCAAGGGAAGGGGCCTGACGGACATATTTCGAGATATTTCTTCTTCTTGTTGTTCTTCTTCTGCACAGCTAAGCTGGAAGTGGCATTTGCGGCTCGCACTAGTGCAGAGTTATCTCAAAGAAAGGGGCCACGGTGTTTCTGTATCTCTATTATGTTGGTGTGGCTTCGGAACTTTTAAATATCTTGATATATCTCGAGAACTACGCATCTGATCAAAAAATATCATAGAAGATAAATTGTAGGAAACATAATTCTCTACAAAAAAGGTCTCTTAACATTTTGCCATAGCTCGCTTCGTTTCCGAGATATTTGCAGATTTATCTCAAGGGAAGGGGCCTGACGGACATATTTCGAGATATTTCTTCTTCTTGTTGTTCTTCTTCTGCACAGCTAAGCTGGAAGTTGCATTTGCGGCTCGCACTAGTGCACAGTTATCTCAAAGAAAGGGGCCACGGTGTTTCTGTATCTCTATTATGTTGGTGCGTCTTCGGAACTTTTAAATATCTCGATATATCTCGAAAACTACGCTTCTGATCAAAAAATATCATAGAACATAAATTGTAGGAAACATAATTCTCTACAAAAAACGTCTCTTAACATTTTGCCATAGCTCGCTTCGTTTCCGAGATATTTGCAGATTCAGCTCAAAGGAACTGGCCTGACGGACATATTTCAAGATATTTCTTCTTCTTGTTGTTCTTCCTCTGCACAGCTAAGCTGGAAGTGGCATTTGCAGCTCGCAATAGTGCAGAGTTATCTCAAAGAAAGGGGCCACGGTGTTTCTGTATCTCTATTATGTTGGTGCGGTTTCGGAACTTTTAAATATCTTGATATATCTCGAGAACTACGCATCTGATCAAAAAATATCATAGAACATAAAAAGTAGGAAACTTAATTCTCTACAAAAAAGGTCTCTCAACATTTTGCCATAGCTCGCTTCGTTTCCGAGATATTTGCAGATTTATCTCAAGGGAAGGGGCCTGACGGACATATTTCGAGATATTTCTTCTTCTTGTTGTTCTTCTTCTGCACAGCTAAGCTGGAAGTGGCATTTGCGGCTCGCACTGGTGCACAGTTATCTCAAAGAAAGGGGCCACGGTGTTTCTGTATCTCTATTATGTTGGTGCGGTTTCGGAACTTTTAAATATCTTGATATATCTCGAGAACTACGCATCTGATCAAAAAATATCATAGAACATAAAAAGTAGGAAACTTAATTCTCTACAAAAAAGGTCTCTCAACATTTTGCCATAGCTCGCTTCGTTTCCGAGATATTTGCAGATTTATCTCAAGGGAAGGGGCCTGACGGACGTATTTCGAGATATTTCTTCTTCTTGTTGTTCTTCTTCTGCACAGCTAAGCTGGAAGTGGCATTTGCGGCTCGCACTAGTGCAGAGTTATCTCAAAGAAAGGGGCCACGGTGTTTCTGTATCTCTATTATGTTGGTGCGGCTTCGGAACTTTTAAATATCTCGATATATCTCGAAAACTACGCTTCTGATCAAAAAATATCATAGAACATAAATTGTAGGAAACATAATTCTCTACAAAAAAGGTCTCTCAACATTTTGCCATAGCTCTCTTCGTTTCCGAGATATTTGCAAATTTATCTCAAGGGAAGGGGCCTGACGGACATATTTCGAGATATTTCTTCTTCTTGTTGTTCTTCTTCTGCACAGCTAAGCTGGAAGTGGCATTTGCGGCTCGCACTGGTGCACAGTTATCTCAAAGAAAGGGGCCACGGTGTTTCTGTATCTCTATTATGTTGGTGTGGCTTCGGAACTTTTAAATATCTTGATATATCTCGAGAACTACGCATCTGATCAAAAAATATCATAGAACATAAAAAGTAGGAAACTTAATTCTCTACAAAAAAGGTCTCTTAACATTTTGCCATAGCTCGCTTCGTTTCCGAGATATTTGCAGATTTATCTCAAGGGAAGGGGCCTGACGGACGTATTTCGAGATATTTCTTCTTCTTGTTCTTCTTCTTCTGCACAGCTGAGCTGGAAGTGGCATTTGCAGGTCGCAATAGTGCAGAGTTATCTCAAAGAAAGGGGCCACGGTGTTTCTGTATCTCTATTATGTTGGTGCGGCTTCGGAACTTTTAAATATCTCGATATATCTCGAAAACTACGCTTCTGATCAAAAAATATCATAGCACGTAAATTGTAGGAAACATTATTCTCTACAAGAAAGGTCTCTAAACATTTTGCCATAGCTCGCTTCGTTTCCGAGATATTTGCAGATTTATCTCAAGGGAAGGGGCCTGACGGACATATTTCGAGATATTTCTTCTTCTTGTTGTTCTTCTTCTGCACAGCTAAGCTGGAAGTGGCATTTGCAGGTCGCACTAGTGCAGAGTTATCTCAAAGAAAGGGGCCACGGTGTTTCTGTATCTCTATTATGTTGGTGCGGCTTCGGAACTTTTAAATATCTCGATATATCTCGAAAACTACGCTTCTGATCAAAAAATATCATAGAACATAAATTGTAGGAAACATAATTCTCTACAAAAAAGGTCTCTCAACATTTTGCCATAGCTCTCTTCGTTTCCGAGATATTTGCAGATTTATCTCAAGGGAAGGGGCCTGACGGACATATTTCGAGATATTTCTTCTTCTTGTTGTTCTTCTTCTGCACAGCTAAGCTGGAAGTGGCATTTGCGGCTCGCACTGGTGCACAGTTATCTCAAAGAAAGGGGCCACGGTGTTTCTGTATCTCTATTATGTTGGTGTGGCTTCGGAACTTTTAAATATCTTGATATATCTCGAGAACTACGCATCTGATCAAAAAATATCATAGAACATAAAAAGTAGGAAACTTAATTCTCTACAAAAAAGGTCTCTTAACATTTTGCCATAGCTCGCTTCGTTTCCGAGATATTTGCAGATTTATCTCAAGGGAAGGGGCCTGACGGACGTATTTCGAGATATTTCTTCTTCTTGTTCTTCTTCTTCTGCACAGCTGAGCTGGAAGTGGCATTTGCAGGTCGCAATAGTGCAGAGTTATCTCAAAGAAAGGGGCCACGGTGTTTCTGTATCTCTATTATGTTGGTGCGGCTTCGGAACTTTTAAATATCTCGATATATCTCGAAAACTACGCTTCTGATCAAAAAATATCATAGAACATAAATTGTAGGAAACATAATTCTCTACAAGAAAGGTCTCTTAACATTTTGCGATAGCTCGCTTCGTTTCCGAGATATTTGCAGATTTATCTCAAGGGAAGGGGCCTGACGGACATATTTCGAGATATTTCTTCTTCTTGTTGTTCTTCTTCTGCACAGCTAAGCTGGAAGTGGCATTTGCGGCTCGCACTAGTGCAGAGTTATCTCAAAGAAAGGGGCCACGGTGTTTCTGTATCCCTATTATGTTGGTGCGGCTTCGGAACTTTTAAATATCTTGATATATCTCGAGAACTACGCATCTGATCAAAAAATATCATAGAACATAAAAAGTAGGAAACTTAATTCTCTACAAAAAAGGTCTCTTAACATTTTGCCATAGCTCGCTTCGTTTCCGAGATATTTGCAGATTTATCTCAAGGGAAGGGGCCTGACGGACATATTTCGAGATATTTCTTCTTCTTGTTGTTCTTCTTCTGCACAGCTAAGCTGGAAGTGGCATTTGCGGCTCGCACTAGTGCAGAGTTATCTCAAAGAAAGGGGCCACGGTGTTTCTGTATCTCTATTATGTTGGTGCGGCTTCGGAACTTTTAAATATCTCGATATATCTCGAAAACTACGCTTCTGATCAAAAAATATCATAGAACATAAATTGTAGGAAATATAATTCTCTACAAAAAAGGTCTCTCAACATTTTGCCATAGCTCTCTTCGTTTCCGAGATATTTGCAGATTTATCTCAAGGGAAGGGGCCTGACGGACATATTTCGAGATATTTCTTCTTCTTGTTGTTCTTCTTCTGCACAGCTAAGCTGGAAGTGGCATTTGCGGCTCGCACTGGTGCACAGTTATCTCAAAGAAAGGGGCCACGGTGTTTCTGTATCTCTATTATGTTGGTGCGTCTTCGGAACTTTTAAATATCTCGATATATCTCGAAAACTACGCTTCTGATCAAAAAATATCATAGAACATAAATTGTAGGAAACATAATTCTCTACAAAAAACGTCTCTTAACATTTTGCCATAGCTCGCTTCGTTTCCGAGATATTTGCAGATTCAGCTCAAAGGAACTGGCCTGACGGACATATTTCAAGATATTTCTTCTTCTTGTTGTTCTTCCTCTGCACAGCTAAGCTGGAAGTGGCATTTGCAGCTCGCAATAGTGCAGAGTTATCTCAAAGAAAGGGGCCACGGTGTTTCTGTATCTCTATTATGTTGGTGCGGTTTCGGAACTTTTAAATATCTTGATATATCTCGAGAACTACGCATCTGATCAAAAAATATCATAGAACATAAAAAGTAGGAAACTTAATTCTCTACAAAAAAGGTCTCTTAACATTTTGCCATAGCTCGCTTCGTTTCCGAGATATTTGCAGATTTATCTCAAGGGAAGGGGCCTGACGGACGTATTTCGAGATATTTCTTCTTCTTGTTCTTCTTCTTCTGCACAGCTGAGCTGGAAGTGGCATTTGCAGGTCGCAATAGTGCAGAGTTATCTCAAAGAAAGGGGCCACGGTGTTTCTGTATCTCTATTATGTTGGTGCGGCTTCGGAACTTTTAAATATCTCGATATATCTCGAAAACTACGCTTCTGATCAAAAAATATCATAGAACGTAAATTGTAGGAAACATTATTCTCTACAAGAAAGGTCTCTAAACATTTTGCCATAGCTCGCTTCGTTTCCGAGATATTTGCAGATTTATCTCAAGGGAAGGGGCCTGACGGACATATTTCGAGATATTTCTTCTTCTTGTTGTTCTTCTTCTGCACAGCTAAGCTGGAAGTGGCATTTGCAGGTCGCACTAGTGCAGAGTTATCTCAAAGAAAGGGGCCACGGTGTTTCTGTATCTCTATTATGTTGGTGCGGCTTCGGAACTTTTAAATATCTCGATATATCTCGAAAACTACGCTTCTGATCAAAAAATATCATAGAACATAAATTGTAGGAAACATAATTCTCTACAAGAAAGGTCTCTTAACATTTTGCGATAGCTCGCTTCGTTTCCGAGATATTTGCAGATTTATCTCAAGGGAAGGGGCCTGACGGACATATTTCGAGATATTTCTTCTTCTTGTTGTTCTTCTTCTGCACAGCTAAGCTGGAAGTGGAATTTGCGGCTCGCACTAGTGCAGAGTTATCTCAAAGAAAGGGGCCACGGTGTTTCTGTATCCCTATTATGTTGGTGCGGCTTCGGAACTTTTAAATATCTTGATATATCTCGAGAACTACGCATCTGATCAAAAAATATCATAGAACATAAAAAGTAGGAAACTTAATTCTCTACAAAAAAGGTCTCTTAACATTTTGCCATAGCTCGCTTCGTTTCCGAGATATTTGCAGATTTATCTCAAGGGAAGGGGCCTGACGGACATATTTCGAGATATTTCTTCTTCTTGTTGTTCTTCTTCTGCACAGCTAAGCTGGAAGTGGCATTTGCGGCTCGCACTAGTGCAGAGTTATCTCAAAGAAAGGGGCCACGGTGTTTCTGTATCTCTATTATGTTGGTGCGGCTTCGGAACTTTTAAATATCTCGATATATCTCGAAAACTACGCTTCTGATCAAAAAATATCATAGAACATAAATTGTAGGAAATATAATTCTCTACAAAAAAGGTCTCTCAACATTTTGCCATAGCTCTCTTCGTTTCCGAGATATTTGCAGATTTATCTCAAGGGAAGGGGCCTGACGGACATATTTCGAGATATTTCTTCTTCTTGTTGTTCTTCTTCTGCACAGCTAAGCTGGAAGTGGCATTTGCGGCTCGCACTGGTGCACAGTTATCTCAAAGAAAGGGGCCACGGTGTTTCTGTATCTCTATTATGTTGGTGCGTCTTCGGAACTTTTAAATATCTCGATATATCTCGAAAACTACGCTTCTGATCAAAAAATATCGTAGAACATAAATTGTAGGAAACATAATTCTCTACAAAAAACGTCTCTTAACATTTTGCCATAGCTCGCTTCGTTTCCGAGATATTTGCAGATTCAGCTCAAAGGAACTGGCCTGACGGACATATTTCAAGATATTTCTTCTTCTTGTTGTTCTTCCTCTGCACAGCTAAGCTGGAAGTGGCATTTGCAGCTCGCAATAGTGCAGAGTTATCTCAAAGAAAGGGGCCACGGTGTTTCTGTATCTCTATTATGTTGGTGCGGCTTCGGAACTTTTAAATATCTCGATATATCTCGAAAACTACGCTTCTGATCAAAAAATATGATAGAACATAAATTGTAGGAAATATAATTCTCTACAAAAAAGGTCTCTCAACATTTTGCCATAGCTCTCTTCGTTTCCGAGATATTTGCAGATTTATCTCAAGGGAAGGGGCCTGACGGACATATTTCGAGATATTTCTTCTTCTTGTTGTTCTTCTTCTGCACAGCTAAGCTGGAAGTGGCATTTGCGGCTCGCACTGGTGCACAGTTATCTCAAAGAAAGGGGCCACGGTGTTTCTGTATCTCTATTATGTTGGTGCGTCTTCGGAACTTTTAAATATCTCGATATATCTCGAAAACTACGCTTCTGATCAAAAAATATCATAGAACATAAATTGTAGGAAACATAATTCTCTACAAAAAACGTCTCTTAACATTTTGCCATAGCTCGCTTCGTTTCCGAGATATTTGCAGATTCAGCTCAAAGGAACTGGCCTGACGGACATATTTCAAGATATTTCTTCTTCTTGTTGTTCTTCCTCTGCACAGCTAAGCTGGAAGTGGCATTTGCAGCTCGCAATAGTGCAGAGTTATCTCAAAGAAAGGGGCCACGGTGTTTCTGTATCTCTATTATGTTGGTGCGGTTTCGGAACTTTTAAATATCTTGATATATCTCGAGAAATACGCATCTGATCAAAAAATATCATAGAACATAAAAAGTAGGAAACTTAATTCTCTACAAAAAAGGTCTCTTAACATTTTGCCATAGCTCGCTTCGTTTCCGAGATATTTGCAGATTTATCTCAAGGGAAGGGGCCTGACGGACGTATTTCGAGATATTTCTTCTTCTTGTTCTTCTTCTTCTGCACAGCTGAGCTGGAAGTGGCATTTGCAGGTCGCAATAGTGCAGAGTTATCTCAAAGAAAGGGGCCACGGTGTTTCTGTATCTCTATTATGTTGGTGCGGCTTCGGAACTTTTAAATATCTCGATATATCTCGAAAACTACGCTTCTGATCAAAAAATATCATAGAACGTAAATTGTAGGAAACATTATTCTCTACAAGAAAGGTCTCTAAACATTTTGCCATAGCTCGCTTCGTTTCCGAGATATTTGCAGATTTATCTCAAGGGAAGGGGCCTGACGGACATATTTCGAGATATTTCTTCTTCTTGTTGTTCTTCTTCTGCACAGCTAAGCTGGAAGTGGCATTTGCAGGTCGCACTAGTGCAGAGTTATCTCAAAGAAAGGGGCCACGGTGTTTCTGTATCTCTATTATGTTGGTGCGGCTTCGGAACTTTTAAATATCTCGATATATCTCGAAAACTACGCTTCTGATCAAAAAATATCATAGAACATAAATTGTAGGAAACATAATTCTCTACAAGAAAGGTCTCTTAACATTTTGCGATAGCTCGCTTCGTTTCCGAGATATTTGCAGATTTATCTCAAGGGAAGGGGCCTGACGGACATATTTCGAGATATTTCTTCTTCTTGTTGTTCTTCTTCTGCACAGCTAAGCTGGAAGTGGCATTTGCGGCTCGCACTAGTGCAGAGTTATCTCAAAGAAAGGGGCCACGGTGTTTCTGTATCCCTATTATGTTGGTGCGGCTTCGGAACTTTTAAATATCTTGATATATCTCGAGAACTACGCATCTGATCAAAAAATATCATAGAACATAAAAAGTAGGAAACTTAATTCTCTACAAAAAAGGTCTCTTAACATTTTGCCATAGCTCGCTTCGTTTCCGAGATATTTGCAGATTTATCTCAAGGGAAGGGGCCTGACGGACATATTTCGAGATATTTCTTCTTCTTGTTGTTCTTCTTCTGCACAGCTAAGCTGGAAGTGGCATTTGCGGCTCGCACTAGTGCAGAGTTATCTCAAAGAAAGGGGCCACGGTGTTTCTGTATCTCTATTATGTTGGTGCGGCTTCGGAACTTTTAAATATCTCGATATATCTCGAAAACTACGCTTCTGATCAAAAAATATCATAGAACATAAATTGTAGGAAATATAATTCTCTACAAAAAAGGTCTCTCAACATTTTGCCATAGCTCTCTTCGTTTCCGAGATATTTGCAGATTTATCTCAAGGGAAGGGGCCTGACGGACATATTTCGAGATATTTCTTCTTCTTGTTGTTCTTCTTCTGCACAGCTAAGCTGGAAGTGGCATTTGCGGCTCGCACTGGTGCACAGTTATCTCAAAGAAAGGGGCCACGGTGTTTCTGTATCTCTATTATGTTGGTGCGTCTTCGGAACTTTTAAATATCTCGATATATCTCGAAAACTACGCTTCTGATCAAAAAATATCATAGAACATAAATTGTAGGAAACATAATTCTCTACAAAAAACGTCTCTTAACATTTTGCCATAGCTCGCTTCGTTTCCGAGATATTTGCAGATTCAGCTCAAAGGAACTGGCCTGACGGACATATTTCAAGATATTTCTTCTTCTTGTTGTTCTTCCTCTGCACAGCTAAGCTGGAAGTGGCATTTGCAGCTCATAATAGTGCAGAGTTATCTCAAAGAAAGGGGCCACGGTGTTTCTGTATCTCTATTATGTTGGTGCGGTTTCGGAACTTTTAAATATCTTGATATATGTCGAGAACTACGCATCTGATCAAAAAATATCATAGAACATAAAAAGTAGGAAACTTAATTCTCTACAAAAAAGGTCTCTTAACATTTTGCCATAGCTCGCTTCGTTTCCGAGATATTTGCAGATTTATCTCAAGGGAAGGGGCCTGACGGACGTATTTCGAGATATTTCTTCTTCTTGTTGTTCTTCTTCTGCACAGCTAAGCTGGAAGTGGCATTTGCGGCTCGCACTAGTGCAGAGTTATCTCAAAGAGAGGGGCCACGGTGTTTCTGTATCTCTATTATGTTGGTGCGGCTTCGGAACTTTTAAATATCTCGATATATCTCGAAAACTACGCTTCTGATCAAAAAATATCATAGAACATAAAAAGTAGGAAACTTAATTCTCTACAAAAAAGGTCTCTTAACATTTTGCCATAGCTCGCTTCGTTTCCGAGATATTTGCAGATTTATCTCAAGGGAAGGGGCCTAACGGACATATTTCGAGATATTTCTTCTTCTTGTTGTTCTTCTTCTGCACAGCTAAACTGGAAGTGGCATTTCCAGCTCGCAATAGTGCAGAGTTATCTTAAAGAAAGGGGCCACGGTGTTTCTGTATCTCTATTATGTTGGTGCGGTTTCGGAACTTTTAAATATCTTGATATATCTCGAGAACTACGCATCTGATCAAAAAATATCATAGAACATAAAAAGTAGGAAACTTAATTCTCTACAAAAAAGGTCTCTTAACATTTTGCCATAGCTCGCTTCGTTTCAGAGATATTTGCAGATTTATCTCAAGGGAAGGGGCCTGACGGACGTATTTCGAGATATTTCTTCTTCTTGTTGTTCTTCTTCTGCACAGCTGAGCTGGAAGTGGCATTTGCAGGTCGCAATAGTGCAGAGTTATCTCAAAGAAAGGGGCCACGGTGTTTCTGTATCTCTATTATGTTGGTGCGGCTTCGGAACTTTTAAATATCTCGATATATCTCGAAAACTACGCTTCTGATCAAAAAATATCATAGAACGTAAATTGTAGGAAACATTATTCTCTACAAGAAAGGTCTCTAAACATTTTGCCATAGCTCGCTTCGTTTCCGAGATATTTGCAGATTTATCTCAAGGGAAGGGGCCTAACGGACATATTTCGAGATATTTCTTCTTCTTGTTGTTCTTCTTCTGCACAGCTAAACTGGAAGTGGCATTTCCAGCTCGCAATAGTGCAGAGTTATCTTAAAGAAAGGGGCCACGGTGTTTCTGTATCTCTATTATGTTCGTGCGGTTTCGGAACTTTTAAATATCTCGATATATCTCGAGAACTACGCATCTGATCAAAAAATATCATAGAACATAAAAAGTAGGAAACTTAATTCTCTACAAAAAAGGTCTCTTAACATTTTGCCATAGCTCGCTTCGTTTCCGAGATATTTGCAGATTTATCTCAAGGGAAGGGGCCTGACGGACGTATTTCGAGATATTTCTTCTTCTTGTTGTTCTTCTTCTGCACAGCTAAGCTGGAAGTGGCATTTGCGGCTCGCACTAGTGCAGAGTTATCTCAAAGAAAGGGGCCACGGTGTTTCTGTATCTCTATTATGTTGGTGCGGCTTCGGAACTTTTAAATATCTCGATATATCTCGAAAACTACGCTTCTGATCAAAAAATATCATAGAACATAAATTGTAAGAAACATGATTCTCTACAAAAAAGGTCTCTTAACATTTTGCCATAGCTCGCTTCGTTTCCGAGATATTTGCAGATTTATCTCAAGGGAAGGGGCCTAACGGACATATTTCGAGATATTTCTTCTTCTTGTTGTTCTTCTTCTGCACAGCTAAACTGGAAGTGGCATTTCCAGCTCGCAATAGTGCAGAGTTATCTTAAAGAAAGGGGCCACGGTGTTTCTGTATCTCTATTATGTTGGTGCGGTATCGGAACTTTTAAATATCTTGATATATCTCGAGAACTACGCATCTGATCAAAAAATATCATAGAACATAAAAAGTAGGAAACTTAATTCTCTCCAAAAAAGGTCTCTCAACATTTTGCCATAGCTCTCTTCGTTTCCGAGATATTTGCAGATTTATCTCAAGGGAAGGGGCCTGACGGACATATTTCGAGATATTTCTTCTTCTTGTTGTTCTTCTTCTGCACAGCTAAGCTGGAAGTGGCATTTGCGGCTCGCACTAGTGCAGAGTTATCTCAAAGAAAGGGGCCACGGTGTTTCTGTATCTCTATTATGTTGGTGCGGCTTCGGAACTTTTAAATATCTCGATATATCTCGAAAACTACGCTTCTGATCAAAAAATATCATAGAACATAAATTGTAGGAAACATAATTCTCTACAAAAAACGTCTCTTAACATTTTGCCATAGCTCGCTTCGTTTCCGAGATATTTGCAGATTCAGCTCAAAGGAACTGGCCTGACGGACATATTTCAAGATATTTCTTCTTCTTGTTGTTCTTCCTCTGCACAGCTAAGCTGGAAGTGGCATTTGCAGCTCGCAATAGTGCAGAGTTATCTCAAAGAAAGGGGCCACGGTGTTTCTGTATCTCTATTATGTTGGTGCGGTTTCGGAACTTTTAAATATCTTGATATATCTCGAGAACTACGCATCTGATCAAAAAATATCATAGAACATAAAAAGTAGGAAACTTAATTCTCTACAAAAAAGGTCTCTTAACATTTTGCCATAGCTCGCTTCGTTTCCGAGATATTTGCAGATTTATCTCAAGGGAAGGGGCCTGACGGACGTATTTCGAGATATTTCTTCTTCTTGTTGTTCTTCTTCTGCACAGCTAAGCTGGAAGTGGCATTTGCGGCTCGCACTAGTGCAGAGTTATCTCAAAGAAAGGGGCCACGGTGTTTCTGTATCTCTATTATGTTGGTGCGGCTTCGGAACTTTTAAATATCTCGATATATCTCGAAAACTACGCTTCTGATCAAAAAATATCATAGAACATAAAAAGTAGGAAACTTAATTCTCTACAAAAAAGGTCTCTTAACATTTTGCCATAGCTCGCTTCGTTTCCGAGATATTTGCAGATTTATCTCAAGGGAAGGGGCCTGACGGACATATTTCGAGATATTTCTTCTTCTTGTTGTTCTTCTTCTGCACAGCTAAGCTGGAAGTGGCATTTGCGGCTCGCACTAGTGCAGAGTTATCTCAAAGAAAGGGGCCACGGTGTTTCTGTATCCCTATTATGTTGGTGCGGCTTCGGAACTTTTAAATATCTTGATATATCTCGAGAACTACGCATCTGATCAAAAAATATCATAGAACATAAAAAGTAGGAAACTTAATTCTCTACAAAAAAGGTCTCTTAACATTTTGCCATAGCTCGCTTCGTTTCCGAGATATTTGCAGATTTATCTCAAGGGAAGGGGCCTGACGGACATATTTCGAGATATTTCTTCTTCTTGTTGTTCTTCTTCTGCACAGCTAAGCTGGAAGTGGCATTTGCGGCTCGCACTAGTGCAGAGTTATCTCAAAGAAAGGGGCCACGGTGTTTCTGTATCTCTATTATGTTGGTGCGGCTTCGGAACTTTTAAATATCTCGATATATCTCGAAAACTACGCTTCTGATCAAAAAATATCATAGAACATAAATTGTAGGAAACATAATTCTCTACAAAAAAGGTCTCTCAACATTTTGCCATAGCTCTCTTCGTTTCCGAGATATTTGCAGATTTATCCCAAGGGAAGGGGCCTGACGGACATATTTCGAGATATTTCTTCTTCTTGTTGTTCTTCTTCTGCACAGCTAAGCTGGAAGTGGCATTTGCGGCTCGCACTGGTGCACAGTTATCTCAAAGAAAGGGGCCACGGTGTTTCTGTATCTCTATTATGTTGGTGCGTCTTCGGAACTTTTAAATATCTCGATATATCTCGAAAACTACGCTTCTGATCAAAAAATATCATAGAACATAAATTGTAGGAAACATAATTCTCTACAAAAAACGTCTCTTAACATTTTGCCATAGCTCGCTTCGTTTCCGAGATATTTGCAGATTCAGCTCAAAGGAACTGGCCTGACGGACATATTTCGAGATATTTCTTCTTCTTGTTGTTCTTCCTCTGCACAGCTAAGCTGGAAGTGGCATTTGCAGCTCGCAATAGTGCAGAGTTATCTCAAAGAAAGGGGCCACGGTGTTTCTGTATCTCTATTATGTTGGTGCGGCTTCGGAACTTTTAAATATCTTGATATATCTCGAGAACTACGCATCTCATCAAAAAATATCATAGAACATAAAAAGTAGGAAACTTAATTCTCTACAAAAAAGGTCTCTTAACATTTTGCCATAGCTCGCTTCGTTTCCGAGATATTTGCATATTTATCTCAAGGGAAGGGGCCTGACGGACATATTTCGAGATATTTCTTCTTCTTGTTGTTCTTCTTCTGCACAGCTAAGCTGGAAGTGGCATTTGCGGCTCTCACTAGTGCAGAGTTATCTCAAAGAAAGGGGCCACGGTGTTTCTGTATCTCTATTATGTTGGTGCGGCTTCGGAACTTTTAAATATCTCGATATATCTCGAAAACTACGCTTCTGATCAAAAAATATCATTGAACATAAATTGTAGGAAACATAATTCTCTACAAAAAAGGTCTCTTGACATTTTGCCATAGCTCGCTTCGTTTCCGAGATATTTGCAGATATATCTCAAGGGAAGGGGCCTGACGCACATATTTCGAGATATTTCTTCTTCTTGTTGTTCTTCTTCTGCACAGCTAAGCTGGAAGTGGCATTTGCGGCTCGCACTAGTGCAGAGTTATCTCAAAGAAAGGGGCCACGGTGTTTCTGTATCTCTATTATGTTGGTGCGGCTTCGGAACTTTTAAATATCTCGATATATCTCGAAAACTACGCTTCTGATCAAAAAATATCATAGAACATAAAAAGTAGGAAACTTAATTCTCTACAAAAAAGGTCTCTTAACATTTTGCCATAGCTCGCTTCGTTTCCGAGATATTTGCAGATTTATCTCAAGGGAAGGGGCCTGACGGACATATTTCGAGATATTTCTTCTTCTTGTTGTTCTTCTTCTGCACAGCTAAGCTGGAAGTGGCATTTGCAGGTCGCACTAGTGCAGAGTTATCTCAAAGAAAGGGGCCACGGTGTTTCTGTATCTCTATTATGTTGGTGCGGCTTCGGAACTTTTAAATATCTCGATATATCTCGAAAACTACGCTTCTGATCAAAAAATATCATAGAACATAAATTGTAGGAAACATAATTCTCTACAAGAAAGGTCTCTTAACATTTTGCGATAGCTCGCTTCGTTTCCGAGATATTTGCAGATTTATCTCAAGGGAAGGGGCCTGACGGACATATTTCGAGATATTTCTTCTTCTTGTTGTTCTTCTTCTGCACAGCTAAGCTGGAAGTGGCATTTGCGGCTCGCACTAGTGCAGAGTTATCTCAAAGAAAGGGGCCACGGTGTTTCTGTATCTCTATTATGTTGGTGTGGCTTCGGAACTTTTAAATATCTTGATATATCTCGAGAACTACGCATCTGATCAAAAAATATCATAGAACATAAATTGTAGGAAACATAATTCTCTACAAAAAAGGTCTCTTAACATTTTGCCATAGCTCGCTTCGTTTCCGAGATATTTGCAGATTTATCTCAAGGGAAGGGGCCTGACGGATATATTTCGAGATATTTCTTCTTCTTGTTGTTCTTCTTCTGCACAGCTAAGCTGGAAGTTGCATTTGCGGCTCGCACTAGTGCACAGTTATCTCAAAGAAAGGGGCCACGGTGTTTCTGTATCTCTATTATGTTGGTGCGTCTTCGGAACTTTTAAATATCTCGATATATCTCGAAAACTACGCTTCTGATCAAAAAATATCATAGAACATAAATTGTAGGAAACATAATTCTCTACAAAAAACGTCTCTTAACATTTTGCCATAGCTCGCTTCGTTTCCGAGATATTTGCAGATTCAGCTCAAAGGAACTGGCCTGACGGACATATTTCGAGATATTTCTTCTTCTTGTTGTTCTTCCTCTGCACAGCTAAGCTGGAAGTGGCATTTGCAGCTCGCAATAGTGCAGAGTTATCTCAAAGAAAGGGGCCACGGTGTTTCTGTATCTCTATTATGTTGGTGCGGCTTCGGAACTTTTAAATATCTTGATATATCTCGAGAACTACGCATCTCATCAAAAAATATCATAGAACATAAAAAGTAGGAAACTTAATTCTCTACAAAAAAGGTCTCTTAACATTTTGCCATAGCTCGCTTCGTTTCCGAGATATTTGCATATTTATCTCAAGGGAAGGGGCCTGACGGACATATTTCGAGATATTTCTTCTTCTTGTTGTTCTTCTTCTGCACAGCTAAGCTGGAAGTGGCATTTACAGCTCGCAATAGTGCAGAGTTATCTCAAAGAAAGGGGCCACGGTGTTTCTGTATCTCTATTATGTTGGTGTGGCTTCGGAACTTTTAAATATCTTGATATATCTCGAGAACTACGCATCTGATCAAAAAATATCATAGAACATAAATTGTAGGAAACATAATTCTCTACAAAAAACGTCTCTTAACATTTTGCCATAGCTCGCTTCGTTTCCGAGATATTTGCAGATTCAGCTCAAAGGAACTGGCCTGACGGACATATTTCAAGATATTTCTTCTTCTTGTTGTTCTTCCTCTGCACAGCTAAGCTGGAAGTGGCATTTGCAGCTCGCAATAGTGCAGAGTTATCTCAAAGAAAGGGGCCACGGTGTTTCTGTATCTCTATTATGTTGGTGCGGTTTCGGAACTTTTAAATATCTTGATATATCTCGAGAACTACGCATCTGATCAAAAAATATCATAGAACATAAAAAGTAGGAAGCTTAATTCTCTACAAAAAAGGTCTCTTAACATTTTGCCATAGCTCGCTTCGTTTCCGAGATATTTGCAGATTTATCTCAAGGGAAGGGGCCTGACGGACGTATTTCGAGATATTTCTTCTTCTTGTTGTTCTTCTTCTGCACAGCTAAGCTGGAAGTGGCATTTGCGGCTCGCACTAGTGCAGAGTTATCTCAAAGAAAGGGGCCACGGTGTTTCTGTATCTCTATTATGTTGGTGCGGCTTCGGAACTTTTAAATATCTCGATATATCTCGAAAACTACGCTTCTGATCAAAAAATATCATAGAACATAAAAAGTAGGAAACTTAATTCTCTACAAAAAAGGTCTCTTAACATTTTGCCATAGCTCGCTTCGTTTCCGAGATATTTGCAGATTTATCTCAAGGGAAGGGGCCTAACGGACATATTTCGAGATATTTCTTCTTCTTGTTGTTCTTCTTCTGCACAGCTAAACTGGAAGTGGCATTTCCAGCTCGCAATAGTGCAGAGTTATCTCAAAGAAAGGGGCCACGGTGTTTCTGTATCTCTATTATGTTGGTGCGGTTTCGGAACTTTTAAATATCTTGATATATCTCGAGAACTACGCATCTGATCAAAAAATATCATAGAACATAAAAAGTAGGAAACTTAATTCTCTACAAAAAAGGTCTCTTAACATTTTGCCATAGCTCGCTTCGTTTCCGAGATATTTGCAGATTTATCTCAAGGGAAGGGGCCTGACGGACGTATTTCGAGATACTTCTTCTTCTTGTTGTTCTTCTTCTGCACAGCTGAGCTGGAAGTGGCATTTGCAGCTCGCAATAGTGCAGAGTTATCTCAAAGAAAGGGGCCACGGTGTTTCTGTATCTCTATTATGTTGGTGCGGCTTCGGAACTTTTAAATATCTTGATATATCTCGAGAACTACGCATCTGATCAAAAAATATCATAGAACATAAAAAGTAGGAAACTTAATTCTCTACAAAAAAGGTCTCTTAACATTTTGCCATAGCTCGCTTCGTTTCCGAGATATTTGCAGATTTATCTCAAGGGAAGGGGCCTGACGGACGTATTTCGAGATACTTCTTCTTCTTGTTGTTCTTCTTCTGCACAGCTGAGCTGGAAGTGGCATTTGCAGCTCGCAATAGTGCAGAGTTATCTCAACGAAAGGGGCCACGGTGTTTCTGTATCTCTATTATGTTGGTGCGGCTTCGGAACTTTTAAATATCTTGATATATCTCGAGAACTACGCATCTGATCAAAAAATATCATAGAACATAAAAAGTTGGAAACTTAATTCTCTACAAAAAAGGTCTCTTAACATTTTGCCATAGCTCGCTTCGTTTCCGAGACATTTGCAGATTTATCTCAAGGGAAGGGGCCTGACGGACATATTTCGAGATATTTCTTCTTCTTGTTGTTCTTCTTCTGCACAGCTAAGCTGGAAGTTGCATTTGCGGCTCTCACTAGTGCAGAGTTATCTCAAAGAAAGGGGCCACGGTGTTTCTGTATCTCTATTATGTTGGTGCGGCTTCGGAACTTTTAAATATCTCGATATATCTCGAAAACTACGCTTCTGATCAAAAAATATCATTGAACATAAATTGTAGGAAACATAATTCTCTACAAAAAAGGTCTCTTAACATTTTGCCATAGCTCGCTTCGTTTCCGAGATATTTGCAGATTTATCTCAAGGGAAGGGGCCTGACGGACATATTTCGAGATATTTCTTCTTCTTGTTGTTCTTCTTCTGCACAGCTAAGCTGGAAGTGGCATTTGCGGCTCGCACTAGTGCAGAGTTATCTCAAAGAAAGGGGCCACGGTGTTTCTGTATCCCTATTATGTTGGTGCGGCCTCGGAACTTTTAAATATCTCGATATATCTCGAAAACTACGCTTCTGATCAAAAAATATCATAGAACATAAATTGTAGGAAACATAATTCTCTACAAAAAACGTCTCTTAACATTTTGCCATAGATCGCTTCGTTTCCGAGATATTTGCAGATTCAGCTCAAAGGAACTGGCCTGACGGACATATTTCGAGATATTTCTTCTTCTTGTTGTTCTTCCTCTGCACAGCTAAGCTGGAAGTGGCATTTGCAGCTCGCAATAGTGCAGAGTTATCTCAAAGAAAGGGGCCACGGTGTTTCTGTATCTCTATTATGTTGGTGCGGCTTCGGAACTTTTAAATATCTTGATATATCTCGAGAACTACGCATCTGATCAAAAAATATCATAGAACATAAAAAGTAGGAAACTTAATTCTCTACAAAAAAGGTCTCTTAACATTTTGCCATAGCTCGCTTCGTTTCCGAGACATTTGCAGATTTATCTCAAGGGAAGGGGCCTGACGGACATATTTCGAGATATTTCTTCTTCTTGTTGTTCTTCTTCTGCACAGCTAAGCTGGAAGTTGCATTTGCGGCTCGCACTAGTGCACAGTTATCTCAAAGAAAGGGGCCACGGTGTTTCTGTATCTCTATTATGTTGGTGCGTTTTCGGAACTTTTAAATATCTCGATATATCTCGAAAACTACGCTTCTGATCAAAAAATATCATAGAACGTAAATTGTAGGAAACATTATTCTCTACAAGAAAGGTCTCTAAACATTTTGCCATAGCTCGCTTCGTTTCCGAGATATTTGCAGATTTATCTCAAGGGAAGGGGCCTGACGGACATATTTCGAGATATTTCTTCTTCTTGTTGTTCTTCTTCTGCACAGCTAAGCTGGAAGTGGCATTTGCAGGTCGCACTAGTGCAGAGTTATCTCAAAGAAAGGGGCCACGGTGTTTCTGTATCTCTATTATGTTGGTGCGGCTTCGGAACTTTTAAATATCTCGATATATCTCGAAAACTACGCTTCTGATCAAAAAATATCATAGAACATAAATTGTAGGAAACATAATTCTCTACAAGAAAGGTCTCTTAACATTTTGCGATAGCTCGCTTCGTTTCCGAGATATTTGCACATTTATCTCAAGGGAAGGGGCCTGACGGACATATTTCGAGATATTTCTTCTTCTTGTTGTTCTTCTTCTGCACAGCTAAGCTGGAAGTGGCATTTGCGGCTCGCACTAGTGCAGAGTTATCTCAAAGAAAGGGGCCACGGTGTTTCTGTATCCCTATTATGTTGGTGCGGCTTCGGAACTTTTAAATATCTTGATATATCTCGAGAACTACGCATCTGATCAAAAAATATCATAGAACATAAAAAGTAGGAAACTTAATTCTCTACAAAAAAGGTCTCTTAACATTTTGCCATAGCTCGCTTCGTTTCCGAGATATTTCCAGATTTATCTCAAGGGAAGGGGCCTGACGGACATATTTCGAGATATTTCTTCTTCTTGTTGTTCTTCTTCTGCACAGCTAAGCTGGAAGTGGCATTTGCGGCTCGCACTAGTGCAGAGTTATCTCAAAGAAAGGGGCCACGGTGTTTCTGTATCTCTATTATGTTGGTGCGGCTTCGGAACTTTTAAATATCTCGATATATCTCGAAAACTACGCTTCTGATCAAAAAATATCATAGAACATAAATTGTAGGAAACATAATTCTCTACAAAAAACGTCTCTCAACATTTTGCCATAGCTCTCTTCGTTTCCGAGATATTTGCAGATTCAGCTCAAAGGAACTGGCCTGACGGACATATTTCGAGATATTTCTTCTTCTTGTTGTTCTTCCTCTGCACAGCTAAGCTGGAAGTGGCATTTGCAGCTCGCAATAGTGCAGAGTTATCTCAAAGAAAGGGGCCACGGTGTTTCTGTATCTCTATTATGTTGGTGCGGCTTCGGAACTTTTAAATATCTTGATATATCTCGAGAACTACGCATCTCATCAAAAAATATCATAGAACATAAAAAGTAGGAAACTTAATTCTCTACAAAAAAGGTCTCTTAACATTTTGCCATAGCTCGCTTCGTTTCCGAGATATTTGCAGATTTATCTCAAGGGAAGGGGCCTGACGGACATATTTCGAGATATTTCTTCTTCTTGTTGTTCTTCTTCTGCACAGCTAAGCTGGAAGTGGCATTTGCGGCTCGCACTAGTGCAGAGTTATCTCAAAGAAAGAGGCCACGGTGTTTCTGTACCTCTATTATGTTGGTGCAGCTTCGGAACTTTTAAATATCTCGATATATCTCGAAAACTACGCTTCTGATCAAAAAATATCATAGAACATAAATTGTAGGAAACATAATTCTCTACAAGAAAGGTCTCTTAACATTTTGCGGTAGCTCGCTTCGTTTCCGAGATATTTGCAGATTTATCTCAAGGGAAGGGGCCTGACGGACATATTTCGAGATATTTCTTCTTCTTGTTGTTCTTCTTCTGCACAGCTAAGCTGGAAGTGGCATTTGCGGCTCGCACTAGTGCAGAGTTATCTCAAAGAAAGGGGCCACGGTGTTTCTGTATCCCTATTATGTTGGTGCGGCTTCGGAACTTTTAAATATCTTGATATATCTCGAGAACTACGCATCTGATCAAAAAATATCATAGAACATAAAAAGTAGGAAACTTAATTCTCTACAAAAAAGGTCTCTTAACATTTTGCCATAGCTCGCTTCGTTTCCGAGATATTTCCAGATTTATCTCAAGGGAAGGGGCCTGACGGACATATTTCGAGATATTTCTTCTTCTTGTTGTTCTTCTTCTGCACAGCTAAGCTGGAAGTGGCATTTGCGGCTCGCACTAGTGCAGAGTTATCTCAAAGAAAGGGGCCACGGTGTTTCTGTATCTCTATTATGTTGGTGCGGCTTCGGAACTTTTAAATATCTCGATATATCTCGAAAACTACGCTTCTGATCAAAAAATATCATAGAACATAAATTGTAGGAAACATAATTCTCTACAAGAAACGTCTCTCAACATTTTGCCATAGCTCTCTTCGTTTCCGAGATATTTGCAGATTTATCTCAAGGGAAGGGGCCTGACGGACATATTTCCAGATATTTCTTCTTCTTGTTGTTCTTCTTCTGCACAGCTAAGCTGGAAGTGGCATTTGCGGCTCGCACTGGTGCACAGTTATCTCAAAGAAAGGGGCCACGGTGTTTCTGTATCTCTATTATGTTGGTGCGTCTTCGGAACTTTTAAATATCTCGATATATCTCGAAAACTACGCTTCTGATCAAAAAATATCATAGAACATAAATTGTAGGAAACATAATTCTCTACAAAAAACGTCTCTCAACATTTTGCCATAGCTCGCTTCGTTTCCGAGATATTTGCAGATTCAGCTCAAAGGAACTGGCCTGACGGACATATTTCGAGATATTTCTTCTTCTTGTTGTTCTTCCTCTGCACAGCTAAGCTGGAAGTGGCATTTGCAGCTCGCAATAGTGCAGAGTTATCTCAAAGAAAGGGGCCACGGTGTTTCTGTATCTCTATTATGTTGGTGCGGCTTCGGAACTTTTAAATATCTTGATATATCTCGAGAACTACGCATCTCATCAAAAAATATCATAGAACATAAAAAGTAGGAAACTTAATTCTCTACAAAAAAGGTCTCTTAACATTTTGCCATAGCTCGCTTCGTTTCCGAGATATTTGCATATTTATCTCAAGGGAAGGGGCCTGACGGACATATTTCGAGATATTTCTTCTTCTTGTTGTTCTTCTTCTGCACAGCTAAGCTCGAAGTGGCATTTGCAGCTCGCAATAGTGCAGAGTTATCTCAAAGAAAGAGGCCACGGTGTTTCTGTACCTCTATTATGTTGGTGCAGCTTCGGAACTTTTAAATATCTTTATATATCTCGAGAACTACGCATCTGATCAAAAAATATCATCGAACATAAAAAGTAGGAAACTTAATTCTCTACAAAAAAGGTCTCTTAACATTTTGCCATAGCTCGCTTCGTTTCCGAGATATTTGCAGATTTATCTCAAGGGAAGTGGCCTGACGGACATATTTCGAGATATTTCTTCTTCTTGTTGTTCTTCTTCTGCACAGCTAAGCTGGAAGTAGCATTTGCAGCTCGCAATAGTGCAGAGTTATCTCAAAGAAAGGGGCCACGGTGTTTCTGTATCTCTATTATGTTGGTGCGGCTTCGGAACTTTTAAATATCTCGATATATCTCGAAAACTACGCTTCTGATCAAAAAATATCATAGAACATAAATTGTAGGAAACATAATTCTCTACAAGAAAGGTCTCTTAACATTTTGCGATAGCTCGCTTCGTTTCCGAGATATTTGCAGATTTATCTCAAGGGAAGGGGCCTGACGGACATATTTCGAGATATTTCTACTTCTTGTTGTTCTTCTTCTGCACAGCTAAGCTGGAAGTGGCATTTGCGGCTCGCACTAGTGCAGAGTTATCTCAAAGAAAGGGGCCACGGTGTTTCTGTATCCCTATTATGTTGGTGCGGCTTCGGAACTTTTAAATATCTTGATATATCTCGAGAACTACGCATCTGATCAAAAAATATCATAGAACATAAAAAGTAGGAAACTTAATTCTCTACAAAAAAGGTCTCTTAACATTTTGCCATAGCTCGCTTCGTTTCCGAGATATTTGCAGATTTATCTCAAGGGAAGGGGCCTGACGGACATATTTCGAGATATTTCTTCTTCTTGTTGTTCTTCTTCTGCACAGCTAAGCTGGAAGTGGCATTTGCGGCTCGCACTAGTGCAGAGTTATCTCAAAGAAAGGGGCCACGGTGTTTCTGTATCTCTATTATGTTGGTGCGGCTTCGGAACTTTTAAATATCTCGATATATCTCGAAAACTACGCTTCTGATCAAAAAATATCATAGAACATAAATTGTAGGAAACATAATTCTCTACAAAAAAGGTCTCTGAACATTTTGCAATAGCTCTCTTCGTTTCCGAGATATTTGCAGATTTATCTCAAGGGAAGGGGCCTGACGGACATATTTCGAGATATTTCTTCTTCTTGTTGTTCTTCTTCTGCACAGCTAAGCTGGAAGTGGCATTTGCGGCTCGCACTGGTGCACAGTTATCTCAAAGAAAGGGGCCACGGTGTTTCTGTATCTCTATTATGTTGGTGCGTCTTCGGAACTTTTAAATATCTCGATATATCTCGAAAACTACGCTTCTGATCAAAAAATATCATAGAACATAAATTGTAGGAAACATAATTCTCTACAAAAAACGTCTCTTAACATTTTGCCATAGCTCGCTTCGTTTCCGAGATATTTGCAGATTCAGCTCAAAGGAACTGGCCTGACGGACATATTTCGAGACATTTCTTCTTCTTGTTGTTCTTCCTCTGCACAGCTAAGCTGGAAGTGGCATTTGCAGCTCGCAATAGTGCAGAGTTATCTCAAAGAAAGGGGCCACGGTGTTTCTGTATCTCTATTATGTTGGTGCGGCTTCGGAACTTTTAAATATCTTGATATATCTCGAGAACTACGCATCTCATCAAAAAATATCATAGAACATAAAAAGTAGGAAACTTAATTCTCTACAAAAAAGGTCTCTTAACATTTTGCCATAGCTCGCTTCGTTTCCGAGATATTTGCATATTTATCTCAAGGGAAGGGGCCTGACGGACATATTTCGAGATATTTCTTCTTCTTGTTGTTCTTCTTCTGCACAGCTAAGCTCGAAGTGGCATTTGCAGCTCGCAATAGTGCAGAGTTATCTCAAAGAAAGAGGCCACGGTGTTTCTGTACCTCTATTATGTTGGTGCAGCTTCGGAACTTTTAAATATCTTTATATATCTCGAGAACTACGCATCTGATCAAAAAATATCATCGAACATAAAAAGTAGGAAACTTAATTCTCTACAAAAAAGGTCTCTTAACATTTTGCCATAGCTCGCTTCGTTTCCGAGATATTTGCAGATTTATCTCAAGGGAAGTGGCCTGACGGACATATTTCGAGATATTTCTTCTTCTTGTTGTTCTTCTTCTGCACAGCTAAGCTGGAAGTAGCATTTGCAGCTCGCAATAGTGCAGAGTTATCTCAAAGAAAGGGGCCACGGTGTTTCTGTATCTCTATTATGTTGGTGCGGCTTCGGAACTTTTAAATATCTCGATATATCTCGAAAACTACGCTTCTGATCAAAAAATATCATAGAACATAAATTGTAGGAAACATAATTCTCTACAAGAAAGGTCTCTTAACATTTTGCGATAGCTCGCTTCGTTTCCGAGATATTTGCAGATTTATCTCAAGGGAAGGGGCCTGACGGACATATTTCGAGATATTTCTACTTCTTGTTGTTCTTCTTCTGCACAGCTAAGCTGGAAGTGGCATTTGCGGCTCGCACTAGTGCAGAGTTATCTCAAAGAAAGGTGCCACGGTGTTTCTGTATCCCTATTATGTTGGTGCGGCTTCGGAACTTTTAAATATCTTGATATATCTCGAGAACTACGCATCTGATCAAAAAATATCATAGAACATAAAAAGTAGGAAACTTAATTCTCTACAAAAAAGGTCTCTTAACATTTTGCCATAGCTCGCTTCGTTTCCGAGATATTTGCAGATTTATCTCAAGGGAAGGGGCCTGACGGACATATTTCGAGATATTTCTTCTTCTTGTTGTTCTTCTTCTGCACAGCTAAGCTGGAAGTGGCATTTGCGGCTCGCACTAGTGCAGAGTTATCTCAAAGAAAGGGGCCACGGTGTTTCTGTATCTCTATTATGTTGGTGCGGCTTCGGAACTTTTAAATATCTCGATATATCTCGAAAACTACGCTTCTGATCAAAAAATATCATAGAACATAAATTGTAGGAAACATAATTCTCTACAAAAAAGGTCTCTGAACATTTTGCAATAGCTCTCTTCGTTTCCGAGATATTTGCAGATTTATCTCAAGGGAAGGGGCCTGACGGACATATTTCGAGATATTTCTTCTTCTTGTTGTTCTTCTTCTGCACAGCTAAGCTGGAAGTGGCATTTGCGGCTCGCACTGGTGCACAGTTATCTCAAAGAAAGGGGCCACGGTGTTTCTGTATCTCTATTATGTTGGTGCGTCTTCGGAACTTTTAAATATCTCGATATATCTCGAAAACTACGCTTCTGATCAAAAAATATCATAGAACATAAATTGTAGGAAACATAATTCTCTACAAAAAACGTCTCTTAACATTTTGCCATAGCTCGCTTCGTTTCCGAGATATTTGCAGATTCAGCTCAAAGGAACTGGCCTGACGGACATATTTCGAGACATTTCTTCTTCTTGTTGTTCTTCCTCTGCACAGCTAAGCTGGAAGTGGCATTTGCAGCTCGCAATAGTGCAGAGTTATCTCAAAGAAAGGGGCCACGGTGTTTCTGTATCTCTATTATGTTGGTGCGGCTTCGGAACTTTTAAATATCTTGATATATCTCGAGAACTACGCATCTCATCAAAAAATATCATAGAACATAAAAAGTAGGAAACTTAATTCTCTACAAAAAAGGTCTCTTAACATTTTGCCATAGCTCGCTTCGTTTCCGAGATATTTGCATATTTATCTCAAGGGAAGGGGCCTGACGGACATATTTCGAGATATTTCTTCTTCTTGTTGTTCTTCTTCTGCACAGCTAAGCTCGAAGTGGCATTTGCAGCTCGCAATAGTGCAGAGTTATCTCAAAGAAAGAGGCCACGGTGTTTCTGTACCTCTATTATGTTGGTGTAGCTTCGGAACTTTTAAATATCTTGATATATCTCGAGAACTACGCATCTGATCAAAAAATATCATCGAACATAAAAAGTAGGAAACTTAATTCTCTACAAAAAAGGTCTCTTAACGTTTTGCAATAGCTCGCTTCGTTTCCGAGATATTTGCAGATTTATCTCAAGGGAAGGGTCCTGACGGACATATTTCGAGATATTTCTTCTTCTTGTTGTTCTTCTTCTGCACAGCTAAACTGGAAGTGGCATTTCCAGCTCGCAATAGTGCAGAGTTATCCCAAAGAAAGGGGCCACGATGTTTCTGTATCTCTATTATGTTGGTGCGGCTTCGGAACTTTTAAATATCTCGATATATCTCGAAAACTACGCTTCTGATCAAAAAATATCATAGAACATAAATTGTAGGAAACATAATTCTCTACAAAAAAGGTCTCTTAACATTTTGCCATAGCTCGCTTCGTTTCCGAGATATTTGCAGATTTATCTCAAGGGAAGGGGCCTGACGGACATATTTCGAGATATTTCTTCTTCTTGTTGTTCTTCTTCTGCACAGCTAAGCTGGAAGTGGCATTTGCAGCGCGCAATAGTGCAGAGTTATCTCAAAGAAAGGGGCCACGGTGTTTCTGTATCTCTATTATGTTGGTGCGGCTTCGGAACTTTTAAATATCTTGATATATCTCGAGAACTACGCATCTGATCACAAAATGTCATACTACATAAAAAGTAGGAAACTTAATTCTCTACAAGAAAGGTCTCTAAACATTTTGCCATAGCTCGCTTCGTTTCCGAGATATTTGCAGATTTATCTCAAGGGAAGGGGCCTGACGGATATATTTCGAGATATTTCTTCTTCTTGTTGTTCTTCTTCTGCACAGCTAAGCTGGAAGTGGCATTTGCAGCTCGCAATAGTGCAGAGTTATGTCAAAGAGAGGGGACACGGTGTTTCTGTATCTCTATTATGTTGGTGCGGCTTCGGAACTTTTAAGTATCTTGATATATCTCGAGAACTACGCATCTGATCAAAAAATATCATACTACATAAAAAGTAGGAAACTTAATTCTCTACAAGAAAGGTCTCTAAACATTTTGCCATAGCTCGCTTCGTTTCCGAGATATTTCCAGATTCAGCTCAAAGGAACTGGCCTGACGGACATATTTCGAGATATTTCTTCTTCTTGTTGTTCTTCTTCTGCACAGCTAAGCTGGAAGTGGCATTTGCAGCTCGCAATAGTGCAGAGTTATCTCAAAGAGAGGGGACACGGTGTTTCTGTATCTCTATTATGTTGGTGCGGCTTCGGAACTTTTAAGTATCTCGATATATCTCGAAAACTACGCTTCTGATCAAAAAATATCATAGAACATAAATTGTAGGAAACATAATTCTCTACAAGAAAGGTCTCTTAACATTTTGCGATAGCTCGCTTCGTTTCCGAGATATTTGCAGATTTATCTCAAGGGAAGGGGCCTGACGGACATATTTCGAGATATTTCTTCTTCTTGTTGTTCTTCTTCTGCACAGCTAAGCTGGAAGTGGCATTTGCGGCTCGCACTAGTGCAGAGTTATCTCAAAGAAAGGGGCCACGGTGTTTCTGTATCCCTATTATGTTGGTGCGGCTTCGGAACTTTTAAATATCTTGATATATCTCGAGAACTACGCATCTGATCAAAAAATATCATAGAACATAAAAAGTAGGAAACTTAATTCTCTACAAAAAAGGTCTCTTAACATTTTGCCATAGCTCGCTTCGTTTCCGAGATATTTGCAGATTTATCTCAAGGGAAGGGGCCTGACGGACATATTTCGAGATATTTCTTCTTCTTGTTGTTCTTCTTCTGCACAGCTAAGCTGGAAGTGGCATTTGCGGCTCGCACTAGTGCAGAGTTATCTCAAAGAAAGGGGCCACGGTGTTTCTGTATCTCTATTATGTTGGTGCGGCTTCGGAACTTTTAAATATCTTGATATATCTCGAGAACTACGCATCTCATCAAAAAATATCATAGAACATAAAAAGTAGGAAACTTAATTCTCTACAAAAAAGGTCTCTTAACATTTTGCCATAGCTCGCTTCGTTTCCGAGATATTTGCATATTTATCTCAAGGGAAGGGGCCTGACGGACATATTTCGAGATATTTCTTCTTCTTGTTGTTCTTCTTCTGCACAGCTAAGCTCGAAGTGGCATTTGCAGCTCGCAATAGTGCAGAGTTATCTCAAAGAAAGAGGCCACGGTGTTTCTGTACCTCTATTATGTTGGTGTAGCTTCGGAACTTTTAAATATCTTGATATATCTCGAGAACTACGCATCTGATCAAAAAATATCATCGAACATAAAAAGTAGGAAACTTAATTCTCTACAAAAAAGGTCTCTTAACATTTTGCCATAGCTCGCTTCGTTTCCGAGATATTTGCAGATTTATCTCAAGGGAAGGGGCCTGACGGACATATTTCGAGATATTTCTTCTTCTTGTTGTTCTTCTTCTGCACAGCTAAGCTGGAAGTGGCATTTGCAGCGCGCAATAGTGCAGAGTTATCTCAAAGAAAGGGGCCACGGTGTTTCTGTATCTCTATTATGTTGGTGCGGCTTCGGAACTTTTAAATATCTTGATATATCTCGAGAACTACGCATCTGATCACAAAATGTCATACTACATAAAAAGTAGGAAACTTTATTCTCTACAAGAAAGGTCTCTAAACATTTTGCCATAGCTCGCTTCGTTTCCGAGATATTTGCAGATTTATCTCAAGGGAAGGGGCCTGACGGACATATTTCGAGATATTTCTTCTTCTTGTTGTTCTTCTTCTGCACAGCTAAGCTGGAAGTGGCATTTGCAGCTCGCAATAGTGCAGAGTTATCTCAAAGAGAGGGGACACGGTGTTTCTGTATCTCTATTATGTTGGTGCGGCTTCGGAACTTTTAAGTATCTTGATATATCTCGAGAACTACGCATCTGATCAAAAAATATCATACTACATAAAAAGTAGGAAACTTAATTCTCTACAAGAAAGGTCTCTAAACATTTTGCCATAGCTCGCTTCGTTTCCGAGATATTTCCAGATTCATCTCAAAGGAACTGGCCTGACGGACATATTTCGAGATATTTCTTCTTCTTGTTGTTCTTCTTCTGCACAGCTAAGCTGGAAGTGGCATTTGCAGCTCGCAATAGTGCAGAGTTATCTCAAAGAGAGGGGACACGGTGTTTCTGTATCTCTATTATGTTGGTGCGGCTTCGGAACTTTTAAGTATCTCGATATATCTCGAAAACTACGCTTCTGATCAAAAAATATCATAGAACATAAAAAGTAGGAAACTTAATTCTCTACAAAAAAGGTCTCTTAACATTTTACCATAGCTCGCTTCGTTTCCGAGATATTTGCAGATGTATCTCAAGGGAAGGGGCCTGACGGACATATTTCGAGATATTTCTTCTTCTTGTTGTTCTTCTTCTGCACAGCTAAGCTGGAAGTGGCATTTGCAGCTCGCACTAGTGCAGAGTTATCTCAAAGAAAGGGGCCACGGTGTTTCTGTATCTCTATTATGTTGGTGCGGCTTCGGAACTTTTAAATATCTCGATATATCTCGAAAACTACGCTTCTGATCAAAAAATATCGTAGAACATAAATTGTAGGAAACATAATTCTCAACAAAAAAGGTCTCTTAACATTTTGCCATAGCTCGCTTCGTTTCCGAGATATTTGCAGATTTATCTCAAGGGAAGGGGCCTGACGGACATATTTCGAGATATTTCTTCTTCTTGTTGTTCTTCTTCTGCACAGCTAAGCTGGAAGTGGCATTTGCGGCTCGCACTAGTGCAGAGTTATCTCAAAGAAAGGGGCCACGGTGTTTCTGTATCTCTATTATGTTGGTGCGGCTTCGGAACTTTTAAATATCTTGATATATCTCGAGAACTACGCATCTGATCAAAAAATATCATAGAACATCAAAAGTAGGAAACTTAATTCTCTACAAAAATGGTCTCTTAACATTTTGCCATAGCTCTCTTCGTTTCCGAGATATTTGCAGATTTATCTCAAGGGAAGGGGCCTGACGGACATATTTCGAGATACTTCTTCTTCTTGTTGTTCTTCTTCTGCACAGCTAAGCTGGAAGTGGCATTTGCAGCTGGCAATAGTGCAGAGTTATCTCAAAGAAAGGGGCCACGGTGTTTCTGTATCTCTATTATGTTGGTGCGGCTTCGGAACTTTTAAATATCTTGATATATCTCGAGAACTACGCGTCTGATCAAAAAATATCATAGAACCTAAAAAGTAGGAAACATAATTCTCTACAAAAAGGTCTCTTAACATTTTGCCATAGCTCGCTTCGTTTCCGAGATATTTGCAGATATATCTCAAGGGAAGGGGCCTGACGGACATATTTCGAGATATTTCTTCTTCTTGTTGTTCTTCTTCTGCACAGCTAAGCTGGAAGTGGCATTTGCGGCTCGCACTGGTGCACAGTTATCTCAAAGAACGGGGCCACGGGGTTTCTGTATCCCTATTATGTTGGTGCGGCTTCGGAACTTTTAAATATCTTGATATATCTCGAGAACTACGCTTATGATCAAAAAATATCATAGAACATAAATTGTAGGAAACATAATTCTCTACAAAAAACGTCTCTTAACATTTTGCCATAGCTCGCTTCGTTTCCGAGATATTTGCAGATATATCTCAAGGGAAGGGGCCTGACGGACATATTTCGAGATATTTCTTCTTCTTGTTGTTCTTCTTCTGCACAGCTAAGCTGGAAGTGGCATTTACAGCTCGCAATAGTGCAGAGTTATCTCAAAGAAAGGGGCCACGGTGTTTCTGTATCTCTATTATGTTGGTGCGGCTTCGGAACTTTTAAATATCTTGATATATCTCGAGAACTACGCATCTGATCAAAAAATATCATAGAACATAAAAAGTAGGAAACCTAATTCTCTACAAAAAAGGTCTCTTAACATTTTGCCATAGCTCTCTTCGTTTCCGAGATATTTGCAGATTTATCTCAAGGGAAGGGGCCTGACGGACATATTTCGAGATATTTCTTCTTCTTGTTGTTCTTCTTCTGTACAGCTAAGCTGAAAGTGGCATTTGCAGCTCGCAATAGTGCAGAGTTATCTCAAAGAAAGGGGCCACGGTGTTTCTGTATCTCTATTATGTTGGTGCGGCTTCGGAACTTTTAAATATCTTGATATATCTCGAAAACTACGCATCTGATCAAAAAATATCATAGAACATAAAAAGTAGGAAACTTAATTCTCTACAAAAAAGGTCGCTTAACATTTTGCCATAGCTCGCTTCGTTTCCGAGATATTTGCATATTTATCTCAAGGGAAGGGGCCTGACGGACATATTTCGAGATATTTCTTCTTCTTGTTGTTCTTTTTCTGCACAGCTAAGCTGGAAGTGGCATTTGCGGCTCGCACTAGTGCAGAGTTATCTCAAAGAACGGGGCCACGGTGTTTCTGTATCTCTATTATGTTGGTGCGGCTTCGGAACTTTTAAGTATCTTGATCTATCTCGAGAACTACGCATCTGATCAAAAAATATCATAGAAGATAAACAGTAGGAAACTTAATTCTCTACAAAAAAGGTCTCTTAACATTTCGCCATAGCTCGCTTCGTTTCCGAGATATTTGCAGATTTATCTCAAGGGAAGGGGCCTGTCGGACATATTTCGAGATATTTCTTCTTCTTGTTGCTCTTCTTCTGCACAGCTAAGCTGGAAGTGGCATTTGCGGCTCGCACTAGTGCAGAGTTATCTCAACGAAAGGGGCCACGGTGTTTCTGTATCTCTATTATGTTGGTGCGGCTTCGGAACTTTTAAATATCTCGATATATCTCGAAAACTACGCTTCTGATCAAAAAATATCATAGAACATAAATTGTAGGAAACATAATTCTCTACAAAAAAGGTCTCTTAACATTTTGCCATAGCTCGCTTCGTTTCCGAGATATTTGCATATTTATCTCAAGGGAAGGGGCCTGACGGACATATTTCGAGATATTTCTTCTTCTTGTTGTTCTTCTTCTGCACAGCTAAGCTGGAAGTGGCATTTGCGGCTCGCAATAGTGCAGAGTTATCTCAAAGAAAGGAGCCACGGTGTTTCTGTATCCCTATTATGTTGGTGCGGCTTCGGAACTTTTAAATATCTCGATATATCTCGAAAACTACGCTTCTGATCAAAAAATATCATAGAACATAAATTGTAGGAAACATAATTCTCTACAAAAAACGTCTCTTAACATTTTGCCATAGCTCGCTTCGTTTCCGAGATATTTGCAGATTCAGCTCAAAGGAACTGGCCTGACGGACATATTTCGAGATATTTCTTCTTCTTGTTGTTCTTCTTCTGCACAGCTTAACTGGAAGTGGCATTTACAGCTCGCAATAGTGCAGAGTTATCTCAACGAAAGGGGCCACGGTGTTTCTGTATCTCTATTATGTTGGTGCGGCTTCGGAACTTTTAAATATCTCGATATATCTCGAAAACTACGCTTCTGAACAAAAAATATCATAGAACATAAATTGTAGGAAACATAATTCTCTACAAAAAAGGTCTCTTAACATTTTGCCATAGCTCGCTTCGTTTCCGAGATATTTGCAGATATATCTCAAGGGAAGGGGCCTGACGGACATATTTCGAGATATTTCTTCTTCTTGTTGTTCTTCCTCTGCACAGCTAAGCTGGAAGTGGCATTTGCAGCTCGCAATAGTGCAGAGTTATCTCAAAGAAAGGGGCCACGGTGTTTCTGTATCTCTATTATGTTGGTGCGGCTTCGGAACTTTTAAATATCTCGATATATCTCGAAAACTACGCTTCTGATCAAAAAATATCATAGAACATAAATTGTAGGAAACATAATTCTCTACAAAAAAGGTCTCTTAACATTTTGCCATAGCTCGCTTCGTTTCCGAGATATTTGCAGATATATCTCAAGGGAAGGGGCCTGACGGACATATTTCGAGATATTTCTTCTTCTTGTTGTTCTTCTTCTGCACAGCTAAGCTGGAAGTGGCATTTACAGCTCGCAATAGTGCAGAGTTATCTCAAAGAAAGGGGCCACGGTGTTTCTGTATCTCTATTATGTTGGTGCGGCTTCGGAACTTTTAAATATCTTGATATATCTCGAGAACTACGCATCTGATCAAAAAATATCATAGAACATAAAAAGTAGGAAACCTAATTCTCTACAAAAAAGGTCTCTTAACATTTTGCCATACCTCTCTTCGTTTCCGAGATATTTGCAGATTTATCTCAAGGGAAGGGGCCTGACGGACATATTTCGAGATATTTCTTCTTCTTGTTGTTCTTCTTCTGTACAGCTAAGCTGAAAGTGGCATTTGCAGCTGGCAATAGTGCAGAGTTATCTCAAAGAAAGGGGCCACGGTGTTTCTGTATCTCTATTATGTTGGTGCGGCTTCGGAACTTTTAAATATCTTGATATATCTCGAGAACTACGCATCTGATCAAAAAATATCATAGAACATAAAAAGTAGGATACTTAATTCTCTACAAAAAAGGTCGCTTAACATTTTGCCATAGCTCGCTTCGTTTCCGAGATATTTGCATATTTATCTCAAGGGAAGGGGCCTGACGGACATATTTCGAGATATTTCTTCTTCTTGTTGTTCTTCTTCTGCACAGCTAAGCTGGAAGTGGCATTTGCGGCTCGCACTAGTGCAGAGTTATCTCAAAGAACGGGGCCACGGTGTTTCTGTATCCCTATTATGTTGGTGCGGCTTCGGAACTTTTAAATATCTTGATATATCTCGAGAACTACGCTTCTGATCAAAAAATATCATAGAACATAAATTGTAGGAAACATAATTCTCTACAAAAAACGTCTCTTAACATTTTGCCATAGCTCGCTTCGTTTCCGAGATATTTGCAGATTCAGCTCAAAGGAACTGGCCTGACGGACATATTTCGAGATATTTCTTCTTCTTGTTGTTCTTCTTCTGCACAGCTAAGCTGGAAGTGGCATTTGCAGCTCGCAATAGTGCAGAGTTATCTCAAAGAGAGGGGACACGGTGTTTCTGTATCTCTATTATGTTGGTGCGGCTTCGGAACTTTTAAGTATCTCGATATATCTCGAAAACTACGCTTCTGATCAAAAAATATCATAGAACATAAAAAGTAGGAAACTTAATTCTCTACAAAAAAGGTCTCTTAACATTTTACCATAGCTCGCTTCGTTTCCGAGATATTTGCAGATGTATCTCAAGGGAAGGGGCCTGACGGACATATTTCGAGATATTTCTTCTTCTTGTTGTTCTTCTTCTGCACAGCTAAGCTGGAAGTGGCATTTGCAGCTCGCACTAGTGCAGAGTTATCTCAAAGAAAGGGGCCACGGTGTTTCTGTATCTCTATTATGTTGGTGCGGCTTCGGAACTTTTAAATATCTCGATATATCTCGAAAACTACGCTTCTGATCAAAAAATATCGTAGAACATAAATTGTAGGAAACATAATTCTCAACAAAAAAGGTCTCTTAACATTTTGCCATAGCTCGCTTCGTTTCCGAGATATTTGCAGATTTATCTCAAGGGAAGGGGCCTGACGGACATATTTCGAGATATTTCTTCTTCTTGTTGTTCTTCTTCTGCACAGCTAAGCTGGAAGTGGCATTTGCGGCTCGCACTAGTGCAGAGTTATCTCAAAGAAAGGGGCCACGGTGTTTCTGTATCTCTATTATGTTGGTGCGGCTTCGGAACTTTTAAATATCTTGATATATCTCGAGAACTACGCATCTGATCAAAAAATATCATAGAACATCAAAAGTAGGAAACTTAATTCTCTACAAAAATGGTCTCTTAACATTTTGCCATAGCTCTCTTCGTTTCCGAGATATTTGCAGATTTATCTCAAGGGAAGGGGCCTGACGGACATATTTCGAGATACTTCTTCTTCTTGTTGTTCTTCTTCTGCACAGCTAAGCTGGAAGTGGCATTTGCAGCTTGCAATAGTGCAGAGTTATCTCAAAGAAAGGGGCCACGGTGTTTCTGTATCTCTATTATGTTGGTGCGGCTTCGGAACTTTTAAATATCTTGATATATCTCGAGAACTACGCGTCTGATCAAAAAATATCATAGAACCTAAAAAGTAGGAAACATAATTCTCTACAAAAAGGTCTCTTAACATTTTGCCATAGCTCGCTTCGTTTCCGAGATATTTGCAGATATATCTCAAGGGAAGGGGCCTGACGGACATATTTCGAGATATTTCTTCTTCTTGTTGTTCTTCTTCTGCACAGCTAAGCTGGAAGTGGCATTTGCGGCTCGCACTGGTGCACAGTTATCTCAAAGAAAGGGGCCACGGTGTTTCTGTATCTCTATTATGTTGGTGCGTCTTCGGAACTTTTAAATATCTTGATATATCTCGAGAACTACGCATCTGATCAAAAAATATCATAGAACATCAAAAGTAGGAAACTTAATTCTCTACAAAAATGGTCTCTTAACATTTTGCCATAGCTCTCTTCGTTTCCGAGATATTTGCAGATTTATCTCAAGGGAAGGGGCCTGACGGACATATTTCGAGATACTTCTTCTTCTTGTTGTTCTTCTTCTGCACAGCTAAGCTGGAAGTGGCATTTGCAGCTTGCAATAGTGTAGAGTTATCTCAAAGAAAGGGGCCACGGTGTTTCTGTATCTCTATTATGTTGGTGCGGCTTCGGAACTTTTAAATATCTTGATATATCTCGAGAACTACGCGTCTGATCAAAAAATATCATAGAACCTAAAAAGTAGGAAACATAATTCTCTACAAAAAGGTCTCTTAACATTTTGCCATAGCTCGCTTCGTTTCCGAGATATTTGCAGATATATCTCAAGGGAAGGGGCCTGACGGACATATTTCGAGATATTTCTTCTTCTTGTTGTTCTTCTTCTGCACAGCTAAGCTGGAAGTGGCATTTGCGGCTCGCACTGGTGCACAGTTATCTCAAAGAAAGGGGCCACGGTGTTTCTGTATCTCTATTATGTTGGTGCGTCTTCGGAACTTTTAAATATCTCGATATATCTCGAAAACTACGCTTCTGATCAAAAAATATCATAGAACATAAATTGTAGGAAACATAATTCTCTACAAAAAACGTCTCTTAACATTTTGCCATAGCTCGCTTCGTTTCGGAGATATTTGCAGATTCAGCTCAAAGGAACTGGCCTCACGGACATATTTCGAGATATTTCTCCTTCTTGTTGTTCTTCCTCTGCACAGCTAAGCTGGAAGTGGCATTTGCAGCTCGCAATAGTGCAGAGTTATCTCAAAGAAAGGGGCCACGGTGTTTCTGTATCTCTATTATGTTGGTGCGGCTTCGGAACTTTTAAATATCTTGATATATCTCGAGAACTACGCATCTGATCAAAAAATATCATAGAACATAAAAAGTAGGAAACCTAATTCTCTACAAAAAAGGTCTCTTAACATTTTGCCATAGCTCTCTTCGTTTCCGAGATATTTGCAGATTTATCTCAAGGGAAGGGGCCTGACGGACATATTTCGAGATATTTCTTCTTCTTGTTGTTCTTCTTCTGTACAGCTAAGCTGAAAGTGGCATTTGCAGCTCGCAATAGTGCAGAGTTATCTCAAAGAAAGGGGCCACGGTGTTTCTGTATCTCTATTATGTTGGTGCGGCTTCGGAACTTTTAAATATCTTGATATATCTCGAAAACTACGCATCTGATCAAAAAATATCATAGAACATAAAAAGTAGGAAACTTAATTCTCTACAAAAAAGGTCGCTTAACATTTTGCCATAGCTCGCTTCGTTTCCGAGATATTTGCATATTTATCTCAAGGGAAGGGGCCTGACGGACATATTTCGAGATATTTCTTCTTCTTGTTGTTCTTTTTCTGCACAGCTAAGCTGGAAGTGGCATTTGCGGCTCGCACTAGTGCAGAGTTATCTCAAAGAACGGGGCCACGGGGTTTCTGTATCCCTATTATGTTGGTGCGGCTTCGGAACTTTTAAATATCTTGATATATCTCGAGAACTACGCTTATGATCAAAAAATATCATAGAACATAAATTGTAGGAAACATAATTCTCTACAAAAAACGTCTCTTAACATTTTGCCATAGCTCGCTTCGTTTCCGAGATATTTGCAGATATATCTCAAGGGAAGGGGCCTGACGGACATATTTCGAGATATTTCTTCTTCTTGTTGTTCTTCTTCTGCACAGCTAAGCTGGAAGTGGCATTTACAGCTCGCAATAGTGCAGAGTTATCTCAAAGAAAGGGGCCACGGTGTTTCTGTATCTCTATTATGTTGGTGCGGCTTCGGAACTTTTAAATATCTTGATATATCTCGAGAACTACGCATCTGATCAAAAAATATCATAGAACATAAAAAGTAGGAAACCTAATTCTCTACAAAAAAGGTCTCTTAACATTTTGCCATAGCTCTCTTCGTTTCCGAGATATTTGCAGATTTATCTCAAGGGAAGGGGCCTGACGGACATATTTCGAGATATTTCTTCTTCTTGTTGTTCTTCTTCTGTACAGCTAAGCTGAAAGTGGCATTTGCAGCTCGCAATAGTGCAGAGTTATCTCAAAGAAAGGGGCCACGGTGTTTCTGTATCTCTATTATGTTGGTGCGGCTTCGGAACTTTTAAATATCTTGATATATCTCGAAAACTACGCATCTGATCAAAAAATATCATAGAACATAAAAAGTAGGAAACTTAATTCTCTACAAAAAAGGTCGCTTAACATTTTGCCATAGCTCGCTTCGTTTCCGAGATATTTGCATATTTATCTCAAGGGAAGGGGCCTGACGGACATATTTCGAGATATTTCTTCTTCTTGTTGTTCTTTTTCTGCACAGCTAAGCTGGAAGTGGCATTTGCGGCTCGCACTAGTGCAGAGTTATCTCAAAGAACGGGGCCACGGTGTTTCTGTATCTCTATTATGTTGGTGCGGCTTCGGAACTTTTAAGTATCTTGATCTATCTCGAGAACTACGCATCTGATCAAAAAATATCATAGAAGATAAACAGTAGGAAACTTAATTCTCTACAAAAAAGGTCTCTTAACATTTCGCCATAGCTCGCTTCGTTTCCGAGATATTTGCAGATTTATCTCAAGGGAAGGGGCCTGTCGGACATATTTCGAGATATTTCTTCTTCTTGTTGCTCTTCTTCTGCACAGCTAAGCTGGAAGTGGCATTTGCGGCTCGCACTAGTGCAGAGTTATCTCAACGAAAGGGGCCACGGTGTTTCTGTATCTCTATTATGTTGGTGCGGCTTCGGAACTTTTAAATATCTCGATATATCTCGAAAACTACGCTTCTGATCAAAAAATATCATAGAACATAAATTGTAGGAAACATAATTCTCTACAAAAAAGGTCTCTTAACATTTTGCCATAGCTCGCTTCGTTTCCGAGATATTTGCATATTTATCTCAAGCGAAGGGGCCTGACGGACATATTTCGAGATATTTCTTCTTCTTGTTGTTCTTCTTCTGCACAGCTAAGCTGGAAGTGGCATTTGCGGCTCGCAATAGTGCAGAGTTATCTCAAAGAAAGGAGCCACGGTGTTTCTGTATCCCTATTATGTTGGTGCGGCTTCGGAACTTTTAAATATCTCGATATATCTCGAAAACTACGCTTCTGATCAAAAAATATCATAGAACATAAATTGTAGGAAACATAATTCTCTACAAAAAACGTCTCTTAACATTTTGCCATAGCTCGCTTCGTTTCCGAGATATTTGCAGATTTATCTCAAGGGAAGGGGCCTGTCGGACATATTTCGAGATATTTCTTCTTCTTGTTGCTCTTCTTCTGCACAGCTAAGCTGGAAGTGGCATTTGCGGCTCGCACTAGTGCAGAGTTATCTCAACGAAAGGGGCCACGGTGTTTCTGTATCTCTATTATGTTGGTGCGGCTTCGGAACTTTTAAATATCTCGATATATCTCGAGAACTACGCATCTGATCAAAAAATATCATAGAACATAAAAAGTAGGAAACCTAATTCTCTACAAAAAAGGTCTCTTAACATTTTGCCATACCTCTCTTCGTTTCCGAGATATTTGCAGATTTATCTCAAGGGAAGGGGCCTGACGGACATATTTCGAGATATTTCTTCTTCTTGTTGTTCTTCTTCTGTACAGCTAAGCTGAAAGTGGCATTTGCAGCTGGCAATAGTGCAGAGTTATCTCAAAGAAAGGGGCCACGGTGTTTCTGTATCTCTATTATGTTGGTGCGGCTTCGGAACTTTTAAATATCTTGATATATCTCGAGAACTACGCATCTGATCAAAAAATATCATAGAACATAAAAAGTAGGATACTTAATTCTCTACAAAAAAGGTCGCTTAACATTTTGCCATAGCTCGCTTCGTTTCCGAGATATTTGCATATTTATCTCAAGGGAAGGGGCCTGACGGACATATTTCGAGATATTTCTTCTTCTTGTTGTTCTTCTTCTGCACAGCTAAGCTGGAAGTGGCATTTGCGGCTCGCACTAGTGCAGAGTTATCTCAAAGAACGGGGCCACGGTGTTTCTGTATCCCTATTATGTTGGTGCGGCTTCGGAACTTTTAAATATCTTGATATATCTCGAGAACTACGCTTCTGATCAAAAAATATCATAGAACATAAATTGTAGGAAACATAATTCTCTACAAAAAACGTCTCTTAACATTTTGCCATAGCTCGCTTCGTTTCCGAGATATTTGCAGATTCAGCTCAAAGGAACTGGCCTGACGGACATATTTCGAGATATTTCTTCTTCTTGTTGTTCTTCCACTGCACAGCTAAGCTGGAAGTGGCATTTGCAGCTCGCAATAGTGCAGAGTTATCTCAAAGAAAGGGGCCACGGTGTTTCTGTATCTCTATTATGTTGGTGCGGCTTCGGAACTTTTAAATATCTTGATATATCTCGAGAACTACGCGTCTGATCAAAAAATATCATAGAACATAAAAAGTGGGAAACATAATTCTCTACAAAAAAGGTCTCTTAACATTTTGCCATAGCTCGCTTCGTTTCCGAGATATTTGCAGATTTATCTCAAGGGAAGGGGCCTGACGGACATATTTCGAGATATTTCTTCTTCTTGTTGTTCTTCTTCTGCACAGCTAAGCTGGAAGTGGCATTTGCAGCTCGCAATAGTGCAGAGTTATCTCAAAGAAAGGGGCCACGGTGTTTCTGTATCTCTATTATGTTGGTGCGGCTTCGGAACTTTTAAATATCTTGATATATCTCGAGAACTTCGCGTCTGATCAAAAAATATCATAGAACATAAAAAGTGGGAAACATAATTCTCTACAAAAAAGGTCTCTTAACATTTTGCCATAGCTCGCTTCGTTTCCGAGATATTTGCAGATTTATCTCAAGGGAAGGGGCCTGACGGACATATTTCGAGATATTTCTTCTTCTTGTTGTTCTTCTTCTGCGCAGCTAAGCTGGAAGTGGCATTTGCAGCTCGCAATAGTGCAGAGATATCTCAAAGAAAGGGGCCACGGTGTTTCTGTATCTCTATTATGTTGGTGCGGCTTCGGAACTTTTAAATATCTTGATATATCTCGAGAACTACGCATCTGATCCAAAAATATCATAGAACATAAATAGTAGGAAACTTAATTCTCTACAAAAAAGGTCTCTCAACATTTTGCCATAGCTCGCTTCGTTTCCGAGATATTTGCAGATTTATCTCAAGGGAAGGGGCCTAACGGACATATTTCCAGATATTTCTTCTTCTTGTTGTTCTTCTTCTGCACAGCTAAGCTGGAAGTGGCATTTGCGGCTCGCACTAGTGCAGAGTTATCTCAAAGAAAGGGGCCACGGTGTTTCTGTATCTCTATTATGTTGGTGCAGCTTCAGAACTTTTAAATATCTTGATGTATCTCGAGAACTACGCATCTGATCAAAAAATATCATGGAACATAAAAAGTAGAAAACTTAATTCTCTACAGAAAAGGTCTCTTAACATTTTGCCATAGCTCGCTTCGTTTCCGAGATATTTGCAGATTTATCTCAAGGGAAGGGGCCTGACGGACATACTTCGAGATATTTCTTCTTCTTGTTGTTCTTCTTCTGCACAGCTAAACTGGACGTGGCATTTCCAGCTCGCAATAGTGCAGAGTTATCTCAAAGAGAGGGGCCACGGTGTTTCTGTATCTCTATTATGTTGGTGCGGCTTCGGAACTTTTAAATATCTTGATATATCTCGAGAACTACGTATCTGATCAAAAAATATCATAGAACATAAATTGTAGGAAACATAATTGTCTACAAAAAAGGTCTCTTAACATTTTCCCATACCTGGCATCGTTTCCGAGATATTTGCAGATTTATCTCAAGGGAAGGGGCCTGACGGACATATTCCGAGATATTTCTTCTTCTTGTTGTTCCTCTTCTGCACAGCTAAGCTGGAAGTGGCATTTGCAGCTCGCAATAGTGCAGAGTTATCTCAAAGTGAGGGGCCACGGTGTTTCTGTATCTCTATTATGTTGGTGCGGCTTCGGAACTTTTAAATATCTTGATATATCTCGAGAACTACGCATCTGATCAGAAAATATCATAGAAGATAAAAAGTAGGAAACTTAATTCTCTACAAAAAAGGTCTCTTAACATTTTGCCATAGCTCGCTTCGTTTCCGAGATATTTGCAGATTTATCTCAAGGGAAGGGGCCTGACGGACATATTTCGAGATATTTCTTCTTCTTGTTGTTCTTCTTCTGCACAGCTAAGCTGGAAGTGGCATTTGCGGCTCGCACTAGTGCAGAGTTATCTCAAAGAGAGGGGCCACGGTGTTTCTGTATCTCTATTATGTTGGTGCGGCTTCGGAACTTTTAAATATCTCGATATATCTCGAAAACTACGCATCTGATCAGAAAATATCATAGAAGATAAAAAGTAGGAAACTTAATTCTCTACAAAAAAGGTCTCTTAACATTTTGCCATAGCTCGCTTCGTTTCCGAGATATTTGCAGATTTATCTCAAGGGAAGGGGCCTGACGGACATATTTCGAGATATTTCTTCTTCTTGTTGTTCTTCTTCTGCACAGCTAAGCTGGAAGTGGCATTTGCGGCTCGCACTAGTGCAGAGTTATCTCAACGAAAGGGGCCACGGTGTTTCTGTATCTCTATTATGTTGGTGCGGCTTCGGAACTTTTAAATATCTCGATATATCTCGAAAACTACGCTTCTGATCAAAAAATATCATAGAACATAAATTGTAGGAAACATAATTCTCTACAAAAAAGGTCTCTTAACATTTTGCCATAGCTCGCTTCGTTTCCGAGATATTTGCAGATTTATCTCAAGGGAAGGGGCCTGACGGACATATTTCGAGATATTTCTTCTTCTTGTCGTTCTTCTTCTGCACAGCTAAGCTGGAAGTGGCATTTGCGGCTCGCACTAGTGCAGAGTTATCTCAACGAAAGGGGCCACGGTGTTTCTGTATCTCTATTATGTTGGTGCGGCTTCGGAACTTTTAAATATCTCGATATATCTCGAAAACTACGCTTCTGAACAAAAAATATCATAGAACATAAATTGTAGGAAACATAATTCTCTACAAAAAAGGTCTCTTAACATTTTGCCATAGCTCGCTTCGTTTCCGAGATATTTGCAGATATATCTCAAGGGAAGGGGCCTGACGGACATATTTCGAGATATTTCTTCTTCTTGTTGTTCTTCTTCTGCACAGCTTAACTGGAAGTGGCATTTACAGCTCGCAATAGTGCAGAGTTATCTCAACGAAAGGGGCCACGGTGTTTCTGTATCTCTATTATGTTGGTGCGGCTTCGGAACTTTTAAATATCTTGATATATCTCGAGAACTACGCATCTGATCAAAAAATATCATAGAACATAAAAAGTAGGAAACTTAATTCGCTACAAAAAAGGTCTCTTAACATTTTGCCATAGCTCGCTTCGTTTCCGAGATATTTGCAGATTTATCTCAAGGTAAGGGGCCTGACGGACATATTTCGAGATATTTCTTCTTCTTGTTGTTCTTCTTCTGCACAGCTAAGCTGGAAGTGGCATTTGCAGCTCGCAATAGTGCATAGCTATCTGAAAGAAAGGGGCCCCGGTGTTTCTGTATCTCTATTATGTTGGTGCGGCTTCGGAACTTTTAAATATCTTGATATATCTCGAGAACTACGCATCTGATCAAAAAATATCATAGAACATAAAAAGTAGGAAACTTAATTCGCTACAAAAAAGGTCTCTTAACATTTTGCCATAGCTCGCTTCGTTTCCGAGATATTTGCAGATTTATCTCAAGGGAAGGGGCCTGACGGACATATTTCGAGATATTTCTTCTTCTTGTTGTTCTTCTTCTGCACAGCTAAGCTGGAAGTGGCATTTGCAGCTCGCAATAGTGCAGAGTTATCTCAAAGAAAGGGGCCACGGTGTTTCTGTATCTCTATTATGTTGGTGCGGCTTCGGAACTTTTAAATATCTTGATATATCTCGAGAACTACGCGTCTGATCAAAAAATATCATAGAACATAAAAAGTGGGAAACATAATTCTCTACAAAAAAGGTCTCTTAACATTTTGCCATAGCTCGCTTCGTTTCCGAGATATTTGCAGATTTATCTCAAGGGAAGGGGCCTGACGGACATATTTCGAGATATTTCTTCTTCTTGTTGTTCTTCTTCTGCACAGCTAAGCTGGAAGTGGCATTTGCAGCTCGCAATAGTGCAGAGTTATCTCAAAGAAAGGGGCCACGGTGTTTCTGTATCTCTATTATGTTGGTGCGGCTTCGGAACTTTTAAATATCTTGATATATCTCGAGAACTACGCGTCTGATCAAAAAATATCATAGAACATAAAAAGTGGGAAACATAATTCTCTACAAAAAAGGTCTCTTAACATTTTGCCATAGCTCGCTTCGTTTCCGAGATATTTGCAGATTTATCTCAAGGGAAGGGGCCTGACGGACATATTTCGAGATATTTCTTCTTCTTGTTGTTCTTCTTCTGCGCAGCTAAGCTGGAAGTGGCATTTGCAGCTCGCAATAGTGCAGAGATATCTCAAAGAAAGGGGCCACGGTGTTTCTGTATCTCTATTATGTTGGTGCGGCTTCGGAACTTTTAAATATCTTGATATATCTCGAGAACTACGCATCTGATCCAAAAATATCATAGAACATAAATAGTAGGAAACTTAATTCTCTACAAAAAAGGTCTCTCAACATTTTGCCATAGCTCGCTTCGTTTCCGAGATATTTGCAGATTTATCTCAAGGGAAGGGGCCTAACGGACATATTTCCAGATATTTCTTCTTCTTGTTGTTCTTCTTCTGCACAGCTAAGCTGGAAGTGGCATTTGCGGCTCGCACTAGTGCAGAGTTATCTCAAAGAAAGGGGCCACGGTGTTTCTGTATCTCTATTATGTTGGTGCAGCTTCAGAACTTTTAAATATCTTGATGTATCTCGAGAACTACGCATCTGATCAAAAAATATCATGGAACATAAAAAGTAGAAAACTTAATTCTCTACAGAAAAGGTCTCTTAACATTTTGCCATAGCTCGCTTCGTTTCCGAGATATTTGCAGATTTATCTCAAGGGAAGGGGCCTGACGGACATACTTCGAGATATTTCTTCTTCTTGTTGTTCTTCTTCTGCACAGCTAAACTGGACGTGGCATTTCCAGCTCGCAATAGTGCAGAGTTATCTCAAAGAGAGGGGCCACGGTGTTTCTGTATCTCTATTATGTTGGTGCGGCTTCGGAACTTTTAAATATCTTGATATATCTCGAGAACTACGTATCTGATCAAAAAATATCATAGAACATAAATTGTAGGAAACATAATTGTCTACAAAAAAGGTCTCTTAACATTTTCCCATACCTGGCATCGTTTCCGAGATATTTGCAGATTTATCTCAAGGGAAGGGGCCTGACGGACATATTCCGAGATATTTCTTCTTCTTGTTGTTCCTCTTCTGCACAGCTAAGCTGGAAGTGGCATTTGCAGCTCGCAATAGTGCAGAGTTATCTCAAAGAGAGGGGCCACGGTGTTTCTGTATCTCTATTATGTTGGTGCGGCTTCGGAACTTTTAAATATCTTGATATATCTCGAGAACTACGCATCTGATCAGAAAATATCATAGAAGATAAAAAGTAGGAAACTTAATTCTCTACAAAAAAGGTCTCTTAACATTTTGCCATAGCTCGCTTCGTTTCCGAGATATTTGCAGATTTATCTCAAGGTAAGGGGCCTGACGGACATATTTCGAGATATTTCTTCTTCTTGTTGTTTTTCTTCTGCACAGCTAAGCTGGAAGTGGCATTTGCAGCTCGCAATAGTGCATAGCTATCTGAAAGAAAGGGGCCACGGTGTTTCTGTATCTCTATTATGTTGGTGCGGCTTCGGAACTTTTAAATATCTTGATATATCTCGAGAACTACGCATCTGATCAAAAAATATCATAGAACATAAAAAGTAGGAAACCTAATTCTCTACAAAAAAGGTCTCTTAACATTTTGCCATAGCTCTCTTCGTTTCCGAGATATTTGCAGATTTATCTCAAGGGAAGGGGCCTGACGGACATATTTCGAGATATTTCTTCTTCTTGTTGTTCTTCTTCTGCACAGCTAAGCTGGAAGTGGCATTTGCGGCTCGCACTTGTGCAGAGTTATCTCAAAGAAAGGGGCCACGGTGTTTCTGTATCTCTATTATGTTGGTGCGGCTTCGGAACTTTTGAATATCTTGATATATCTCGAGAACTACGCATCTGATCAAAAAATATCATAGAACATAAAAAGTAGGAAACTTAATTCTCTACAAAAAAGGTCTCTTAACATTTTGCCATAGCTCGCTTCGTTTCCGAGATATTTGCAGATATATCTCACGGGAAAGGGCCTGACGGACATATTTCGAGATGTTTCTTCTTCTTGTTGTTCTTCTTCTGCACAGCTAAGCTGGAAGTGGCATTTACAGCTCGCAATAGTGCAGAGTTATCTCAAAGAAAGGGGCCACGGTGTTTCTGTATCTCTATTATGTTGGTGCGGCTTCGGAACTTTTAAATATCTTGATATATCTCGAGAACTACGCATCTGATCAAAAAATATCATAGAACATAAAAAGTAGGAAACCTAATTCTCTACAAAAAAGGTCTCTTAACATTTTGCCATACCTCTCTTCGTTTCCGAGATATTTGCAGATTTATCTCAAGGGAAGGGGCCTGACGGACATATTTCGAGATATTTCTTCTTCTTGTTGTTCTTCTTCTGTACAGCTAAGCTGAAAGTGGCATTTGCAGCTGGCAATAGTGCAGAGTTATCTCAAAGAAAGGGGCCACGGTGTTTCTGTATCTCTATTATGTTGGTGCGGCTTCGGAACTTTTAAATATCTTGATATATCTCGAGAACTACGCATCTGATCAAAAAATATCATAGAACATAAAAAGTAGGAAACTTAATTCTCTACAAAAAAGGTCGCTTAACATTTTGCCATAGCTCGCTTCGTTTCCGAGATATTTGCATATTTATCTCAAGGGAAGGGGCCTGACGGACATATTTCGAGATATTTCTTCTTCTTGTTGTTCTTCTTCTGCACAGCTAAGCTGGAAGTGGCATTTGCGGCTCGCACTAGTGCAGAGTTATCTCAAAGAACGGGGCCACGGTGTTTCTGTATCCCTATTATGTTGGTGCGGCTTCGGAACTTTTAAATATCTTGATATATCTCGAGAACTACGCTTCTGATCAAAAAATATCATAGAACATAAATTGTAGGAAACATAATTCTCTACAAAAAACGTCTCTTAACATTTTGCCATAGCTCGCTTCGTTTCCGAGATATTTGCAGATTCAGCTCAAAGGAACTGGCCTGACGGACATATTTCGAGATATTTCTTCTTCTTGTTGTTCTTCCACTGCACAGCTAAGCTGGAAGTGGCATTTGCAGCTCGCAATAGTGCAGAGTTATCTCAAAGAAAGGGGCCACGGTGTTTCTGTATCTCTATTATGTTGGTGCGGCTTCGGAACTTTTGAATATCTTGATATATCTCGAGAACTACGCATCTGATCAAAAAATATCATAGAACATAAAAAGTAGGAAACTTAATTCTCTACAAAAAAGGTCTCTTAACATTTTGCCATAGCTCGCTTCGTTTCCGAGATATTTGCAGATTTATCTCAAGGGAAGGGGCCTGACGGACATATTTCGAGATATTTCTTCTTCTTGTTGTTCTTCTTCTGCACAGCTAAGCTGGAAGTGGCATTTGCAGCTCGCAATAGTGCAGAGTTATCTCAAAGAAAGGGGCCACGGTGTTTCTGTATCTCTATTATGTTGGTGCGGCTTCGGAACTTTTAAATATCTTGATATATCTCGAGAACTACGCGTCTGATCAAAAAATATCATAGAACATAAAAAGTGGGAAACATAATTCTCTACAAAAAAGGTCTCTTAACATTTTGCCATAGCTCGCTTCGTTTCCGAGATATTTGCAGATTTATCTCAAGGGAAGGGGCCTGACGGACATATTTCGAGATATTTCTTCTTCTTGTTGTTCTTCTTCTGCACAGCTAAGCTGGAAGTGGCATTTGCAGCTCGCAATAGTGCAGAGTTATCTCAAAGAAAGGGGCCACGGTGTTTCTGTATCTCTATTATGTTGGTGCGGCTTCGGAACTTTTAAATATCTTGATATATCTCGAGAACTACGCGTCTGATCAAAAAATATCATAGAACATAAAAAGTGGGAAACATAATTCTCTACAAAAAAGGTCTCTTAACATTTTGCCATAGCTCGCTTCGTTTCCGAGATATTTGCAGATTTATCTCAAGGGAAGGGGCCTGACGGACATATTTCGAGATATTTCTTCTTCTTGTTGTTCTTCTTCTGCGCAGCTAAGCTGGAAGTGGCATTTGCAGCTCGCAATAGTGCAGAGATATCTCAAAGAAAGGGGCCACGGTGTTTCTGTATCTCTATTATGTTGGTGCGGCTTCGGAACTTTTAAATATCTTGATATATCTCGAGAACTACACATCTGATCCAAAAATATCATAGAACATAAATAGTAGGAAACTTAATTCTCTACAAAAAAGGTCTCTCAACATTTTGCCATAGCTCGCTTCGTTTCCGAGATATTTGCAGATTTATCTCAAGGGAAGGGGCCTAACGGACATATTTCCAGATATTTCTTCTTCTTGTTGTTCTTCTTCTGCACAGCTAAGCTGGAAGTGGCATTTGCGGCTCGCACTAGTGCAGAGTTATCTCAAAGAAAGGGGCCACGGTGTTTCTGTATCTCTATTATGTTGGTGCAGCTTCAGAACTTTTAAATATCTTGATGTATCTCGAGAACTACGCATCTGATCAAAAAATATCATGGAACATAAAAAGTAGAAAACTTAATTCTCTACAGAAAAGGTCTCTTAACATTTTGCCATAGCTCGCTTCGTTTCCGAGATATTTGCAGATTTATCTCAAGGGAAGGGGCCTGACGGACATACTTCGAGATATTTCTTCTTCTTGTTGTTCTTCTTCTGCACAGCTAAACTGGACGTGGCATTTCCAGCTCGCAATAGTGCAGAGTTATCTCAAAGAGAGGGGCCACGGTGTTTCTGTATCTCTATTATGTTGGTGCGGCTTCGGAACTTTTAAATATCTTGATATATCTCGAGAACTACGTATCTGATCAAAAAATATCATAGAACATAAATTGTAGGAAACATAATTGTCTACAAAAAAGGTCTCTTAACATTTTCCCATACCTGGCATCGTTTCCGAGATATTTGCAGATTTATCTCAAGGGAAGGGGCCTGACGGACATATTCCGAGATATTTCTTCTTCTTGTTGTTCCTCTTCTGCACAGCTAAGCTGGAAGTGGCATTTGCAGCTCGCAATAGTGCAGAGATATCTCAAAGAAAGGGGCCACGGTGTTTCTGTATCTCTATTATGTTGGTGCGGCTTCGGAACTTTTAAATATCTTGATATATCTCGAGAACTACGCATCTGATCCAAAAATATCATAGAACATAAATAGTAGGAAACTTAATTCTCTACAAAAAAGGTCTCTCAACATTTTGCCATAGCTCGCTTCGTTTCCGAGATATTTGCAGATTTATCTCAAGGGAAGGGGCCTAACGGACATATTTCCAGATATTTCTTCTTCTTGTTGTTCTTCTTCTGCACAGCTAAGCTGGAAGTGGCATTTGCGGCTCGCACTAGTGCAGAGTTATCTCAAAGAAAGGGGCCACGGTGTTTCTGTATCTCTATTATGTTGGTGCAGCTTCAGAACTTTTAAATATCTTGATGTATCTCGAGAACTACGCATCTGATCAAAAAATATCATGGAACATAAAAAGTAGAAAACTTAATTCTCTACAGAAAAGGTCTCTTAACATTTTGCCATAGCTCGCTTCGTTTCCGAGATATTTGCAGATTTATCTCAAGGGAAGGGGCCTGACGGACATACTTCGAGATATTTCTTCTTCTTGTTGTTCTTCTTCTGCACAGCTAAACTGGACGTGGCATTTCCAGCTCGCAATAGTGCAGAGTTATCTCAAAGAGAGGGGCCACGGTGTTTCTGTATCTCTATTATGTTGGTGCGGCTTCGGAACTTTTAAATATCTTGATATATCTCGAGAACTACGTATCTGATCAAAAAATATCATAGAACATAAATTGTAGGAAACATAATTGTCTACAAAAAAGGTCTCTTAACATTTTCCCATACCTGGCATCGTTTCCGAGATATTTGCAGATTTATCTCAAGGGAAGGGGCCTGACGGACATATTCCGAGATATTTCTTCTTCTTGTTGTTCCTCTTCTGCACAGCTAAGCTGGAAGTGGCATTTGCAGCTCGCAATAGTGCAGAGTTATCTCAAAGAGAGGGGCCACGGTGTTTCTGTATCTCTATTATGTTGGTGCGGCTTCGGAACTTTTAAATATCTTGATATATCTCGAGAACTACGCATCTGATCAGAAAATATCATAGAAGATAAAAAGTAGGAAACTTAATTCTCTACAAAAAAGGTCTCTTAACATTTTGCCATAGCTCGCTTCGTTTCCGAGATATTTGCAGATTTATCTCAAGGGAAGGGGCCTGACGGACATATTTCGAGATATTTCTTCTTCTTGTTGTTCTTCTTCTGCACAGCTAAGCTGGAAGTGGCATTTGCGGCTCGCACTAGTGCAGAGTTATCTCAACGAAAGGGGCCACGGTGTTTCTGTATCTCTATTATGTTGGTGCGGCTTCGGAACTTTTAAATATCTCGATATATCTCGAAAACTACGCTTCTGATCAAAAAATATCATAGAACATAAATTGTAGGAAACATAATTCTCTACAAAAAAGGTCTCTTAACATTTTGCCATAGCTCGCTTCGTTTCCGAGATATTTGCAGATTTATCTCAAGGGAAGGGGCCTGACGGACATATTTCGAGATATTTCTTCTTCTTGTCGTTCTTCTTCTGCACAGCTAAGCTGGAAGTGGCATTTGCGGCTCGCACTAGTGCAGAGTTATCTCAACGAAAGGGGCCACGGTGTTTCTGTATCTCTATTATGTTGGTGCGGCTTCGGAACTTTTAAATATCTCGATATATCTCGAAAACTACGCTTCTGAACAAAAAATATCATACAACATAAATTGTAGGAAACATAATTCTCTACAAAAAAGGTCTCTTAACATTTTGCCATAGCTCGCTTCGTTTCCGAGATATTTGCAGATATATCTCAAGGGAAGGGGCCTGACGGACATATTTCGAGATATTTCTTCTTCTTGTTGTTCTTCTTCTGCACAGCTTAACTGGAAGTGGCATTTACAGCTCGCAATAGTGCAGAGTTATCTCAACGAAAGGGGCCACGGTGTTTCTGTATCTCTATTATGTTGGTGCGGCTTCGGAACTTTTAAATATCTTGATATATCTCGAGAACTACGCATCTGATCAAAAAATATCATAGAACATAAAAAGTAGGAAACTTAATTCGCTACAAAAAAGGTCTCTTAACATTTTGCCATAGCTCGCTTCGTTTCCGAGATATTTGCAGATTTATCTCAAGGTAAGGGGCCTGACGGACATATTTCGAGATATTTCTTCTTCTTGTTGTTCTTCTTCTGCACAGCTAAGCTGGAAGTGGCATTTGCAGCTCGCAATAGTGCATAGGTATCTGAAAGAAAGGGGCCCCGGTGTTTCTGTATCTCTATTATGTTGGTGCGGCTTCGGAACTTTTAAATATCTTGATATATCTCGAGAACTACGCATCTGATCAAAAAATATCATAGAACATAAAAAGTAGGAAACTTAATTCGCTACAAAAAAGGTCTCTTAACATTTTGCCATAGCTCGCTTCGTTTCCGAGATATTTGCAGATTTATCTCAAGGGAAGGGGCCTGACGGACATATTTCGAGATATTTCTTCTTCTTGTTGTTCTTCTTCTGCGCAGCTAAGCTGGAAGTGGCATTTGCAGCTCGCAATAGTGCAGAGATATCTCAAAGAAAGGGGCCACGGTGTTTCTGTATCTCTATTATGTTGGTGCGGCTTCGGAACTTTTAAATATCTTGATATATCTCGAGAACTACGCATCTGATCCAAAAATATCATAGAACATAAATAGTAGGAAACTTAATTCTCTACAAAAAAGGTCTCTCAACATTTTGCCATAGCTCGCTTCGTTTCCGAGATATTTGCAGATTTATCTCAAGGGAAGGGGCCTAACGGACATATTTCCAGATATTTCTTCTTCTTGTTGTTCTTCTTCTGCACAGCTAAGCTGGAAGTGGCATTTGCGGCTCGCACTAGTGCAGAGTTATCTCAAAGAAAGGGGCCACGGTGTTTCTGTATCTCTATTATGTTGGTGCAGCTTCAGAACTTTTAAATATCTTGATGTATCTCGAGAACTACGCATCTGATCAAAAAATATCATGGAACATAAAAAGTAGAAAACTTAATTGTCTACAGAAAAGGTCTCCTAACATTTTGCCATAGCTCGCTTCGTTTCCGAGATATTTGCAGATTTATCTCAAGGGAAGGGGCCTGACGGACATACTTCGAGATATTTCTTCTTCTTGTTGTTCTTCTTCTGCACAGCTAAACTGGACGTGGCATTTCCAGCTCGCAATAGTGCAGAGTTATCTCAAAGAGAGGGGCCACGGTGTTTCTGTATCTCTATTATGTTGGTGCGGCTTCGGAACTTTTAAATATCTTGATATATCTCGAGAACTACGTATCTGATCAAAAAATATCATAGAACATAAATTGTAGGAAACATAATTGTCTACAAAAAAGGTCTCTTAACATTTTCCCATACCTGGCATCGTTTCCGAGATATTTGCAGATTTATCTCAAGGGAAGGGGCCTGACGGACATATTCCGAGATATTTCTTCTTCTTGTTGTTCCTCTTCTGCCCAGCTAAGCTGGAAGTGGCATTTGCAGCTCGCAATAGTGCAGAGTTATCTCAAAGAGAGGGGCCACGGTGTTTCTGTATCTCTATTATGTTGGTGCGGCTTCGGAACTTTTAAATATCTTGATATATCTCGAGAACTACGCATCTGATCAGAAAATATCATAGAAGATAAAAAGTAGGAAACTTAATTCTCTACAAAAAAGGTCTCTTAACATTTTGCCATAGCTCGCTTCGTTTCCGAGATATTTGCAGATTTATCTCAAGGTAAGGGGCCTGACGGACATATTTCGAGATATTTCTTCTTCTTGTTGTTTTTCTTCTGCACAGCTAAGCTGGAAGTGGCATTTGCAGCTCGCAATAGTGCATAGCTATCTGAAAGAAAGGGGCCACGGTGTTTCTGTATCTCTATTATGTTGGTGCGGCTTCGGAACTTTTAAATATCTTGATATATCTCGAGAACTACGCATCTGATCAAAAAATATCATAGAACATAAAAAGTAGGAAACTTAATTCGCTACAAAAAAGGTCTCTTAACATTTTGCCATAGCTCGCTTCGTTTCCGAGATATTTGCAGATTTATCTCAAGGGAAGGGGCCTGACGGACATATTTCGAGATATTTCTTCTTCTTGTTGTTCTTCTTCTGCACAGCTAAGCTGGAAGTGGCATTTGCAGCTCGCAATAGTGCAGAGTTATCTCAAAGAAAGGGGCCACGGTGTTTCTGTATCTCTATTATGTTGGTGCGGCTTCGGAACTTTTAAATATCTTGATATATCTCGAGAACTACGCATCTGATCCAAAAATATCATAGAACATAAATAGTAGGAAACTTAATTCTCTACAAAAAAGGTCTCTCAACATTTTGCCATAGCTCGCTTCGTTTCCGAGATATTTGCAGATTTATCTCAAGGGAAGGGGCCTAACGGACATATTTCCAGATATTTCTTCTTCTTGTTGTTCTTCTTCTGCACAGCTAAGCTGGAAGTGGCATTTGCGGCTCGCACTAGTGCAGAGTTATCTCAAAGAAAGGGGCCACGGTGTTTCTGTATCTCTATTATGTTGGTGCAGCTTCAGAACTTTTAAATATCTTGATGTATCTCGAGAACTACGCATCTGATCAAAAAATATCATGGAACATAAAAAGTAGAAAACTTAATTCTCTACAGAAAAGGTCTCTTAACATTTTGCCATAGCTCGCTTCGTTTCCGAGATATTTGCAGATTTATCTCAAGGGAAGGGGCCTGACGGACATACTTCGAGATATTTCTTCTTCTTGTTGTTCTTCTTCTGCACAGCTAAACTGGACGTGGCATTTCCAGCTCGCAATAGTGCAGAGTTATCTCAAAGAGAGGGGCCACGGTGTTTCTGTATCTCTATTATGTTGGTGCGGCTTCGGAACTTTTAAATATCTTGATATATCTCGAGAACTACGCATCTGATCAGAAAATATCATAGAAGATAAAAAGTAGGAAACTTAATTCTCTACAAAAAAGGTCTCTTAACATTTTGCCATAGCTCGCTTCGTTTCCGAGATATTTGCAGATTTATCTCAAGGTAAGGGGCCTGACGGACATATTTCCAGATATTTCTTCTTCTTGTTGTTCTTCTTCTGCACAGCTAAGCTGGAAGTGGCATTTGCAGCTCGCAATAGTGCAGAGTTATCTCAAAGAAAGGGGCCACGGTGTTTCTGTATCTCTATTATGTTGGTGCGGCTTCTTAACTTTTAAATATCTTGATATATCTCGAGAACTACGCATCTGATCAAAAAATATCATAGAACATAAAAAGTAGGAAACTCAATTCTCTACAAAAAAGGTCTCTTAACATTTTGCAATAGCTCGCTTCGTTTCCGAGATATTTGCAGATTTATCTCAAGGGAAGGGGCCTGACGGACATATTTCGAGATATTTCTTCTTCTTGTTGTTCTTCTTCTGCACAGCTAAGCTGGAAGTGGCATTTGCAGCTCGCAATAGTGCAGAGTTATCTCAAAGAAAGGGGCCACGGTGTTTCTGTATCTCTATTATGTTGGTGCGGCTTCGGAACTTTTAAATATCTTGATATATCTCGAGAACTACGCATCTGATCAAAAAATATCATAGAACATAAAACGTAGGAAACTTAATTCTCTACAAAAAAGGTCTCTTAACATTTTGCCATAGCTCGCTTCGTTTCCGAGATATTTGCAGATTTATCTCAAGGGAAGGGGCCTGACGGACATATTTCGAGATATTTCTTCTTCTTGTTGTTCCTCTTCTGCACAGCTAAGCTGGAAGTGTCATTTGCAGCTCGCAATTGTGCAGAGTTATCTCAAAGAGAGGGGCCACGGTGTTTCTGTATCTCTATTATGTTGGTGCGGCTTCGGAACTTTTAAATATCTTGATATATCTCGAGAACTACGCATCTGATCAGAAAATATCATAGAAGATAAAAAGTAGGAAACTTAATTCTCTACAAAAAAGATCTCTTAACATTTTGCCATAGCTCGCTTCGTTTCCGAGATATTTGCAGATTTATCTCAAGGTAAGGGGCCTGACGGACATATTTCGAGATATTTCTTCTTCTTGTTGTTCTTCTTCTGCACAGCTAAGCTGGAAGTGGCATTTGCAGCTCGCAATAGTGCATAGCTATCTGAAAGAAAGGGGCCACGGTGTTTCTGTATCTCTATTATGTTGGTGCGGCTTCGGAACTTTTAAATATCTTGATATATCTCGAGAACTACGCATCTGATCAAAAAATATCATAGAACATAAAAAGTAGGAAACTTAATTCGCTACAAAAAATGTCTCTTAACATTTTGCCATAGCTCGCTTCGTTTCCGAGATATTTGCAGATTTATCTCAAGGGAAGGGGCCTAACGGACATATTTCGTGATATTTCTTCTTCTTGTTGTTCTTCTTCTGCACAGCTAAGCTGGAAGTGGCATTTGCAGCTCGCAATAGTGCAGAGTTATCTCAAAGAAAGGGGCCACGGTGTTTCTGTATCTCTATTATGTTGGTGCGGCTTCGGAATTTTTAAATATCTCGATATATCTCGAAAACTACGCTTCTGATCAAAAAATATCATAGAACATAAATTGTAGGAAACATAATTCTCTACAAAAAACGTCTCTTAACATTTTGCCATAGCTCGCTTCGTTTCCGAGATATTTGCAGATTCAGCTCAAAGGAACTGGCCTGACGGACATATTTCGAGATATTTCTTCTTCTTGTTGTTCTTCTTCTGCACAGCTAAGCTGGAAGTGGCATTTGCAGCTCGCAATAGTGCAGAGTTATCTCAAAGAAAGGGGCCACGGTGTTTCTGTATCTCTATTATGTTGGTGCGGCTTCGGAACTTTTAAATATCTTGATATATCTCGAGAACTACGCATCTGATCAAAAAATATCATAGAACATAAAAAGTAGGCAACTTAATTCTCTACAAAAAAGGTCTCTTATCATTTTGCCATAGCTCTCTTCGTTTCCGAGATATTTGTAGATTTATCTCAAGGGAAGGGGCCTGACGGACATATTTCGAGATATTTCTTCTTCTTGTTGTTCTTCTTCTGCACAGCTAAGCTGGAAGTGGCATTTGCAGCTCGCAATAGTGCAGAGTTATCTCAAAGAAAGGGGCCACGGTGTTTCTGTATCTCTATTATGTTGGTGCGGCTTCGGAACTTTTAAATATCTTGATATATCTCGAGAACTACGCATCTGATCAAAAAATATCATAGAACATAAAAAGTAGGCAACTTAATTCTCTACAAAAAAGGTCTCTTATCATTTTGCCATAGCTCTCTTCGTTTCCGAGATATTTGTAGATTTATCTCAAGGGAAGGGGCCTGACGGACATATTTCGAGATATTTCTTCTTCTTGTTGTTCTTCTTCTGCACAGCTAAGCTGGAAGTGGCATTTGCAGCTCGCAATAGTGCAGAGTTACCTCAAAGAAAGGGGCCGCGGTGTTTCTGTATCTCTATTATGTTGGTGCGGCTTCGGAACTTTTAAATATCTTGATATATCTCGAGAACTACGCATCTGATCATAAAATATCATAGAACATAAAAAGTAGGAAACTTAATTCTCTACAAAAAAGGTCTCTTAACGTTTTGAAATAGCTCGCTTCGTTTCCGAGATATTTGCAGATTTATCTCAAGGGAAGGGTCCTGACGGACATATTTCGAGATATTTCTTCTTCTTGTTGTTCTTCTTCTGCACAGCTAAACTGGAAGTGGCATTTCCAGCTCGCAATAGTGCAGAGTTATCCCAAAGAAAGGGGCCACGATGTTTCTGTATCTCTATTATGTTGGTGCGGCTTCGGAACTTTTAAATATCTCGATATATCTCGAAAACTACGCTTCTGATCAAAAAATATAATAGAACATAAATTGTAGGAAACATAATTCTCTACAAAAAAGGTCTCTTAACATTTTGCCATAGCTCGCTTCGTTTCCGAGATATTTGCAGATTTATCTCAAGGGAAGGGGCCTGACGGACATATTTCGAGATATTTCTTCTTCTTGTTGTTCTTCTTCTGCACAGCTAAGCTGGAAGTGGCATTTGCAGCTCGCAATTGTGCAGAGTTATCTCAAAGAGAGGGGCCACGGTGTTTCTGTATCTCTATTATGTTGGTGCGGCTTCGGAACTTTTAAATATCTTGATATATCTCGAGAACTACGCATCTGATCAAAAAATATCGTAGAACATAAAAAGTAGGAAACTTAATTCTCTACAAATAAGGTCTCTTAACATTTTGCCATAGCTCGCTTGGTTTCCGAGATATTTGCAGATTTATCTCAAGGGAAGGGGCCTGAGGGACATATTTCGAGATGTTTCTTCTTCTTGTTGTTCTTCTTCTGCACAGCTAAGCTGCAAGTGGCATTTGCAGGTCGCAATAGTGCAGAGTTATCTCAAAGAAAGGGGCTACGGTGTTTCTGTATCTCTATTATGTTGGTGCGGCTTCGGAACTTTTAAATATCTCGATATATCTCGAAAACTACGCTTCTGATCAAAAAATATCAGAGAACGTAAATTGTAGGAAACATAATTCTCTACAAAAAAGGTCTCTTAACGTTTTGCCATAGCTCGCTTCGTTTCCGAGATATTTGCAGATTTATCTGAAGGGAAGGGGCCTGACGGACATATTTCGAGATATTTCTTCTTCTTGTTGTTCTTCTTCTGCACAGCTAAGCTGGAAGTGGCATTTGCAGCTCGCAATAGTGCAGAGTTATCTCAAAGAAAGGGGCCACGGTGTTTCTGTATCTCTATTATGTTGGTGCGGCTTCGGAACTTTTAAATATCTTGATATATCTCGAGAACTACGCATCTGATCAAAAAATATCGTAGAACATAAAAAGTAGGAAACTTAATTCTCTACAAATAAGGTCTCTTAACATTTTGCCATAGCTCGCTTGGTTTCCGAGATATTTGCAGATTTATCTCAAGGGAAGGGGCCTGAGGGACATATTTCGAGATATTTCTTCTTCTTGTTGTTCTTCTTCTGCACAGCTAAGCTGGAAGTGGCATTTGCAGCTCGCAATAGTGCAGAGTTACCTCAAAGAAAGGGGCCACGGTGTTTCTGTATCTCTATTATGTTGGTGCCGCTTCGGAACTTTTAAATATCTGGATATATCTCGAGAACTACGCATCTGATCAAAAAATATCATAGAACATAAAAAGTAGGAAACTTAATTCTCTACAAAAAAGGTCTCTTAACATTTTGCCATAGCTCGCTTCATTTCCGAGATATTTGCAGATTTATCCCAAGGGAAGGGGCCTGACGGACATATTTCGAGATATTTCTTCTTCTTGTTGTTCTTCTTCTGCACAGCTAAGCTGGAAGTGGCATTTGCCGCTCGCAGTAGTGCAGAGTTATCTCAAAGAAAGGGGCCACGGTGTTTCTGTATCTCTATTATGTTGGTGCGGCTCCGGAACTTTTAAATATCTTGATATATCTCGAGAACTACGCATCTGATCAAAAAATATCATAGAACATAAAAAGTAGGAAACTTAATTCTCTACAAAAAAGGTCTCTTAACATTTTGCCATAGCTCGCATCGTTTCCGAGATATTTGCAGATTTATCTCAAGGGAAGGGGCCTGACGGACATATTTCGAGATATTTCTTCTTCTTGTTGTTCTTCTTCTGCACAGCTAAGCTGGAAGTGCCATTTGCAGCGCGCAATAGTGCAGAGTTATCTCAAAGAAAGGGGCCACGGTGTTTCTGTATCTCTATTATGTTGGTGCGGCTTCGGAACTTTTAAATATCTTGATATATCTCGAGAACTACGCATCTGATCATAAAATATCATACAACATAAAAAGTAGGAAACTTAATTCTCTACAAAAAAGGTCTCTTAACGTTTTGAAATAGCTCGCTTCGTTTCCGAGATATTTGCAGATTTATCTCAAGGGAAGGGTCCTGACGGACATATTTCGAGATATTTCTTCTTCTTGTTGTTCTTCTTCTGCACAGCTAAACTGGAAGTGGCATTTCCAGCTCGCAATAGTGCAGAGTTATCCCAAAGAAAGGGGCCACGATGTTTCTGTATCTCTATTATGTTGGTGCGGCTTCGGAACTTTTAAATATCTCGATATATCTCGAAAACTACGCTTCTGATCAAAAAATATAATAGAACATAAATTGTAGGAAACATAATTCTCTACAAAAAAGGTCTCTTAACATTTTGCCATAGCTCGCTTCGTTTCCGAGATATTTGCAGATTTATCTCAAGGGAAGGGGCCTGACGGACATATTTCGAGATATTTCTTCTTCTTGTTGTTCTTCTTCTGCACAGCTAAGCTGGAAGTGGCATTTGCAGCTCGCAATTGTGCAGAGTTATCTCAAAGAGAGGGGCCACGGTGTTTCTGTATCTCTATTATGTTGGTGCGGCTTCGGAACTTTTAAATATCTTGATATATCTCGAGAACTACGCATCTGATCAAAAAATATCGTAGAACATAAAAAGTAGGAAACTTAATTCTCTACAAATAAGGTCTCTTAACATTTTGCCATAGCTCGCTTGGTTTCCGAGATATTTGCAGATTTATCTCAAGGGAAGGGGCCTGAGGGAAATATTTCGAGATGTTTCTTCTTCTTGTTGTTCTTCTTCTGCACAGCTAAGCTGCAAGTGGCATTTGCAGGTCGCAATAGTGCAGAGTTATCTCAAAGAAAGGGGCTACGGTGTTTCTGTATCTCTATTATGTTGGTGCGGCTTCGGAACTTTTAAATATCTCGATATATCTCGAAAACTACGCTTCTGATCAAAAAATATCAGAGAACGTAAATTGTAGGAAACATAATTCTCTACAAAAAAGGTCTCTTAACGTTTTGCCATAGCTCGCTTCGTTTCCGAGATATTTGCAGATTTATCTGAAGGGAAGGGGCCTGACGGACATATTTCGAGATATTTCTTCTTCTTGTTGTTCTTCTTCTGCACAGCTAAGCTGGAAGTGGCATTTGCAGCTCGCAATAGTGCAGAGTTATCTCAAAGAAAGGGGCCACGGTGTTTCTGTATCTCTATTATGTTGGTGCGGCTTCGGAACTTTTAAATATCTTGATATATCTCGAGAACTACGCATCTGATCAAAAAATATCGTAGAACATAAAAAGTAGGAAACTTAATTCTCTACAAATAAGGTCTCTTAACATTTTGCCATAGCTCGCTTGGTTTCCGAGATATTTGCAGATTTATCTCAAGGGAAGGGGCCTGAGGGACATATTTCGAGATATTTCTTCTTCTTGTTGTTCTTCTTCTGCACAGCTAAGCTGGAAGTGGCATTTGCAGCTCGCAATAGTGCAGAGTTACCTCAAAGAAAGGGGCCACGGTGTTTCTGTATCTCTATTATGTTGGTGCCGCTTCGGAACTTTTAAATATCTGGGTATATCTCGAGAACTACGCATCTGATCAAAAAATATAATAGAACATAAAAAGTAGGAAACTTCATTCTCTACAAAAAAGGTCTCTTAACATTTTGCCATAGCTCGCTTCGTTTCCGAGATATTTGCAGATTTATCCCAAGGGAAGGGGCCTGACGGACATATTTCGAGATATTTCTTCTTCTTGTTGTTCTTCTTCTGCACAGCTAAGCTGGAAGTGGCATTTGCAGCTCGCAGTAGTGCAGAGTTATCTCAAAGAAAGGGGCCACGGTGTTTCTGTATCTCTATTATGTTGGTGCGGCTCCGGAACTTTTAAATATCTTGATATATCTCGAGAACTACGCATCTGATCAAAAAATATCATAGAACATAAAAAGTAGGAAACTTAATTCTCTACAAAAAAGGTCTCTTAACATTTTGCCATAGCTCGCATCGTTTCCGAGATATTTGCAGATTTATCTCAAGGGAAGGGGCCTGACGGACATATTTCGAGATATTTCTTCTTCTTGTTGTTCTTCTTCTGCACAGCTAAGCTGGAAGTGCCATTTGCAGCGCGCAATAGTGCAGAGTTATCTCAAAGAAAGGGGCCACGGTGTTTCTGTATCTCTATTATGTTGGTGCGGCTTCGGAACTTTTAAATATCTTGATATATCTCGAGAACTACGCATCTGTTCAAAAAATATCATAGGACATAAAAAGTAGGAATCCTAATTTTCTACAAAAAAGGTCTCTTAACATTTTGCCGTAGCTCGCTTCGTTTCCGAGATATTTGCAGATTTATCTCAAGGGAAGGGGCCTGACGGACATATTTCCAGATATTTCTTCTTCTTGTTGTTCTTCTTCTGCACAGCTAAGCTGGAAGTGGCATTTGCAGCTCGCAATAGTGCAGAGTTATCTCAAAGAAAGGGGCCACGGTGTTTCTGTATCTCTATTATGTTGGTGCGGCTTCGGAACTTTTAAATATCTTGATATATCTCGAGAACTACGCATCTGATCAGAAAATATCATAGAAGATAAAAAGTAGGAAACTTAATTCTCTACAAAAAAGGTCTCTTAACATTTTGCCATAGCTCGCTTCGTTTCCGAGATATTTGCAGATTTATCTCAAGGTAAGGGGCCTGACGGACATATTTCGAGATATTTCTTCTTCTTGTTGTTTTTCTTCTGCACAGCTAAGCTGGAAGTGGCATTTGCAGCTCGCAATAGTGCATAGCTATCTGAAAGAAAGGGGCCACGGTGTTTCTGTATCTCTATTATGTTGGTGCGGCTTCGGAACTTTTAAATATCTCGATATATCTCGAAAACTACGCTTCTGAACAAAAAATATCATAGAACATAAATTGTAGGAAACATAATTCTCTACAAAAAAGGTCTCTTAACATTTTGCCATAGCTCGCTTCGTTTCCGAGATATTTGCAGATATATCTCAAGGGAAGGGGCCTGACGGACATATTTCGAGATATTTCTTCTTCTTGTTGTTCTTCCTCTGCACAGCTAAGCTGGAAGTGGCATTTGCAGCTCGCAGTAGTGCAGAGTTATCTCAAAGAAAGGGGCCACGGTGTTTCTGTATCTCTATTATGTTGGTGCGGCTTCGGAACTTTTAAATATCTTGATATATCTCGAGAACTTCGCGTCTGATCAAAAAATATCATAGAACATAAAAAGTGGGAAACATAATTCTCTACAAAAAAGGTCTCTTAACATTTTGCCATAGCTCGCTTCGTTTCCGAGATATTTGCAGATTTATCTCAAGGGAAGGGGCCTGACGGACATATTTCGAGATATTTCTTCTTCTTGTTGTTCTTCTTCTGCGCAGCTAAGCTGGAAGTGGCATTTGCAGCTCGCAATAGTGCAGAGATATCTCAAAGAAAGGGGCCACGGTGTTTCTGTATCTCTATTATGTTGGTGCGGCTTCGGAACTTTTAAATACCTTGATATATCTCGAGAACTACGCATCTGATCCAAAAATATCATAGAACATAAATAGTAGGAAACTTAATTCTCTACAAAAAAGGTCTCTCAACATTTTGCCATAGCTCGCTTCGTTTCCGAGATATTTGCAGATTTATCTCAAGGGAAGGGGCCTAACGGACATATTTCCAGATATTTCTTCTTCTTGTTGTTCTTCTTCTGCACAGCTAAGCTGGAAGTGGCATTTGCGGCTCGCACTAGTGCAGAGTTATCTCAAAGAAAGGGGCCACGGTGTTTCTGTATCTCTATTATGTTGGTGCAGCTTCAGAACTTTTAAATATCTTGATGTATCTCGAGAACTACGCATCTGATCAAAAAATATCATGGAACATAAAAAGTAGAAAACTTAATTCTCTACAGAAAAGGTCTCTTAACATTTTGCCATAGCTCGCTTCGTTTCCGAGATATTTGCAGATTTATCTCAAGGGAAGGGGCCTGACGGACATACTTCGAGATATTTCTTCTTCTTGTTGTTCTTCTTCTGCACAGCTAAACTGGACGTGGCATTTCCAGCTCGCAATAGTGCAGAGTTATCTCAAAGAGAGGGGCCACGGTGTTTCTGTATCTCTATTATGTTGGTGCGGCTTCGGAACTTTTAAATATCTTGATATATCTCGAGAACTACGTATCTGATCAAAAAATATCATAGAACATAAATTGTAGGAAACATAATTGTCTACAAAAAAGGTCTCTTAACATTTTCCCATACCTGGCATCGTTTCCGAGATATTTGCAGATTTATCTCAAGGGAAGGGGCCTGACGGACATATTCCGAGATATTTCTTCTTCTTGTTGTTCCTCTTCTGCACAGCTAAGCTGGAAGTGGCATTTGCAGCTCGCAATAGTGCAGAGTTATCTCAAAGAGAGGGGCCACGGTGTTTCTGTATCTCTATTATGTTGGTGCGGCTTCGGAACTTTTAAATATCTTGATATATCTCGAGAACTACGCATCTGATCAGAAAATATCATAGAAGATAAAAAGTAGGAAACTTAATTCTCTACAAAAAAGGTCTCTTAACATTTTGCCATAGCTCGCTTCGTTTCCGAGATATTTGCAGATTTATCTCAAGGGAAGGGGCCTGACGGACATATTTCGAGATATTTCTTCTTCTTGTTGTTCTTCTTCTGCACAGCTAAGCTGGAAGTGGCATTTGCGGCTCGCACTAGTGCAGAGTTATCTCAAAGAGAGGGGCCACGGTGTTTCTGTATCTCTATTATGTTGGTGCGGCTTCGGAACTTTTAAATATCTCGATATATCTCGAAAACTACGCATCTGATCAGAAAATATCATAGAAGATAAAAAGTAGGAAACTTAATTCTCTACAAAAAAGGTCTCTTAACATTTTGCCATAGCTCGCTTCGTTTCCGAGATATTTGCAGATTTATCTCAAGGGAAGGGGCCTGACGGACATATTTCGAGATATTTCTTCTTCTTGTTGTTCTTCTTCTGCACAGCTAAGCTGGAAGTGGCATTTGCGGCTCGCACTAGTGCAGAGTTATCTCAACGAAAGGGGCCACGGTGTTTCTGTATCTCTATTATGTTGGTGCGGCTTCGGAACTTTTAAATATCTCGATATATCTCGAAAACTACGCTTCTGATCAAAAAATATCATAGAACATAAATTGTAGGAAACATAATTCTCTACAAAAAAGGTCTCTTAACATTTTGCCATAGCTCGCTTCGTTTCCGAGATATTTGCAGATTTATCTCAAGGGAAGGGGCCTGACGGACATATTTCGAGATATTTCTTCTTCTTGTCGTTCTTCTTCTGCACAGCTAAGCTGGAAGTGGCATTTGCGGCTCGCACTAGTGCAGAGTTATCTCAACGAAAGGGGCCACGGTGTTTCTGTATCTCTATTATGTTGGTGCGGCTTCGGAACTTTTAAATATCTCGATATATCTCGAAAACTACGCTTCTGAACAAAAAATATCATAGAACATAAATTGTAGGAAACATAATTCTCTACAAAAAAGGTCTCTTAACATTTTGCCATAGCTCGCTTCGTTTCCGAGATATTTGCAGATATATCTCAAGGGAAGGGGCCTGACGGACATATTTCGAGATATTTCTTCTTCTTGTTGTTCTTCTTCTGCACAGCTTAACTGGAAGTGGCATTTACAGCTCGCAATAGTGCAGAGTTATCTCAACGAAAGGGGCCACGGTGTTTCTGTATCTCTATTATGTTGGTGCGGCTTCGGAACTTTTAAATATCTTGATATATCTCGAGAACTACGCATCTGATCAAAAAATATCATAGAACATAAAAAGTAGGAAACTTAATTCGCTACAAAAAAGGTCTCTTAACATTTTGCCATAGCTCGCTTCGTTTCCGAGATATTTGCAGATTTATCTCAAGGTAAGGGGCCTGACGGACATATTTCGAGATATTTCTTCTTCTTGTTGTTCTTCTTCTGCACAGCTAAGCTGGAAGTGGCATTTGCAGCTCGCAATAGTGCATAGCTATCTGAAAGAAAGGGGCCCCGGTGTTTCTGTATCTCTATTATGTTGGTGCGGCTTCGGAACTTTTAAATATCTTGATATATCTCGAGAACTACGCATCTGATCAAAAAATATCATAGAACATAAAAAGTAGGAAACTTAATTCGCTACAAAAAAGGTCTCTTAACATTTTGCCATAGCTCGCTTCGTTTCCGAGATATTTGCAGATTTATCTCAAGGGAAGGGGCCTGACGGACATATTTCGAGATATTTCTTCTTCTTGTTGTTCTTCTTCTGCACAGCTAAGCTGGAAGTGGCATTTGCAGCTCGCAATAGTGCAGAGTTATCTCAAAGAAAGGGGCCACGGTGTTTCTGTATCTCTATTATGTTGGTGCGGCTTCGGAACTTTTAAATATCTTGATATATCTCGAGAACTACGCGTCTGATCAAAAAATATCATAGAACATAAAAAGTGGGAAACATAATTCTCTACAAAAAAGGTCTCTTAACATTTTGCCATAGCTCGCTTCGTTTCCGAGATATTTGCAGATTTATCTCAAGGGAAGGGGCCTGACGGACATATTTCGAGATATTTCTTCTTCTTGTTGTTCTTCTTCTGCACAGCTAAGCTGGAAGTGGCATTTGCAGCTCGCAATAGTGCAGAGTTATCTCAAAGAAAGGGGCCACGGTGTTTCTGTATCTCTATTATGTTGGTGCGGCTTCGGAACTTTTAAATATCTTGATATATCTCGAGAACTACGCGTCTGATCAAAAAATATCATAGAACATAAAAAGTGGGAAACATAATTCTCTACAAAAAAGGTCTCTTAACATTTTGCCATAGCTCGCTTCGTTTCCGAGATATTTGCAGATTTATCTCAAGGGAAGGGGCCTGACGGACATATTTCGAGATATTTCTTCTTCTTGTTGTTCTTCTTCTGCGCAGCTAAGCTGGAAGTGGCATTTGCAGCTCGCAATAGTGCAGAGATATCTCAAAGAAAGGGGCCACGGTGTTTCTGTATCTCTATTATGTTGGTGCGGCTTCGGAACTTTTAAATATCTTGATATATCTCGAGAACTACGCATCTGATCCAAAAATATCATAGAACATAAATAGTAGGAAACTTAATTCTCTACAAAAAAGGTCTCTCAACATTTTGCCATAGCTCGCTTCGTTTCCGAGATATTTGCAGATTTATCTCAAGGGAAGGGGCCTAACGGACATATTTCCAGATATTTCTTCTTCTTGTTGTTCTTCTTCTGCACAGCTAACCTGGAAGTGGCATTTGCGGCTCGCACTAGTGCAGAGTTATCTCAAAGAAAGGGGCCACGGTGTTTCTGTATCTCTATTATGTTGGTGCAGCTTCAGAACTTTTAAATATCTTGATGTATCTCGAGAACTACGCATCTGATCAAAAAATATCATGGAACATAAAAAGTAGAAAACTTAATTCTCTACAGAAAAGGTCTCTTAACATTTTGCCATAGCTCGCTTCGTTTCCGAGATATTTGCAGATTTATCTCAAGGGAAGGGGCCTGACGGACATACTTCGAGATATTTCTTCTTCTTGTTGTTCTTCTTCTGCACAGCTAAACTGGACGTGGCATTTCCAGCTCGCAATAGTGCAGAGTTATCTCAAAGAGAGGGGCCACGGTGTTTCTGTATCTCTATTATGTTGGTGCGGCTTCGGAACTTTTAAATATCTTGATATATCTCGAGAACTACGTATCTGATCAAAAAATATCATAGAACATAAATTGTAGGAAACATAATTGTCTACAAAAAAGGTCTCTTAACATTTTCCCATACCTGGCATCGTTTCCGAGATATTTGCAGATTTATATCAAGGGAAGGGGCCTGACGGACATATTCCGAGATATTTCTTCTTCTTGTTGTTCCTCTTCTGCACAGCTAAGCTGGAAGTGGCATTTGCAGCTCGCAATAGTGCAGAGTTATCTCAAAGAGAGGGGCCACGGTGTTTCTGTATCTCTATTATGTTGGTGCGGCTTCGGAACTTTTAAATATCTTGATATATCTCGAGAACTACGCATCTGATCAGAAAATATCATAGAAGATAAAAAGTAGGAAACTTAATTCTCTACAAAAAAGGTCTCTTAACATTTTGCCATAGCTCGCTTCGTTTCCGAGATATTTGCAGATTTATCTCAAGGTAAGGGGCCTGACGGACATATTTCGAGATATTTCTTCTTCTTGTTGTTTTTCTTCTGCACAGCTAAGCTGGAAGTGGCATTTGCAGCTCGCAATAGTGCATAGCTATCTGAAAGAAAGGGGCCACGGTGTTTCTGTATCTCTATTATGTTGGTGCGGCTTCGGAACTTTTAAATATCTCGATATATCTCGAAAACTACGCTTCTGAACAAAAAATATCATAGAACATAAATTGTAGGAAACATAATTCTCTACAAAAAAGGTCTCTTAACATTTTGCCATAGCTCGCTTCGTTTCCGAGATATTTGCAGATATATCTCAAGGGAAGGGGCCTGACGGACATATTTCGAGATATTTCTTCTTCTTGTTGTTCTTCTTCTGCACAGCTTAACTGGAAGTGGCATTTACAGCTCGCAATAGTGCAGAGTTATCTCAACGAAAGGGGCCACGGTGTTTCTGTATCTCTATTATGTTGGTGCGGCTTCGGAACTTTTAAATATCTTGATATATCTCGAGAACTACGCATCTGATCAAAAAATATCATAGAACATAAAAAGTAGGAAACTTAATTCGCTACAAAAAAGGTCTCTTAACATTTTGCCATAGCTCGCTTCGTTTCCGAGATATTTGCAGATTTATCTCAAGGTAAGGGGCCTGACGGACATATTTCGAGATATTTCTTCTTCTTGTTGTTCTTCTTCTGCACAGCTAAGCTGGAAGTGGCATTTGCAGCTCGCAATAGTGCATAGCTATCTGAAAGAAAGGGGCCCCGGTGTTTCTGTATCTCTATTATGTTGGTGCGGCTTCGGAACTTTTAAATATCTTGATATATCTCGAGAACTACGCATCTGATCAAAAAATATCATAGAACATAAAAAGTAGGAAACTTAATTCGCTACAAAAAAGGTCTCTTAACATTTTGCCATAGCTCGCTTCGTTTCCGAGATATTTGCAGATTTATCTCAAGGGAAGGGGCCTGACGGACATATTTCGAGATATTTCTTCTTCTTGTTGTTCTTCTTCTGCACAGCTAAGCTGGAAGTGGCATTTGCAGCTCGCAATAGTGCAGAGTTATCTCAAAGAAAGGGGCCACGGTGTTTCTGTATCTCTATTATGTTGGTGCGGCTTCGGAACTTTTAAATATCTTGATATATCTCGAGAACTACGCGTCTGATCAAAAAATATCATAGAACATAAAAAGTGGGAAACATAATTCTCTACAAAAAAGGTCTCTTAACATTTTGCCATAGCTCGCTTCGTTTCCGAGATATTTGCAGATTTATCTCAAGGGAAGGGGCCTGACGGACATATTTCGAGATATTTCTTCTTCTTGTTGTTCTTCTTCTGCACAGCTAAGCTGGAAGTGGCATTTGCAGCTCGCAATAGTGCAGAGTTATCTCAAAGAAAGGGGCCACGGTGTTTCTGTATCTCTATTATGTTGGTGCGGCTTCGGAACTTTTAAATATCTTGATATATCTCGAGAACTACGCGTCTGATCAAAAAATATCATAGAACATAAAAAGTGGGAAACATAATTCTCTACAAAAAAGGTCTCTTAACATTTTGCCATAGCTCGCTTCGTTTCCGAGATATTTGCAGATTTATCTCAAGGGAAGGGGCCTGACGGACATATTTCGAGATATTTCTTCTTCTTGTTGTTCTTCTTCTGCGCAGCTAAGCTGGAAGTGGCATTTGCAGCTCGCAATAGTGCAGAGATATCTCAAAGAAAGGGGCCACGGTGTTTCTGTATCTCTATTATGTTGGTGCGGCTTCGGAACTTTTAAATATCTTGATATATCTCGAGAACTACGCATCTGATCCAAAAATATCATAGAACATAAATAGTAGGAAACTTAATTCTCTACAAAAAAGGTCTCTCAACATTTTGCCATAGCTCGCTTCGTTTCCGAGATATTTGCAGATTTATCTCAAGGGAAGGGGCCTAACGGACATATTTCCAGATATTTCTTCTTCTTGTTGTTCTTCTTCTGCACAGCTAAGCTGGAAGTGGCATTTGCGGCTCGCACTAGTGCAGAGTTATCTCAAAGAAAGGGGCCACGGTGTTTCTGTATCTCTATTATGTTGGTGCAGCTTCAGAACTTTTAAATATCTTGATGTATCTCGAGAACTACGCATCTGATCAAAAAATATCATGGAACATAAAAAGTAGAAAACTTAATTCTCTACAGAAAAGGTCTCTTAACATTTTGCCATAGCTCGCTTCGTTTCCGAGATATTTGCAGATTTATCTCAAGGGAAGGGGCCTGACGGACATACTTCGAGATATTTCTTCTTCTTGTTGTTCTTCTTCTGCACAGCTAAACTGGACGTGGCATTTCCAGCTCGCAATAGTGCAGAGTTATCTCAAAGAGAGGGGCCACGGTGTTTCTGTATCTCTATTATGTTGGTGCGGCTTCGGAACTTTTAAATATCTTGATATATCTCGAGAACTACGTATCTGATCAAAAAATATCATAGAACATAAATTGTAGGAAACATAATTGTCTACAAAAAAGGTCTCTTAACATTTTCCCATACCTGGCATCGTTTCCGAGATATTTGCAGATTTATCTCAAGGGAAGGGGCCTGACGGACATATTCCGAGATATTTCTTCTTCTTGTTGTTCCTCTTCTGCACAGCTAAGCTGGAAGTGGCATTTGCAGCTCGCAATAGTGCAGAGTTATCTCAAAGAGAGGGGCCACGGTGTTTCTGTATCTCTATTATGTTGGTGCGGCTTCGGAACTTTTAAATATCTTGATATATCTCGAGAACTACGCATCTGATCAGAAAATATCATAGAAGATAAAAAGTAGGAAACTTAATTCTCTACAAAAAAGGTCTCTTAACATTTTGCCATAGCTCGCTTCGTTTCCGAGATATTTGCAGATTTATCTCAAGGTAAGGGGCCTGACGGACATATTTCGAGATATTTCTTCTTCTTGTTGTTTTTCTTCTGCACAGCTAAGCTGGAAGTGGCATTTGCAGCTCGCAATAGTGCATAGCTATCTGAAAGAAAGGGGCCACGGTGTTTCTGTATCTCTATTATGTTGGTGCGGCTTCGGAACTTTTAAATATCTTGATATATCTCGAGAACTACGCATCTGATCAAAAAATATCATAGAACATAAAAAGTAGGAAACCTAATTCTCTACAAAAAAGGTCTCTTAACATTTTGCCATAGCTCTCTTCGTTTCCGAGATATTTGCAGATTTATCTCAAGGGAAGGGGCCTGACGGACATATTTCGAGATATTTCTTCTTCTTGTTGTTCTTCTTCTGCACAGCTAAGCTGGAAGTGGCATTTGCGGCTCGCACTTGTGCAGAGTTATCTCAAAGAAAGGGGCCACGGTGTTTCTGTATCTCTATTATGTTGGTGCGGCTTCGGAACTTTTGAATATCTTGATATATCTCGAGAACTACGCATCTGATCAAAAAATATCATAGAACATAAAAAGTAGGAAACTTAATTCTCTACAAAAAAGGTCTCTTAACATTTTGCCATAGCTCGCTTCGTTTCCGAGATATTTGCAGATATATCTCAAGGGAAGGGGCCTGACGGACATATTTCGAGATATTTCTTCTTCTTGTTGTTCTTCTTCTGCACAGCTAAGCTGGAAGTGGCATTTACAGCTCGCAATAGTGCAGAGTTATCTCAAAGAAAGGGGCCACGGTGTTTCTGTATCTCTATTATGTTGGTGCGGCTTCGGAACTTTTAAATATCTTGATATATCTCGAGAACTACGCATCTGATCAAAAAATATCATAGAACATAAAAAGTAGGAAACCTAATTCTCTACAAAAAAGGTCTCTTAACATTTTGCCATACCTCTCTTCGTTTCCGAGATATTTGCAGATTTATCTCAAGGGAAGGGGCCTGACGGACATATTTCGAGATATTTCTTCTTCTTGTTGTTCTTCTTCTGTACAGCTAAGCTGAAAGTGGCATTTGCAGCTGGCAATAGTGCAGAGTTATCTCAAAGAAAGGGGCCACGGTGTTTCTGTATCTCTATTATGTTGGTGCGGCTTCGGAACTTTTAAATATCTTGATATATCTCGAGAACTACGCATCTGATCAAAAAATATCATAGAACATAAAAAGTAGGAAACTTAATTCTCTACAAAAAAGGTCGCTTAACATTTTGCCATAGCTCGCTTCGTTTCCGAGATATTTGCATATTTATCTCAAGGGAAGGGGCCTGACGGACATATTTCGAGATATTTCTTCTTCTTGTTGTTCTTCTTCTGCACAGCTAAGCTGGAAGTGGCATTTGCGGCACGCACTAGTGCAGAGTTATCTCAAAGAACGGGGCCACGGTGTTTCTGTATCCCTATTATGTTGGTGCGGCTTCGGAACTTTTAAATATCTTGATATATCTCGAGAACTACGCTTCTGATCAAAAAATATCATAGAACATAAATTGTAGGAAACATAATTCTCTACAAAAAACGTCTCTTAACATTTTGCCATAGCTCGCTTCGTTTCCGAGATATTTGCAGATTCAGCTCAAAGGAACTGGCCTGACGGACATATTTCGAGATATTTCTTCTTCTTGTTGTTCTTCCACTGCACAGCTAAGCTGGAAGTGGCATTTGCAGCTCGCAATAGTGCAGAGTTATCTCAAAGAAAGGGGCCACGGTGTTTCTGTATCTCTATTATGTTGGTGCGGCTTCGGAACTTTTGAATATCTTGATATATCTCGAGAACTACGCATCTGATCAAAAAATATCATAGAACATAAAAAGTAGGAAACTTAATTCTCTACAAAAAAGGTCTCTTAACATTTTGCCATAGCTCGCTTCGTTTCCGAGATATTTGCAGATTTATCTCAAGGGAAGGGGCCTGACGGACATATTTCGAGATATTCCTTCTTCTTGTTGTTCTTCTTCTGCACAGCTAAGCTGGAAGTGGCATTTGCAGCTCGCAATAGTGCAGAGTTATCTCAAAGAAAGGGGCCACGGTGTTTCTGTATCTCTATTATGTTGGTGCGGCTTCGGAACTTTTAAATATCTTGATATATCTCGAGAACTACGCGTCTGATCAAAAAATATCATAGAACATAAAAAGTGGGAAACATAATTCTCTACAAAAAAGGTCTCTTAACATTTTGCCATAGCTCGCTTCGTTTCCGAGATATTTGCAGATTTATCTCAAGGGAAGGGGCCTGACCGACATATTTCGAGATATTTCTTCTTCTTGTTGTTCTTCTTCTGCACAGCTAAGCTGGAAGTGGCATTTGCAGCTCGCAATAGTGCAGAGTTATCTCAAAGAAAGGGGCCACGGTGTTTCTGTATCTCTATTATGTTGGTGCGGCTTCGGAACTTTTAAATATCTTGATATATCTCGAGAACTACGCGTCTGATCAAAAAATATCATAGAACATAAAAAGTGGGAAACATAATTCTCTACAAAAAAGGTCTCTTAACATTTTGCCATAGCTCGCTTCGTTTCCGAGATATTTGCAGATTTATCTCAAGGGAAGGGGCCTGACGGACATATTTCGAGATATTTCTTCTTCTTGTTGTTCTTCTTCTGCGCAGCTAAGCTGGAAGTGGCATTTGCAGCTCGCAATAGTGCAGAGATATCTCAAAGAAAGGGGCCACGGTGTTTCTGTATCTCTATTATGTTGGTGCGGCTTCGGAACTTTTAAATATCTTGATATATCTCGAGAACTACGCATCTGATCCAAAAATATCATAGAACATAAATAGTAGGAAACTTAATTCTCTACAAAAAAGGTCTCTCAACATTTTGCCATAGCTCGCTTCGTTTCCGAGATATTTGCAGATTTATCTCAAGGGAAGGGGCCTAACGGACATATTTCCAGATATTTCTTCTTCTTGTTGTTCTTCTTCTGCACAGCTAAGCTGGAAGTGGCATTTGCGGCTCGCACTAGTGCAGAGTTATCTCAAAGAAAGGGGCCACGGTGTTTCTGTATCTCTATTATGTTGGTGCAGCTTCAGAACTTTTAAATATCTTGATGTATCTCGAGAACTACGCATCTGATCAAAAAATATCATGGAACATAAAAAGTAGAAAACTTAATTCTCTACAGAAAAGGTCTCTTAACATTTTGCCATAGCTCGCTTCGTTTCCGAGATATTTGCAGATTTATCTCAAGGGAAGGGGCCTGACGGACATACTTCGAGATATTTCTTCTTCTTGTTGTTCTTCTTCTGCACAGCTAAACTGGACGTGGCATTTCCAGCTCGCAATAGTGCAGAGTTATCTCAAAGAGAGGGGCCACGGTGTTTCTGTATCTCTATTATGTTGGTGCGGCTTCGGAACTTTTAAATATCTTGATATATCTCGAGAACTACGTATCTGATCAAAAAATATCATAGAACATAAATTGTAGGAAACATAATTGTCTACAAAAAAGGTCTCTTAACATTTTCCCATACCTGGCATCGTTTCCGAGATATTTGCAGATTTATCTCAAGGGAAGGGGCCTGACGGACATATTCCGAGATATTTCTTCTTCTTGTTGTTCCTCTTCTGCACAGCTAAGCTGGAAGTGGCATTTGCAGCTCGCAATAGTGCAGAGTTATCTCAAAGAGAGGGGCCACGGTGTTTCTGTATCTCTATTATGTTGGTGCGGCTTCGGAACTTTTAAATATCTTGATATATCTCGAGAACTACGCATCTGATCAGAAAATATCATAGAAGATAAAAAGTAGGAAACTTAATTCTCTACAAAAAAGGTCTCTTAACATTTTGCCATAGCTCGCTTCGTTTCCGAGATATTTGCAGATTTATCTCAAGGGAAGGGGCCTGACGGACATATTTCGAGATATTTCTTCTTCTTGTTGTTCTTCTTCTGCACAGCTAAGCTGGAAGTGGCATTTGCGGCTCGCACTAGTGCAGAGTTATCTCAACGAAAGGGGCCACGGTGTTTCTGTATCTCTATTATGTTGGTGCGGCTTCGGAACTTTTAAATATCTCGATATATCTCGAAAACTACGCTTCTGATCAAAAAATATCATAGAACATAAATTGTAGGAAACATAATTCGCTACAAAAAAGGTCTCTTAACATTTTGCCATAGCTCGCTTCGTTTCCGAGATATTTGCAGATTTATCTCAAGGGAAGGGGCCTGACGGACATATTTCGAGATATTTCTTCTTCTTGTCGTTCTTCTTCTGCACAGCTAAGCTGGAAGTGGCATTTGCGGCTCGCACTAGTGCAGAGTTATCTCAACGAAAGGGGCCACGGTGTTTCTGTATCTCTATTATGTTGGTGCGGCTTCGGAACTTTTAAATATCTCGATATATCTCGAAAACTACGCTTCTGAACAAAAAATATCATAGAACATAAATTGTAGGAAACATAATTCTCTACAAAAAAGGTCTCTTAACATTTTGCCATAGCTCGCTTCGTTTCCGAGATATTTGCAGATATATCTCAAGGGAAGGGGCCTGACGGACATATTTCGAGATATTTCTTCTTCTTGTTGTTCTTCTTCTGCACAGCTTAACTGGAAGTGGCATTTACAGCTCGCAATAGTGCAGAGTTATCTCAACGAAAGGGGCCACGGTGTTTCTGTATCTCTATTATGTTGGTGCGGCTTCGGAACTTTTAAATATCTTGATATATCTCGAGAACTACGCATCTGATCAAAAAATATCATAGAACATAAAAAGTAGGAAACTTAATTCGCTACAAAAAAGGTCTCTTAACATTTTGCCATAGCTCGCTTCGTTTCCGAGATATTTGCAGATTTATCTCAAGGTAAGGGGCCTGACGGACATATTTCGAGATATTTCTTCTTCTTGTTGTTCTTCTTCTGCACAGCTAAGCTGGAAGTGGCATTTGCAGCTCGCAATAGTGCATAGCTATCTGAAAGAAAGGGGCCCCGGTGTTTCTGTATCTCTATTATGTTGGTGCGGCTTCGGAACTTTTAAATATCTTGATATATCTCGAGAACTACGCATCTGATCAAAAAATATCATAGAACATAAAAAGTAGGAAACTTAATTCGCTACAAAAAAGGTCTCTTAACATTTTGCCATAGCTCGCTTCGTTTCCGAGATATTTGCAGATTTATCTCAAGGGAAGGGGCCTGACGGACATATTTCGAGATATTTCTTCTTCTTGTTGTTCTTCTTCTGCACAGCTAAGCTGGAAGTGGCATTTGCAGCTCGCAATAGTGCAGAGTTATCTCAAAGAAAGGGGCCACGGTGTTTCTGTATCTCTATTATGTTGGTGCGGCTTCGGAACTTTTAAATATCTTGATATATCTCGAGAACTACGCGTCTGATCAAAAAATATCATAGAACATAAAAAGTGGGAAACATAATTCTCTACAAAAAAGGTCTCTTAACATTTTGCCATAGCTCGCTTCGTTTCCGAGATATTTGCAGATTTATCTCAAGGGAAGGGGCCTGACGGACATATTTCGAGATATTTCTTCTTCTTGTTGTTCTTCTTCTGCACAGCTAAGCTGGAAGTGGCATTTGCAGCTCGCAATAGTGCAGAGTTATCTCAAAGAAAGGGGCCACGGTGTTTCTGTATCTCTATTATGTTGGTGCGGCTTCGGAACTTTTAAATATCTTGATATATCTCGAGAACTACGCGTCTGATCAAAAAATATCATAGAACATAAAAAGTGGGAAACATAATTCTCTACAAAAAAGGTCTCTTAACATTTTGCCATAGCTCGCTTCGTTTCCGAGATATTTGCAGATTTATCTCAAGGGAAGGGGCCTGACGGACATATTTCGAGATATTTCTTCTTCTTGTTGTTCTTCTTCTGCGCAGCTAAGCTGGAAGTGGCATTTGCAGCTCGCAATAGTGCAGAGATATCTCAAAGAAAGGGGCCACGGTGTTTCTGTATCTCTATTATGTTGGTGCGGCTTCGGAACTTTTAAATATCTTGATATATCTCGAGAACTACGCATCTGATCCAAAAATATCATAGAACATAAATAGTAGGAAACTTAATTCTCTACAAAAAAGGTCTCTCAACATTTTGCCATAGCTCGCTTCGTTTCCGAGATATTTGCAGATTTATCTCAAGGGAAGGGGCCTAACGGACATATTTCCAGATATTTCTTCTTCTTGTTGTTCTTCTTCTGCACAGCTAAGCTGGAAGTGGCATTTGCGGCTCGCACTAGTGCAGAGTTATCTCAAAGAAAGGGGCCACGGTGTTTCTGTATCTCTATTATGTTGGTGCAGCTTCAGAACTTTTAAATATCTTGATGTATCTCGAGAACTACGCATCTGATCAAAAAATATCATGGAACATAAAAAGTAGAAAACTTAATTGTCTACAGAAAAGGTCTCTTAACATTTTGCCATAGCTCGCTTCGTTTCCGAGATATTTGCAGATTTATCTCAAGGGAAGGGGCCTGACGGACATACTTCGAGATATTTCTTCTTCTTGTTGTTCTTCTTCTGCACAGCTAAACTGGACGTGGCATTTCCAGCTCGCAATAGTGCAGAGTTATCTCAAAGAGAGGGGCCACGGTGTTTCTGTATCTCTATTATGTTGGTGCGGCTTCGGAACTTTTAAATATCTTGATATATCTCGAGAACTACGCGTCTGATCAAAAAATATCATAGAACATAAAAAGTGGGAAACATAATTCTCTACAAAAAAGGTCTCTTAACATTTTGCCATAGCTCGCTTCGTTTCCGAGATATTTGCAGATTTATCTCAAGGGAAGGGGCCTGACGGACATATTTCGAGATATTTCTTCTTCTTGTTGTTCTTCTTCTGCACAGCTAAGCTGGAAGTGGCATTTGCAGCTCGCAATAGTGCAGAGTTATCTCAAAGAAAGGGGCCACGGTGTTTCTGTATCTCTATTATGTTGGTGCGGCTTCGGAACTTTTAAATATCTTGATATATCTCGAGAACTACGCGTCTGATCAAAAAATATCATAGAACATAAAAAGTGGGAAACATAATTCTCTACAAAAAAGGTCTCTTAACATTTTGCCATAGCTCGCTTCGTTTCCGAGATATTTGCAGATTTATCTCAAGGGAAGGGGCCTGACGGACATATTTCGAGATATTTCTTCTTCTTGTTGTTCTTCTTCTGCGCAGCTAAGCTGGAAGTGGCATTTGCAGCTCGCAATAGTGCAGAGATATCTCAAAGAAAGGGGCCACGGTGTTTCTGTATCTCTATTATGTTGGTGCGGCTTCGGAACTTTTAAATATCTTGATATATCTCGAGAACTACGCATCTGATCCAAAAATATCATAGAACATAAATAGTAGGAAACTTAATTCTCTACAAAAAAGGTCTCTCAACATTTTGCCATAGCTCGCTTCGTTTCCGAGATATTTGCAGATTTATCTCAAGGGAAGGGGCCTAACGGACATATTTCCAGATATTTCTTCTTCTTGTTGTTCTTCTTCTGCACAGCTAAGCTGGAAGTGGCATTTGCGGCTCGCACTAGTGCAGAGTTATCTCAAAGAAAGGGGCCACGGTGTTTCTGTATCTCTATTATGTTGGTGCAGCTTCAGAACTTTTAAATATCTTGATGTATCTCGAGAACTACGCATCTGATCAAAAAATATCATGGAACATAAAAAGTAGAAAACTTAATTCTCTACAGAAAAGGTCTCTTAACATTTTGCCATAGCTCGCTTCGTTTCCGAGATATTTGCAGATTTATCTCAAGGGAAGGGGCCTGACGGACATACTTCGAGATATTTCTTCTTCTTGTTGTTCTTCTTCTGCACAGCTAAACTGGACGTGGCATTTCCAGCTCGCAATAGTGCAGAGTTATCTCAAAGAGAGGGGCCACGGTGTTTCTGTATCTCTATTATGTTGGTGCGGCTTCGGAACTTTTAAATATCTTGATATATCTCGAGAACTACGTATCTGATCAAAAAATATCATAGAACATAAATTGTAGGAAACATAATTGTCTACAAAAAAGGTCTCTTAACATTTTCCCATACCTGGCATCGTTTCCGAGATATTTGCAGATTTATCTCAAGGGAAGGGGCCTGACGGACATATTCCGAGATATTTCTTCTTCTTGTTGTTCCTCTTCTGCACAGCTAAGCTGGAAGTGGCATTTGCAGCTCGCAATAGTGCAGAGTTATCTCAAAGAGAGGGGCCACGGTGTTTCTGTATCTCTATTATGTTGGTGCGGCTTCGGAACTTTTAAATATCTTGATATATCTCGAGAACTACGCATCTGATCAGAAAATATCATAGAAGATAAAAAGTAGGAAACTTAATTCTCTACAAAAAAGGTCTCTTAACATTTTGCCATAGCTCGCTTCGTTTCCGAGATATTTGCAGATTTATCTCAAGGTAAGGGGCCTGACGGACATATTTCGAGATATTTCTTCTTCTTGTTGTTTTTCTTCTGCACAGCTAAGCTGGAAGTGGCATTTGCAGCTCGCAATAGTGCATAGCTATCTGAAAGAAAGGGGCCACGGTGTTTCTGTATCTCTATTATGTTGGTGCGGCTTCGGAACTTTTAAATATCTTGATATATCTCGAGAACTACGCATCTGATCAAAAAATATCATAGAACATAAAAAGTAGGAAACTTAATTCGCTACAAAAAAGGTCTCTTAACATTTTGCCATAGCTCGCTTCGTTTCCGAGATATTTGCAGATTTATCTCAAGGGAAGGGGCCTGACGGACATATTTCGAGATATTTCTTCTTCTTGTTGTTCTTCTTCTGCACAGCTAAGCTGGAAGTGGCATTTGCAGCTCGCAATAGTGCAGAGTTATCTCAAAGAAAGGGGCCACGGTGTTTCTGTATCTCTATTATGTTGGTGCGGCTTCGGAACTTTTAAATATCTTGATATATCTCGAGAACTACGCATCTGATCCAAAAATATCATAGAACATAAATAGTAGGAAACTTAATTCTCTACAAAAAAGGTCTCTCAACATTTTGCCATAGCTCGCTTCGTTTCCGAGATATTTGCAGATTTATCTCAAGGGAAGGGGCCTAACGGACATATTTCCAGATATTTCTTCTTCTTGTTGTTCTTCTTCTGCACAGCTAAGCTGGAAGTGGCATTTGCGGCTCGCACTAGTGCAGAGTTATCTCAAAGAAAGGGGCCACGGTGTTTCTGTATCTCTATTATGTTGGTGCAGCTTCAGAACTTTTAAATATCTTGATGTATCTCGAGAACTACGCATCTGATCAAAAAATATCATGGAACATAAAAAGTAGAAAACTTAATTCTCTACAGAAAAGGTCTCTTAACATTTTGCCATAGCTCGCTTCGTTTCCGAGATATTTGCAGATTTATCTCAAGGGAAGGGGCCTGACGGACATACTTCGAGATATTTCTTCTTCTTGTTGTTCTTCTTCTGCACAGCTAAACTGGACGTGGCATTTCCAGCTCGCAATAGTGCAGAGTTATCTCAAAGAGAGGGGCCACGGTGTTTCTGTATCTCTATTATGTTGGTGCGGCTTCGGAACTTTTAAATATCTTGATATATCTCGAGAACTACGCATCTGATCAGAAAATATCATAGAAGATAAAAAGTAGGAAACTTAATTCTCTACAAAAAAGGTCTCTTAACATTTTGCCATAGCTCGCTTCGTTTCCGAGATATTTGCAGATTTATCTCAAGGTAAGGGGCCTGACGGACATATTTCCAGATATTTCTTCTTCTTGTTGTTCTTCTTCTGCACAGCTAAGCTGGAAGTGGCATTTGCAGCTCGCAATAGTGCAGAGTTATCTCAAAGAAAGGGGCCACGGTGTTTCTGTATCTCTATTATGTTGGTGCGGCTTCTTAACTTTTAAATATCTTGATATATCTCGAGAACTACGCATCTGATCAAAAAATATCATAGAACATAAAAAGTAGGAAACTCAATTCTCTACAAAAAAGGTCTCTTAACATTTTGCAATAGCTCGCTTCGTTTCCGAGATATTTGCAGATTTATCTCAAGGGAAGGGGCCTGACGGACATATTTCGAGATATTTCTTCTTCTTGTTGTTCTTCTTCTGCACAGCTAAGCTGGAAGTGGCATTTGCAGCTCGCAATAGTGCAGAGTTATCTCAAAGAAAGGGGCCACGGTGTTTCTGTATCTCTATTATGTTGGTGCGGCTTCGGAACTTTTAAATATCTTGATATATCTCGAGAACTACGCATCTGATCAAAAAATATCATAGAACATAAAACGTAGGAAACTTAATTCTCTACAAAAAAGGTCTCTTAACATTTTGCCATAGCTCGCTTCGTTTCCGAGATATTTGCAGATTTATCTCAAGGGAAGGGGCCTGACGGACATATTTCGAGATATTTCTTCTTCTTGTTGTTCCTCTTCTGCACAGCTAAGCTGGAAGTGGCATTTGCAGCTCGCAATTGTGCAGAGTTATCTCAAAGAGAGGGGCCACGGTGTTTCTGTATCTCTATTATGTTGGTGCGGCTTCGGAACTTTTAAATATCTTGATATATCTCGAGAACTACGCATCTGATCAGAAAATATCATAGAAGATAAAAAGTAGGAAACTTAATTCTCTACAAAAAAGATCTCTTAACATTTTGCCATAGCTCGCTTCGTTTCCGAGATATTTGCAGATTTATCTCAAGGTAAGGGGCCTGACGGACATATTTCGAGATATTTCTTCTTCTTGTTGTTCTTCTTCTGCACAGCTAAGCTGGAAGTGGCAATTGCAGCTCGCAATAGTGCATAGCTATCTGAAAGAAAGGGGCCACGGTGTTTCTGTATCTCTATTATGTTGGTGCGGCTTCGGAACTTTTAAATATCTTGATATATCTCGAGAACTACGCATCTGATCAAAAAATATCATAGAACATAAAAAGTAGGAAACTTAATTCGCTACAAAAAATGTCTCTTAACATTTTGCCATAGCTCGCTTCGTTTCCGAGATATTTGCAGATTTATCTCAAGGGAAGGGGCCTAACGGACATATTTCGTGATATTTCTTCTTCTTGTTGTTCTTCTTCTGCACAGCTAAGCTGGAAGTGGCATTTGCAGCTCGCAATAGTGCAGAGTTATCTCAAAGAAAGGGGCCACGGTGTTTCTGTATCTCTATTATGTTGGTGCGGCTTCGGAATTTTTAAATATCTCGATATATCTCGAAAACTACGCTTCTGATCAAAAAATATCATAGAACATAAATTGTAGGAAACATAATTCTCTACAAAAAACGTCTCTTAACATTTTGCCATAGCTCGCTTCGTTTCCGAGATATTTGCAGATTTATCTCAAGGGAAGGGGCCTGACGGACATATTTCGAGATATTTCTTCTTCTTGTTGTTCTTCTTCTGCGCAGCTAAGCTGGAAGTGGCATTTGCAGCTCGCAATAGTGCAGAGATATCTCAAAGAAAGGGGCCACGGTGTTTCTGTATCTCTATTATGTTGGTGCGGCTTCGGAACTTTTAAATATCTTGATATATCTCGAGAACTACGCATCTGATCCAAAAATATCATAGAACATAAATAGTAGGAAACTTAATTCTCTACAAAAAAGGTCTCTCAACATTTTGCCATAGCTCGCTTCGTTTCCGAGATATTTGCAGATTTATCTCAAGGGAAGGGGCCTAACGGACATATTTCCAGATATTTCTTCTTCTTGTTGTTCTTCTTCTGCACAGCTAAGCTGGAAGTGGCATTTGCGGCTCGCACTAGTGCAGAGTTATCTCAAAGAAAGGGGCCACGGTGTTTCTGTATCTCTATTATGTTGGTGCAGCTTCAGAACTTTTAAATATCTTGATGTATCTCGAGAACTACGCATCTGATCAAAAAATATCATGGAACATAAAAAGTAGAAAACTTAATTCTCTACAGAAAAGGTCTCTTAACATTTTGCCATAGCTCGCTTCGTTTCCGAGATATTTGCAGATTTATCTGAAGGGAATGGGCCTGACGGACATACTTCGAGATATTTCTTCTTCTTGTTGTTCTTCTTCTGCACAGCTAAACTGGACGTGGCATTTCCAGCTCGCAATAGTGCAGAGTTATCTCAAAGAGAGGGGCCACGGTGTTTCTGTATCTCTATTATGTTGGTGCGGCTTCGGAACTTTTAAATATCTTGATATATCTCGAGAACTACGTATCTGATCAAAAAATATCATAGAACATAAATTGTAGGAAACATAATTGTCTACAAAAAAGGTCTCTTAACATTTTCCCATACCTGGCATCGTTTCCGAGATATTTGCAGATTTATCTCAAGGGAAGGGGCCTGACGGACATATTCCGAGATATTTCTTCTTCTTGTTGTTCCTCTTCTGCACAGCTAAGCTGGAAGTGGCATTTGCAGCTCGCAATAGTGCAGAGTTATCTCAAAGAGAGGGGCCACGGTGTTTCTGTATCTCTATTATGTTGGTGCGGCTTCGGAACTTTTAAATATCTTGATATATCTCGAGAACTACGCATCTGATCAGAAAATATCATAGAAGATAAAAAGTAGGAAACTTAATTCTCTACAAAAAAGGTCTCTTAACATTTTGCCATAGCTCGCTTCGTTTCCGAGATATTTGCAGATTTATCTCAAGGTAAGGGGCCTGACGGACATATTTCGAGATATTTCTTCTTCTTGTTGTTTTTCTTCTGCACAGCTAAGCTGGAAGTGGCATTTGCAGCTCGCAATAGTGCATAGCTATCTGAAAGAAAGGGGCCACGGTGTTTCTGTATCTCTATTATGTTGGTGCGGCTTCGGAACTTTTAAATATCTTGATATATCTCGAGAACTACGCATCTGATCAAAAAATATCATAGAACATAAAAAGTAGGAAACTTAATTCGCTACAAAAAAGGTCTCTTAACATTTTGCCATAGCTCGCTTCGTTTCCGAGATATTTGCAGATTTATCTCAAGGGAAGGGGCCTGACGGACATATTTCGAGATATTTCTTCTTCTTGTTGTTCTTCTTCTGCACAGCTAAGCTGGAAGTGGCATTTGCAGCTCGCAATAGTGCAGAGTTATCTCAAAGAAAGGGGCCACGGTGTTTCTGTATCTCTATTATGTTGGTGCGGCTTCGGAACTTTTAAATATCTTGATATATCTCGAGAACTACGCATCTGATCCAAAAATATCATAGAACATAAATAGTAGGAAACTTAATTCTCTACAAAAAAGGTCTCTCAACATTTTGCCATAGCTCGCTTCGTTTCCGAGATATTTGCAGATTTATCTCAAGGGAAGGGGCCTAACGGACATATTTCCAGATATTTCTTCTTCTTGTTGTTCTTCTTCTGCACAGCTAAGCTGGAAGTGGCATTTGCGGCTCGCACTAGTGCAGAGTTATCTCAAAGAAAGGGGCCACGGTGTTTCTGTATCTCTATTATGTTGGTGCAGCTTCAGAACTTTTAAATATCTTGATATATCTCGAGAACTACGCATCTGATCAAAAAATATCATAGAACATAAAAAGTAGGAAACTCAATTCTCTACAAAAAAGGTCTCTTAACATTTTGCAATAGCTCGCTTCGTTTCCGAGATATTTGCAGATTTATCTCAAGGGAAGGGGCCTGACGGACATATTTCGAGATATTTCTTCTTCTTGTTGTTCTTCTTCTGCACAGCTAAGCTGGAAGTGGCATTTGCAGCTCGCAATAGTGCAGAGTTATCTCAAAGAAAGGGGCCACGGTGTTTCTGTATCTCTATTATGTTGGTGCGGCTTCGGAACTTTTAAATATCTTGATATATCTCGAGAACTACGCATCTGATCAAAAAATATCATAGAACATAAAACGTAGGAAACTTAATTCTCTACAAAAAAGGTCTCTTAACATTTTGCCATAGCTCGCTTCGTTTCCGAGATATTTGCAGATTTATCTCAAGGGAAGGGGCCTGACGGACATATTTCGAGATATTTCTTCTTCTTGTTGTTCCTCTTCTGCACAGCTAAGCTGGAAGTGGCATTTGCAGCTCGCAATTGTGCAGAGTTATCTCAAAGAGAGGGGCCACGGTGTTTCTGTATCTCTATTATGTTGGTGCGGCTTCGGAACTTTTAAATATCTTGATATATCTCGAGAACTACGCATCTGATCAGAAAATATCATAGAAGATAAAAAGTAGGAAACTTAATTCTCTACAAAAAAGATCTCTTAACATTTTGCCATAGCTCGCTTCGTTTCCGAGATATTTGCAGATTTATCTCAAGGTAAGGGGCCTGACGGACATATTTCGAGATATTTCTTCTTCTTGTTGTTCTTCTTCTGCACAGCTAAGCTGGAAGTGGCAATTGCAGCTCGCAATAGTGCATAGCTATCTGAAAGAAAGGGGCCACGGTGTTTCTGTATCTCTATTATGTTGGTGCGGCTTCGGAACTTTTAAATATCTTGATATATCTCGAGAACTACGCATCTGATCAAAAAATATCATAGAACATAAAAAGTAGGAAACTTAATTCGCTACAGAAAATGTCTCTTAACATTTTGCCATAGCTCGCTTCGTTTCCGAGATATTTGCAGATTTATCTCAAGGGAAGGGGCCTAACGGACATATTTCGTGATATTTCTTCTTCTTGTTGTTCTTCTTCTGCACAGCTAAGCTGGAAGTGGCATTTGCAGCTCGCAATAGTGCAGAGTTATCTCAAAGAAAGGGGCCACGGTGTTTCTGTATCTCTATTATGTTGGTGCGGCTTCGGAATTTTTAAATATCTCGATATATCTCGAAAACTACGCTTCTGATCAAAAAATATCATAGAACATAAATTGTAGGAAACATAATTCTCTACAAAAAACGTCTCTTAACATTTTGCCATAGCTCGCTTCGTTTCCGAGATATTTGCAGATTCAGCTCAAAGGAACTGGCCTGACGGACATATTTCGAGATATTTCTTCTTCTTGTTGTTCTTCTTCTGCACAGCTAAGCTGGAAGTGGCATTTGCAGCTCGCAATAGTGCAGAGTTACCTCAAAGAAAGGGGCCGCGGTGTTTCTGTATCTCTATTATGTTGGTGCGGCTTCGGAACTTTTAAATATCTTGATATATCTCGAGAACTACGCATCTGATCATAAAATATCATAGAACATAAAAAGTAGGAAACTTAATTCTCTACAAAAAAGGTCTCTTAACGTTTTGAAATAGCTCGCTTCGTTTCCGAGATATTTGCAGATTTATCTCAAGGGAAGGGTCCTGACGGACATATTTCGAGATATTTCTTCTTCTTGTTGTTCTTCTTCTGCACAGCTAAACTGGAAGTGGCATTTCCAGCTCGCAATAGTGCAGAGTTATCCCAAAGAAAGGGGCCACGATGTTTCTGTATCTCTATTATGTTGGTGCGGCTTCGGAACTTTTAAATATCTCGATATATCTCGAAAACTACGCTTCTGATCAAAAAATATAATAGAACATAAATTGTAGGAAACATAATTCTCTACAAAAAAGGTCTCTTAACATTTTGCCATAGCTCGCTTCGTTTCCGAGATATTTGCAGATTTATCTCAAGGGAAGGGGCCTGACGGACATATTTCGAGATATTTCTTCTTCTTGTTGTTCTTCTTCTGCACAGCTAAGCTGGAAGTGGCATTTGCAGCTCGCAATTGTGCAGAGTTATCTCAAAGAGAGGGGCCACGGTGTTTCTGTATCTCTATTATGTTGGTGCGGCTTCGGAACTTTTAAATATCTTGATATATCTCGAGAACTACGCATCTGATCAAAAAATATCGTAGAACATAAAAAGTAGGAAACTTAATTCTCTACAAATAAGGTCTCTTAACATTTTGCCATAGCTCGCTTGGTTTCCGAGATATTTGCAGATTTATCTCAAGGGAAGGGGCCTGAGGGACATATTTCGAGATGTTTCTTCTTCTTGTTGTTCTTCTTCTGCACAGCTAAGCTGCAAGTGGCATTTGCAGGTCGCAATAGTGCAGAGTTATCTCAAAGAAAGGGGCTACGGTGTTTCTGTATCTCTATTATGTTGGTGCGGCTTCGGAACTTTTAAATATCTCGATATATCTCGAAAACTACGCTTCTGATCAAAAAATATCAGAGAACGTAAATTGTAGGAAACATAATTCTCTACAAAAAAGGTCTCTTAACGTTTTGCCATAGCTCGCTTCGTTTCCGAGATATTTGCAGATTTATCTGAAGGGAAGGGGCCTGACGGACATATTTCGAGATATTTCTTCTTCTTGTTGTTCTTCTTCTGCACAGCTAAGCTGGAAGTGGCATTTGCAGCTCGCAATAGTGCAGAGTTATCTCAAAGAAAGGGGCCACGGTGTTTCTGTATCTCTATTATGTTGGTGCGGCTTCGGAACTTTTAAATATCTTGATATATCTCGAGAACTACGCATCTGATCAAAAAATATCGTAGAACATAAAAAGTAGGAAACTTAATTCTCTACAAATAAGGTCTCTTAACATTTTGCCATAGCTCGCTTGGTTTCCGAGATATTTGCAGATTTATCTCAAGGGAAGGGGCCTGAGGGACATATTTCGAGATATTTCTTCTTCTTGTTGTTCTTCTTCTGCACAGCTAAGCTGGAAGTGGCATTTGCAGCTCGCAATAGTGCAGAGTTACCTCAAAGAAAGGGGCCACGGTGTTTCTGTATCTCTATTATGTTGGTGCCGCTTCGGAACTTTTAAATATCTGGATATATCTCGAGAACTACGCATCTGATCAAAAAATATCATAGAACATAAAAAGTAGGAAACTTAATTCTCTACAAAAAAGGTCTCTTAACATTTTGCCATAGCTCGCTTCATTTCCGAGATATTTGCAGATTTATCCCAAGGGAAGGGGCCTGACGGACATATTTCGAGATATTTCTTCTTCTTGTTGTTCTTCTTCTGCACAGCTAAGCTGGAAGTGGCATTTGCCGCTCGCAGTAGTGCAGAGTTATCTCAAAGAAAGGGGCCACGGTGTTTCTGTATCTCTATTATGTTGGTGCGGCTCCGGAACTTTTAAATATCTTGATATATCTCGAGAACTACGCATCTGATCAAAAAATATCATAGAACATAAAAAGTAGGAAACTTAATTCTCTACAAAAAAGGTCTCTTAACATTTTGCCATAGCTCGCATCGTTTCCGAGATATTTGCAGATTTATCTCAAGGGAAGGGGCCTGACGGACATATTTCGAGATATTTCTTCTTCTTGTTGTTCTTCTTCTGCACAGCTAAGCTGGAAGTGCCATTTGCAGCGCGCAATAGTGCAGAGTTATCTCAAAGAAAGGGGCCACGGTGTTTCTGTATCTCTATTATGTTGGTGCGGCTTCGGAACTTTTAAATATCTTGATATATCTCGAGAACTACGCATCTGATCATAAAATATCATACAACATAAAAAGTAGGAAACTTAATTCTCTACAAAAAAGGTCTCTTAACGTTTTGAAATAGCTCGCTTCGTTTCCGAGATATTTGCAGATTTATCTCAAGGGAAGGGTCCTGACGGACATATTTCGAGATATTTCTTCTTCTTGTTGTTCTTCTTCTGCACAGCTAAACTGGAAGTGGCATTTCCAGCTCGCAATAGTGCAGAGTTATCCCAAAGAAAGGGGCCACGATGTTTCTGTATCTCTATTATGTTGGTGCGGCTTCGGAACTTTTAAATATCTCGATATATCTCGAAAACTACGCTTCTGATCAAAAAATATAATAGAACATAAATTGTAGGAAACATAATTCTCTACAAAAAAGGTCTCTTAACATTTTGCCATAGCTCGCTTCGTTTCCGAGATATTTGCAGATTTATCTCAAGGGAAGGGGCCTGACGGACATATTTCGAGATATTTCTTCTTCTTGTTGTTCTTCTTCTGCACAGCTAAGCTGGAAGTGGCATTTGCAGCTCGCAATTGTGCAGAGTTATCTCAAAGAGAGGGGCCACGGTGTTTCTGTATCTCTATTATGTTGGTGCGGCTTCGGAACTTTTAAATATCTTGATATATCTCGAGAACTACGCATCTGATCAAAAAATATCGTAGAACATAAAAAGTAGGAAACTTAATTCTCTACAAATAAGGTCTCTTAACATTTTGCCATAGCTCGCTTGGTTTCCGAGATATTTGCAGATTTATCTCAAGGGAAGGGGCCTGAGGGAAATATTTCGAGATGTTTCTTCTTCTTGTTGTTCTTCTTCTGCACAGCTAAGCTGCAAGTGGCATTTGCAGGTCGCAATAGTGCAGAGTTATCTCAAAGAAAGGGGCTACGGTGTTTCTGTATCTCTATTATGTTGGTGCGGCTTCGGAACTTTTAAATATCTCGATATATCTCGAAAACTACGCTTCTGATCAAAAAATATCAGAGAACGTAAATTGTAGGAAACATAATTCTCTACAAAAAAGGTCTCTTAACGTTTTGCCATAGCTCGCTTCGTTTCCGAGATATTTGCAGATTTATCTGAAGGGAAGGGGCCTGACGGACATATTTCGAGATATTTCTTCTTCTTGTTGTTCTTCTTCTGCACAGCTAAGCTGGAAGTGGCATTTGCAGCTCGCAATAGTGCAGAGTTATCTCAAAGAAAGGGGCCACGGTGTTTCTGTATCTCTATTATGTTGGTGCGGCTTCGGAACTTTTAAATATCTTGATATATCTCGAGAACTACGCATCTGATCAAAAAATATCGTAGAACATAAAAAGTAGGAAACTTAATTCTCTACAAATAAGGTCTCTTAACATTTTGCCATAGCTCGCTTGGTTTCCGAGATATTTGCAGATTTATCTCAAGGGAAGGGGCCTGAGGGACATATTTCGAGATATTTCTTCTTCTTGTTGTTCTTCTTCTGCACAGCTAAGCTGGAAGTGGCATTTGCAGCTCGCAATAGTGCAGAGTTACCTCAAAGAAAGGGGCCACGGTGTTTCTGTATCTCTATTATGTTGGTGCCGCTTCGGAACTTTTAAATATCTGGATATATCTCGAGAACTACGCATCTGATCAAAAAATATCATAGAACATAAAAAGTAGGAAACTTAATTCTCTACAAAAAAGGTCTCTTAACATTTTGCCATAGCTCGCTTCGTTTCCGAGATATTTGCAGATTTATCCCAAGGGAAGGGGCCTGACGGACATATTTCGAGATATTTCTTCTTCTTGTTGTTCTTCTTCTGCACAGCTAAGCTGGAAGTGGCATTTGCAGCTCGCAGTAGTGCAGAGTTATCTCAAAGAAAGGGGCCACGGTGTTTCTGTATCTCTATTATGTTGGTGCGGCTCCGGAACTTTTAAATATCTTGATATATCTCGAGAACTACGCATCTGATCAAAAAATATCATAGAACATAAAAAGTAGGAAACTTAGTTCTCTACAAAAAAGGTCTCTTAACATTTTGCCATAGCTCGCATCGTTTCCGAGATATTTGCAGATTTATCTCAAGGGAAGGGGCCTGACGGACATATTTCGAGATATTTCTTCTTCTTGTTGTTCTTCTTCTGCACAGCTAAGCTGGAAGTGCCATTTGCAGCGCGCAATAGTGCAGAGTTATCTCAAAGAAAGGGGCCACGGTGTTTCTGTATCTCTATTATGTTGGTGCGGCTTCGGAACTTTTAAATATCTTGATATATCTCGAGAACTACGCATCTGTTCAAAAAATATCATAGGACATAAAAAGTAGGAATCCTAATTTTCTACAAAAAAGGTCTCTTAACATTTTGCCGTAGCTCGCTTCGTTTCCGAGATATTTGCAGATTTATCTCAAGGGAAGGGGCCTGACGGACATATTTCCAGATATTTCTTCTTCTTGTTGTTCTTCTTCTGCACAGCTAAGCTGGAAGTGGCATTTGCAGCTCGCAATAGTGCAGAGTTATCTCAAAGAAAGGGGCCACGGTGTTTCTGTATCTCTATTATGTTGGTGCGGCTTCGGAACTTTTAAATATCTTGATATATCTCGAGAACTACGCATCTGATCAGAAAATATCATAGAAGATAAAAAGTAGGAAACTTAATTCTCTACAAAAAAGGTCTCTTAACATTTTGCCATAGCTCGCTTCGTTTCCGAGATATTTGCAGATTTATCTCAAGGTAAGGGGCCTGACGGACATATTTCGAGATATTTCTTCTTCTTGTTGTTTTTCTTCTGCACAGCTAAGCTGGAAGTGGCATTTGCAGCTCGCAATAGTGCATAGCTATCTGAAAGAAAGGGGCCACGGTGTTTCTGTATCTCTATTATGTTGGTGCGGCTTCGGAACTTTTAAATATCTTGATATATCTCGAGAACTACGCATCTGATCAAAAAATATCGTAGAACATAAAAAGTAGGAAACTTAATTCTCTACAAATAAGGTCTCTTAACATTTTGCCATAGCTCGCTTGGTTTCCGAGATATTAGCAGATTTATCTCAAGGGAAGGGGCCTGAGGGACATATTTCGAGATGTTTCTTCTTCTTGTTGTTCTTCTTCTGCACAGCTAAGCTGCAAGTGGCATTTGCAGGTCGCAATAGTGCAGAGTTATCTCAAAGAAAGGGGCTACGGTGTTTCTGTATCTCTATTATGTTGGTGCGGCTTCGGAACTTTTAAATATCTCGATATATCTCGAAAACTACGCTTCTGATCAAAAAATATCACAGAACGTAAATTGTAGGAAACATAATTCTCTACAAAAAAGGTCTCTTAACGTTTTGCCATAGCTCGCTTCGTTTCCGAGATATTTGCAGATTTATCTGAAGGGAAGGGGCCTGACGGACATATTTCGAGATATTTCTTCTTCTTGTTGTTCTTCTTCTGCACAGCTAAGCTGGAAGTGGCATTTGCAGCTCGCAGTAGTGCAGAGTTATCTCAAAGAAAGGGGCCACGGTGTTTCTGTATCTCTATTATGTTGGTGCGGCTCCGGAACTTTTAAATATCTTGATATATCTCGAGAACTACGCATCTGATCAAAAAATAACATAGAACATAAAAAGTAGGAAACTTAATTCTCTACAAAAAAGGTCTCTTAACATTTTGCCATAGCTCGCATCGTTTCCGAGATATTTGCAGATTTATCTCAAGGGAAGGGGCCTGACGGACATATTTCGAGATATTTCTTCTTCTTGTTGTTCTTCTTCTGCACAGCTAAGCTGGAAGTGCCATTTGCAGCGCGCAATAGTGCAGAGTTATCTCAAAGAAAGGGGCCACGGTGTTTCTGTATCTCTATTATGTTGGTGCGGCTTCGGAACTTTTAAATATCTTGATATATCTCGAGAACTACGCATCTGTTCAAAAAATATCATAGGACATAAAAAGTAGGAATCCTAATTTTCTACAAAAAAGGTCTCTTAACATTTTGCCGTAGCTCGCTTCGTTTCCGAGATATTTGCAGATTTATCTCAAGGGAAGGGGCCTGACGGACATATTTCCAGATATTTCTTCTTCTTGTTGTTCTTCTTCTGCACAGCTAAGCTGGAAGTGGCATTTGCAGCTCGCAATAGTGCAGAGTTATCTCAAAGAAAGGGGCCACGGTGTTTCTGTATCTCTATTATGTTGGTGCGGCTTCGGAACTTTTAAATATCTTGATATATCTCGAGAACTACGCATCTGATCAAAAAATATCATAGAACATAAAAAGTAGGAAACTTAATTCTCTACAAAAAAGGTCTCTAAACGTTTTGCAATAGCTCGCTTCGTTTCCGAGATATTTGCAGATTTATCTCAAGGGAAGGGTCCTGACGGACATATTTCGAGATATTTCTTCTTCTTGTTGTTCTTCTTCTGCACAGCTAAACTGGAAGTGGCATTTCCAGCTCGCAATAGTGCAGAGTTATCCCAAAGAAAGGGGCCACGATGTTTCTGTATCTCTATTATGTTGGTGCGGCTTCGGAACTTTTAAATATCTCGATATATCTCGAAAACTACGCTTCTGATCAAAAAATATCATAGAACATAAATTGTAGGAAACATAATTCTCTACAAAAAAGGTCTCTTAACATTTTGCCATAGCTCGCTTCGTTTCCGAGATATTTGCAGATTTATCTCAAGGGAAGGGGCCTGACGGACATATTTCGAGATATTTCTTCTTCTTGTTGTTCTTCTTCTGCACAGCTAAGCTGGAAGTGGCATTTGCAGCTCGCAATTGTGCAGAGTTATCTCAAAGAGAGGGGCCACGGTGTTTCTGTATCTCTATTATGTTGGTGCGGCTTCGGAACTTTTAAATATCTTGATATATCTCGAGAACTACGCATCTGATCAAAAAATATCGTAGAACATAAAAAGTAGGAAACTTAATTGTCTACAAATAAGGTCTCTTAACATTTTGCCATAGCTCGCTTGGTTTCCGAGATATTTGCAGATTTATCTCAAGGGAAGGGGCCTGAGGGACATATTTCGAGATATTTCTTCTTCTTGTTGTTCTTCTTCTGCACAGCTAAGCTGGAAGTGGCATTTGCAGCTCGCAATTGTGCAGAGTTATCTCAAAGAGAGGGGCCACGGTGTTTCTGTATCTCTATTATGTTGGTGCGGCTTCGGAACTTTTAAATATCTTGATATATCTCGAGAACTACGCATCTGATCAAAAAATATCGTAGAACATAAAAAGTAGGAAACTTAATTCTCTACAAATAAGGTCTCTTAACATTTTGCCATAGCTCGCTTGGTTTCCGAGATATTTGCAGATTTATCTCAAGGGAAGGGGCCTGAGGGACATATTTCGAGATGTTTCTTCTTCTTGTTGTTCTTCTTCTGCACAGCTAAGCTGCAAGTGGCATTTGCAGGTCGCAATAGTGCAGAGTTATCTCAAAGAAAGGGGCTACGGTGTTTCTGTATCTCTATTATGTTGGTGCGGCTTCGGAACTTTTAAATATCTCGATATATCTCGAAAACTACGCTTCTGATCAAAAAATATCACAGAACGTAAATTGTAGGAAACATAATTCTCTACAAAAAAGGTCTCTTAACGTTTTGCCATAGCTCGCTTCGTTTCCGAGATATTTGCAGATTTATCTGAAGGGAAGGGGCCTGACGGACATATTTCGAGATATTTCTTCTTCTTGTTGTTCTTCTTCTGCACAGCTAAGCTGGAAGTGGCATTTGCAGCTCGCAATAGTGCAGAGTTATCTCAAAGAAAGGGGCCACGGTGTTTCTGTATCTCTATTATGTTGGTGCGGCTTCGGAACTTTTAAATATCTTGATATATCTCGAGAACTACGCATCTGATCAAAAAATATCGTAGAACATAAAAAGTAGGAAACTTAATTCTCTACAAATAAGGTCTCTTAACATTTTGCCATAGCTCGCTTGGTTTCCGAGATATTTGCAGATTTATCTCAAGGGAAGGGGCCTGAGGGACATATTTCGAGATATTTCTTCTTCTTGTTGTTCTTCTTCTGCACAGCTAAGCTGGAAGTGGCATTTGCAGCTCGCAATAGTGCAGAGTTACCTCAAAGAAAGGGGCCACGGTGTTTCTGTATCTTTATTATGTTGGTGCCGCTTCGGAACTTTTAAATATCTGGATATATCTCGAGAACTACGCATCTGATCAAAAAATATCATAGAACATAAAAAGTAGGAAACTTAATTCTCTACAAAAAAGGTCTCTTAACATTTTGCCATAGCTCGCTTCGTTTCCGAGATATTTGCAGATTTATCCCAAGGGAAGGGGCCTGACGGACATATTTCGAGATATTTCTTCTTCTTGTTGTTCTTCTTCTGCACAGCTAAGCTGGAAGTGGCATTTGCAGCTCGCAGTAGTGCAGAGTTATCTCAAAGAAAGGGGCCACGGTGTTTCTGTATCTCTATTATGTTGGTGCGGCTCCGGAACTTTTAAATATCTTGATATATCTCGAGAACTACGCATCTGATCAAAAAATAACATAGAACATAAAAAGTAGGAAACTTAATTCTCTACAAAAAAGGTCTCTTAACATTTTGCCATAGCTCGCATCGTTTCCGAGATATTTGCAGATTTATCTCAAGGGAAGGGGCCTGACGGACATATTTCGAGATATTTCTTCTTCTTGTTGTTCTTCTTCTGCACAGCTAAGCTGGAAGTGCCATTTGCAGCGCGCAATAGTGCAGAGTTATCTCAAAGAAAGGGGCCACGGTGTTTCTGTATCTCTATTATGTTGGTGCGGCTTCGGAACTTTTAAATATCTTGATATATCTCGAGAACTACGCATCTGTTCAAAAAACATCATAGGACATAAAAAGTAGGAATCCTAATTTTCTACAAAAAAGGTCTCTTAACATTTTGCCGTAGCTCGCTTCGTTTCCGAGATATTTGCAGATTTATCTCAAGGGAAGGGGCCTGACGGACATATTTCCAGATATTTCTTCTTCTTGTTGTTCTTCTTCTGCACAGCTAAGCTGGAAGTGGCATTTGCAGCTCGCAATAGTGCAGAGTTATCTCAAAGAAAGGGGCCACGGTGTTTCTGTATCTCTATTATGTTGGTGCGGCTTCGGAACTTTTAAATATCTTGATATATCTCGAGAACTACGCATCTGATCAAAAAATATCATAGAACATAAAAAGTAGGAAACTTAATTCTCTACAAAAAAGGTCTCTAAACGTTTTGCAATAGCTCGCTTCGTTTCCGAGATATTTGCAGATTTATCTCAAGGGAAGGGTCCTGACGGACATATTTCGAGATATTTCTTCTTCTTGTTGTTCTTCTTCTGCACAGCTAAACTGGAAGTGGCATTTCCAGCTCGCAATAGTGCAGAGTTATCCCAAAGAAAGGGGCCACGATGTTTCTGTATCTCTATTATGTTGGTGCGGCTTCGGAACTTTTAAATATCTCGATATATCTCGAAAACTACGCTTCTGATCAAAAAATATCATAGAACATAAATTGTAGGAAACATAATTCTCTACAAAAAAGGTCTCTTAACATTTTGCCATAGCTCGCTTCGTTTCCGAGATATTTGCAGATTTATCTCAAGGGAAGGGGCCTGACGGACATATTTCGAGATATTTCTTCTTCTTGTTGTTCTTCTTCTGCACAGCTAAGCTGGAAGTGGCATTTGCAGCTCGCAATTGTGCAGAGTTATCTCAAAGAGAGGGGCCACGGTGTTTCTGTATCTCTATTATGTTGGTGCGGCTTCGGAACTTTTAAATATCTTGATATATCTCGAGAACTACGCATCTGATCAAAAAATATCGTAGAACATAAAAAGTAGGAAACTTAATTGTCTACAAATAAGGTCTCTTAACATTTTGCCATAGCTCGCTTGGTTTCCGAGATATTTGCAGATTTATCTCAAGGGAAGGGGCCTGAGGGACATATTTCGAGATATTTCTTCTTCTTGTTGTTCTTCTTCTGCACAGCTAAGCTGGAAGTGGCATTTGCAGCTCGCAATTGTGCAGAGTTATCTCAAAGAGAGGGGCCACGGTGTTTCTGTATCTCTATTATGTTGGTGCGGCTTCGGAACTTTTAAATATCTTGATATATCTCGAGAACTACGCATCTGATCAAAAAATATCGTAGAACATAAAAAGTAGGAAACTTAATTCTCTACAAATAAGGTCTCTTAACATTTTGCCATAGCTCGCTTGGTTTCCGAGATATTTGCAGATTTATCTCAAGGGAAGGGGCCTGAGGGACATATTTCGAGATGTTTCTTCTTCTTGTTGTTCTTCTTCTGCACAGCTAAGCTGCAAGTGGCATTTGCAGGTCGCAATAGTGCAGAGTTATCTCAAAGAAAGGGGCTACGGTGTTTCTGTATCTCTATTATGTTGGTGCGGCTTCGGAACTTTTAAATATCTCGATATATCTCGAAAACTACGCTTCTGATCAAAAAATATCACAGAACGTAAATTGTAGGAAACATAATTCTCTACAAAAAAGGTCTCTTAACGTTTTGCCATAGCTCGCTTCGTTTCCGAGATATTTGCAGATTTATCTGAAGGGAAGGGGCCTGACGGACATATTTCGAGATATTTCTTCTTCTTGTTGTTCTTCTTCTGCACAGCTAAGCTGGAAGTGGCATTTGCAGCTCGCAATAGTGCAGAGTTATCTCAAAGAAAGGGGCCACGGTGTTTCTGTATCTCTATTATGTTGGTGCGGCTTCGGAACTTTTAAATATCTTGATATATCTCGAGAACTACGCATCTGATCAAAAAATATCGTAGAACATAAAAAGTAGGAAACTTAATTCTCTACAAATAAGGTCTCTTAACATTTTGCCATAGCTCGCTTGGTTTCCGAGATATTTGCAGATTTATCTCAAGGGAAGGGGCCTGAGGGACATATTTCGAGATATTTCTTCTTCTTGTTGTTCTTCTTCTGCACAGCTAAGCTGGAAGTGGCATTTGCAGCTCGCAATAGTGCAGAGTTACCTCAAAGAAAGGGGCCACGGTGTTTCTGTATCTCTATTATGTTGGTGCCGCTTCGGAACTTTTAAATATCTGGATATATCTCGAGAACTACGCACCTGATCAAAAAATATCATAGAACATAAAAAGTAGGAAACTTAATTCTCTACAAAAAAGGTCTCTTAACATTTTGCCATAGCTCGCTTCGTTTCCGAGATATTTGCAGATTTATCCCAAGGGAAGGGGCCTGACGGACATATTTCGAGATATTTCTTCTTCTTGTTGTTCTTCTTCTGCACAGCTAAGCTGGAAGTGGCATTTGCAGCTCGCAGTAGTGCAGAGTTATCTCAAAGAAAGGGGCCACGGTGTTTCTGTATCTCTATTATGTTGGTGCAGCTCCGGAACTTTTAAATATCTTGATATATCTCGAGAACTACGCATCTGATCTAAAAATATCATAGAACATAAAAAGTAGGAAACTTAATTCTCTACAAAAAAGGTCTCTTAACATTTTGCCATAGCTCGCATCGTTTCCGAGATATTTGCAGATTTATCTCAAGGGAAGGGGCCTGACGGACATATTTCGAGATATTTCTTCTTCTTGTTGTTCTTCTTCTGCACAGCTAAGCTGGAAGTGCCATTTGCAGCGCGCAATAGTGCAGAGTTATCTCAAAGAAAGGGGCCACGGTGTTTCTGTATCTCTATTATGTTGGTGCGGCTTCGGAACTTTTAAATATCTTGATATATCTCGAGAACTACGCATCTGTTCAAAAAATATCATAGAACATAAAAAGTAGGAAACTTAATTCTCTACAAAAAAGGTCTCTGAACGTTTTGCAATAGCGCGCTTCGTTTCCGAGATATTTGCAGATTTATCTCAAGGGAAGGGTCCTGACGGACATATTTCGAGATATTTCTTCTTCTTGTTGTTCTTCTTCTGCACAGCTAACCTGGAAGTGGCATTTCCAGCTCGCAATAGTGCAGAGTTATCCCAAAGAAAGGGGCCACGATGTTTCTGTATCTCTATTATGTTGGTGCGGCTTCGGAACTTTTAAATATCTCGATATATCTCGAAAACTACGCTTCTGATCAAAAAATATCATAGAACATAAATTGTAGGAAACATAATTCTCTACAAAAAAGGTCTCTTAACATTTTGCCATAGCTCGCTTCGTTTCCGAGATATTTGCAGATTTATCTCAAGGGAAGGGGCCTGACGGACATATTTCGAGATATTTCTTCTTCTTGTTGTTCTTCTTCTGCACAGCTAAGCTGGAAGTGGCATTTGCAGCTCGCAATTGTGCAGAGTTATCTCAAAGAGAGGGGCCACGGTGTTTCTGTATCTCTATTATGTTGGTGCGGCTTCGGAACTTTTAAATATCTTGATATATCTCGAGAACTACGCATCTGATCAAAAAATATCGTAGAACATAAAAAGTAGGAAACTTAATTCTCTACAAATAAGGTCTCTTAACATTTTGCCATAGCTCGCTTGGTTTCCGAGATATTTGCAGATTTATCTCAAGGGAAGGGGCCTGAGGGACATATTTCGAGATATTTCTTCTTCTTGTTGTTCTTCTTCTGCACAGCTAAGCTGCAAGTGGCATTTGCAGGTCGCAATAGTGCAGAGTTATCTCAAAGAAAGGGGCTACGGTGTTTCTGTATCTCTATTATGTTGGTGCGGCTTCGGAACTTTTAAATATCTCGATATATCTCGAAAACTACGCTTCTGATCAAAAAATATCAGAGAACGTAAATTGTAGGAAACATAATTCTCTACAAAAAAGGTCTCTTAAGATTTTGCCATAGCTCGCTTCGTTTCCGAGATATTTGCAGATTTATCTCAAGGGAAGGGGCCTGACGGACATATTTCGAGATATTTCTTCTTCTTGTTGTTCTTCTTCTGCACAGCTAAGCTGGAAGTGGCATTTGCAGCTCGCAGTAGTGCAGAGTTATCTCAAAGAAAGGGGCCACGGTGTTTCTGTATCTCTATTATGTTGGTGCGGCTTCGGAACTTTTAAATATCTTGATATATCTCGAGAACTACGCATCTGATCAAAAAATATCATAGAACATGAAAAGTAGGAAACTTAATTCTCTACAAAAAAGGTCTCTTAACATTTTGCCATAGCTCGCTTCGTTTCCGAGATATTTGCAGATATATCTCAACGGAAGGGGCCTGACGGACATATTTCGAGATATTTCTTCTTCTTGTTGTTCTTCTTCTGCACAGCTAAGCTGGAAGTGGCATTTACAGCTCGCAATAGTGCAGAGTTATCTCAAAGAAAGGGGCCACGGTGTTTCTGTATCTCTATTATGTTGGTGCGGCTTCGGAACTTTTAAATATCTTGATATATCTCGAGAACTACGCATCTGATCAAAAAATGTCATAGAACGTAAAAAGTAGGAAACTTAATTCTCTACAAAAAAGGTCTCTTAACATTTTGCCATAGCTCTCTTCGTTTCCGAGATATTTCCAGATTTATCTCAAGGGAAGGGGCCTGACGGACATATTTCGAGATAATTCTTCTTCTTGTTGTTCTTCTTCTGCACAGCTAAGCTGGAAGTGGCATTTGCAGCTCGCAGTAGTGCAGAGTTATCTCAAAGAAAGGGGCCACGGTGTTTCTGTATCTCTATTATGTTGGTGCGGCTTCGGAACTTTTAAATATCTTGATATATCTCGAGAACTACGCATCTGTTCAAAAAATATCATAGAACATAAAAAGTAGGAATCCTAATTTTCTACAAAAAAGGTCTCTTAACATTTTGCCGTAGCTCGCTTCGTTTCCGAGATATTTGCAGATTTATCTCAAGGGAAGGGGCCTGACGGACATATTTCCAGATATTTCTTCTTCTTGTTGTTCTTCTTCTGCACAGCTAAGCTGGAAGTGGCATTTGCAGCTCGCAATAGTGCAGAGTTATCTCAAAGAAAGGGGCCACGGTGTTTCTGTATCTCTATTATGTTGGTGCGGCTTCGGAACTTTTAAATATCTTGATATATCTCGAGAACTACGCATCTGATCAAAAAATATCATAGAACATAAAAAGTAGGAAACTTCATTCTCTACAAAAAAGGTCTCTTAACATTTTGCCATAGCTCGCTTGGTTTCCGAGATATTTGCAGATTTATCTCAAGGGAAGGGTCCTGACGGACATATTTCGAGATATTTCTTCTACTTGTTGTTCTTCTTCTGCACAGCTAAACTGGAAGTGGCATTTCCAGCTCGCAATAGTGCAGAGTTATCCCAAAGAAAGGGGCCACGATGTTTCTGTATCTCTATTATGTTGGTGCGGCTTCGGAACTTTTAAATATCTCGATATATCTCGAAAACTACGCATCTGATCAAAAAATATCATAGAACATAAAATGTAGGAAACTTAATTCTCTACAAAAAAGGTCTCTTAACATTTTGCCATAGCTCGCTTCGTTTCCGAGATATTTGCAGATTTATCTCAAGGGAAGGGGCCTGACGGACATATTTCGAGATATTTCTTCTTCTCGTTGTTCTTCTTCTGCACAGCTAAGCTGGAAGTGGCATTTGCAGCTCGCAATAGTGCAGAGTTATCTCAAAGAAAGGGGCCACGGTGTTTCTGTATCTCTATTATGTTGGTGCGGCTTCGGAACTTTTAAATATCTTGATATATCTCGAGAACTACGCATCTGATCAAAAAATATCGTAGAACATAAAAAGTAGGAAACTTAATTCTCTACAAATAAGGTCTCTTAACATTTTGCCATAGCTCGCTTGGTTTCCGAGATATTTGCAGATTTATCTCAAGGGAAGGGGCCTGAGGGACATATTTCGAGATATTTCTTCTTCTTGTTGTTCTTCTTCTGCACAGCTAAGCTGCAAGTGGCATTTGCAGGTCGCAATAGTGCAGAGTTATCTCAAAGAAAGGGGCTACGGTGTTTCTGTATCTCTATTATGTTGGTGCGGCTTCGGAACTTTTAAATATCTCGATATATCTCGAAAACTACGCTTCTGATCAAAAAATATCAGAGAACGTAAATTGTAGGAAACATAATTCTCTACAAAAAAGGTCTCTTAAGATTTTGCCATAGCTCGCTTCGTTTCCGAGATATTTGCAGATTTATCTCAAGGGAAGGGGCCTGACGGACATATTTCGAGATATTTCTTCTTCTTGTTGTTCTTCTTCTGCACAGCTAAGCTGGAAGTGGCATTTGCAGCTCGCAATAGTGCAGAGTTATCTCAAAGAAAGGGGCCACGGTGTTTCTGTATCTCTATTATGTTGGTGCGGCTTCGGAACTTTTAAATATCTTGATATATCTCGAGAACTACGCATCTGATCAAAAAATATCGTAGAACATAAAAAGTAGGAAACTTAATTCTCTACAAATAAGGTCTCTTAACATTTTGCCATAGCTCGCTTGGTTTCCGAGATATTTGCAGATTTATCTCAAGGGAAGGGGCCTGAGGGACATATTTCGAGATATTTCTTCTTCTTGTTGTTCTTCTTCTGCACAGCTAAGCTGGAAGTGGCATTTGCAGCTCGCAATAGTGCAGGGTTACCTCAAAGAAAGGGGCCACGGTGTTTCTGTATCTCTATTATGTTGGTGCCGCATCGGAACTTTTAAATATCTGGATATATCTCGAGAACTACGCATCTGATCAAAAAATGTCATAGAACGTAAAAAGTAGGAAACTTAATTCTCTACAAAAAAGGTCTCTTAACATTTTGCCATAGCTCTCTTCGTTTCCGAGATATTTCCAGATTTATCTCAAGGGAAGGGGCCTGACGGACATATTTCGAGATAATTCTTCTTCTTGTTGTTCTTCTTCTGCACAGCTAAGCTGGAAGTGGCATTTGCAGCTCGCAGTAGTGCAGAGTTATCTCAAAGAAAGGGGCCACGGTGTGTCTGTATCTCTATTATGTTGGTGCGGCTTCGGAACTTTTAGATATCTTAATATATCTCGAGAACTACGCATCTGATCAAAAAATATCATAGAACATAAAAAGTAGGAAACTTAATTCTCTACAAAAAAGCTCTCTTAACATTTTGCCATAGCTCGCTTCGTTTCCGAGATATTTGCAGATTTATCTCAAGGGAAGGGGCCTCACGGACATATTTCGAGATATTTCTTCTTCTTGTTGTTCTTCTTCTGCACAGCTAAGCTGGAAGTGGCATTTGCAGCTCGCAATAGTGCAGAGATATCTCAAAGAAAGGGGCCACGGTGTTTCTGTATCTCTATTATGTTGGTGCGGCTTCGGAACTTTTAAATATCTTGATATATCTCGAGAACTACGCGTCTGATCAAAAAATATCATAGAACATAAAAAGTAGGAAACATAATTCTGTACAAAAAAGGTCTCCTAACATTTTGCCATAGCTCGCTTCGTTTCCGAGATATTTGCAGATTTATCTCAAGGGAAGGGGCCTGACGGACATATTTCGAGATATTTCTTCTTCTTGTTGTTCTTCCTCTGCACAGCTAAGCTGGAAGTGGCATTTGCAGCTCGCAATAGTGCAGAGTTATCTCAAAGAAAGGGGCCACGGTGTTTCTGTATCTCTATTATGTTGGTGGGGCTTCGGAACTTTTAAATATCTTGATATATCTCGAGAACTACGCATCTGATCAAAAAATATCATAGAACATAAAAAGTAGGACACTTAATTCTCTACAAAAAAGGTCGCTTAACATTTTGCCATAGCTCGCTTCGTTTCCGAGATATTTGCATATTTATCTCAAGGGAAGGGGCCTGACGGACATATTTCGAGATATTTCTTCTACTTGTTGTTCTTCTTCTGCACAGCTAAACTGGAAGTGGCATTTCCAGCTCGCAATAGTGCAGAGTTATCTCAAAGAAAGGAGCCACGGTGTTTCTGTATCTCTATTATGTTGGTGCGGCTTCGGAACTTTTAAATATCTTGATATATCTCGAGAACTACGCATCTGATCAAAAAATATCATAGAACGTAAAATGTAGGAAACTTAATTCTCTACAAAAAAGGTCTCTTAATATTTTGCCATAGCTCGCTTCGTTTCCGAGATATTTGCAGATTTATCTCAAGGGAAGGGGCCTGACGGACATATTTCGAGATATTTCTTCTTCTCGTTGTTCTTCTTCTGCACAGCTAAGCTGTAAGTGGCATTTGCGGCTCGCACTAGTGCAGAGTTATCTCAAAGAAAGGGGCCACGGTGTTTCTGTATCTCTATTATGTTGGTGCGGCTTCGGAACCTTTAAATATCTCGATATATCTCGAAAACTACGCTTCTGATCAAAAAATATCATAGAACATAAAAAGTAGGAAACATAATTCTGTACAAAAAAGGTCTCCTAACATTTTGCCATAGCTCGCTTCGTTTCCGAGATATTTGCAGATTTATCTCAAGGGAAGGGGCCTGACGGACATATTTCGAGATATTTCTTCTTCTTGTTGTTCTTCTTCTGCACAGCTAAGCTGGAAGTGGCATTTGCGGCTCGCACTAGTGCACAGTTATCTCAAAGAAAGGGGCCACGGTGTTTCTGTATCTCTATTATGTTGGTGCGGCTTCGGAACCTTTAAATATCTCGATATATCTCGAAAACTACGCTTCTGATCAAAAAATATCATAGAACATAAATTGTAGGAAACATAATTCTCTACAAAAAAGGTCTCTTAACATTTTGCCATAGCTCGCTTCGTTTCCGAGATATTTGCAGATATATCTCAAGGGCAGGGGCCTGACGGACATATTTCGAGATATTTCTTCTTCTTGTTGTTCTTCTTCTGCACAGCTAAGCTGGAAGTGGCATTTACAGCTCGCAATAGTGCAGAGTTATCTCAAAGAAAGGGGCCACGGTGTTTCTGTATCTCTATTATGTTGGTGCGGCTTCGGAACTTTTAAATATCTCGATATATCTCGAAAACTACGCTTCTGATCAAAAAATATCATAGAACATAAATTGTAGGAAACAATTCTCTACAAAAAACGTCTCTTAACATTTTGCCATAGCTCGCTTCGTTTCCGAGATATTTGCAGATATATCTCAAGGGCAGGGGCCTGACGGACATATTTCGAGATATTTCTTCTTCTTGTTGTTCTTCTTCTGCACAGCTAAGCTGGAAGTGGCATTTACAGCTCGCAATAGTGCAGAGTTATCTCAAAGAAAGGGGCCACGGTGTTTCTGTATCTCTATTATGTTGGTGCGGCTTCGGAACTTTTAAATATCTCGATATATCTCGAAAACTACGCTTCTGATCGAAAAATATCATAGAACATAAATTGTAGGAAACAATTCTCTACAAAAAACGTCTCTTAACATTTTGCCATAGCTCGCTTCGTTTCCGAGATATTTGCAGATTCAGCTCAAAGGAACTGGCCTGACGGACATATTTCGAGATATTTCTTCTTCTTGTTGTTCTTCTTCTGCACAGCTAAACTGGAAGTGGCATTTCCAGCTCGCAATCGTGCAGAGTTATCTCAAAGAAAGGGGCCACGGTGTTTCTGTATCTCTATTATGTTGGTGCGGCTTCGGAACTTTTAAATATCTTGATATATCTCGAGAACTACGCCTCTGATCGAAAAATATCATAGAACATAAAAAGTAGGAAACTTAATTCTCTACAAAAAAGGTCTCTTAACATTTTGCCATAGCTCGCTTCGTTTCCGAGATATTTGCAGATTTATTTCAAGGGAAGGGGCCTGACGTACATATTTCGAGATATTTCTTCTTCTTGTTGTTCTTCTTCTGCACAGCTAAGCTGGAAGTGGCATTTGCAGCTCGCACTAGTGCAGAGTTATCTCAAAGAAAGGGGCCACGGTGTTTCTGTATCTCTATTATGTTGGTGCTGCTTCGGAACTTTTAAATATCTCGATATATCTCGAAAACTACGCTTCTGATCAAAAAATATCATAGAACATAAATTGTAGGAAACATAATTCTCTACAAAAAAGGTCTCTTAACATTTTGCCATAGCTCGCTTCGTTTCCGAGATATTTGCAGATATATCTCAAGGGCAAGGGCCTGACGGACATATTTCGAGATATTTCTTCTTCTTGTTGTTCTTCTTCTGCACAGCTAAGCTGGAAGTGGCATTTGCGGCTCGCACTAGTGCAGAGTTATCTCAAAGAAAGGGGCCACGGTGTTTCTGTATCTCTATTATGTTGGTGCGGCTTCGGAACTTTTAAATATCTCGATATATCTCGAAAACTACGCTTCTGATCAAAAAATATCATAGAACATAAATTGTAGGAAACAATTCTCTACAAAAAACGTCTCTTAACATTTTGCCATAGCTCGCTTCGTTTCCGAGATATTTGCAGATTCAGCTCAAAGGAACTGGCCTGACGGACATATTTCGAGATATTTCTTCTTCTTGTTGTTCTTCTTCTGCACAGCTAAACTGGAAGTGGCATTTCCAGCTCGCAATCGTGCAGAGTTATCTCAAAGAAAGGGGCCACGGTGTTTCTGTATCTCTATTATGTTGGTGCGGCTTCGGAACTTTTAAATATCTTGATATATCTCGAGAACTACGCCTCTGATCGAAAAATATCATAGAACATAAAAAGTAGGAAACTTAATTCTCTACAAAAAAGGTCTCTTAACATTTTGCCATAGCTCGCTTCGTTTCCGAGATATTTGCAGATTTATTTCAAGGGAAGGGGCCTGACGTACATATTTCGAGATATTTCTTCTTCTTGTTGTTCTTCTTCTGCACAGCTAAGCTGGAAGTGGCATTTGCAGCTCGCACTAGTGCAGAGTTATCTCAAAGAAAGGGGCCACGGTGTTTCTGTATCTCTATTATGTTGGTGCGGCTTCGGAACTTTTAAATATCTCGATATATCTCGAAAACTACGCTTCTGATCAAAAAATATCATAGAACATAAATTGTAGGAAACATAATTGTCTACAAAAAAGGTCTCTTAACATTTTGCCATAGCTCGCTTCGTTTCCGAGATATTTGCAGATTCAGCTCAAAGGAACTGGCCTGACGGACATATTTCGAGATATTTCTTGTTCTCGTTGTTCTTCTTCTGCACAGCTAAGCTGTAAGTGGCATTTGCGGCTCGCGCTAGTGCAGAGTTATCTCAAAGAAAGGGGCCACGGTGTTTCTGTATCTCTATTACGTTGGTGCGGCTTCGGAACTTTTAAATATCGTGATATATCTCGAGAACTACGCATCTGATCAAAAAATATCATAGAACATAAAAAGTAGGAAACTTAATTCTCTACAAAAAAGATCTCTTAACATTTTGCCATGGCTCGCTTCGTTTCCGAGATATTTGCAGATTTATCTCAAGGGAAGGGGCCTGACGGACATATTTCGAGATACTTCTTCTTCTTGTTGTTCTTCTTCTGCACAGCTAAGCTGGAAGTGGCATTTGCAGCTCGCAATAGTGCAGAGTTATCTCAAAGAAAGGGGCCACGGTGTTTCTGTATCTCTATTATGTTGTTGCGGCTTCGGAACTTTTAAATATCTTAATATATCTCGAGAACTACGCATCTGATCAAAAAATATCATAGACCATAAAAAGTAGGAAACTTAATTCTCTACAAAAAAGGTCTCTTAACATTTTGCCATAGCTCGCTTCGTTTCCGAGATATTTGCAGATTTATCTCAAGGGAAGGGGCCTCACGGACATATTTCGAGATATTTCTTCTTCTTGTTGTTCTTCTTCTGCACAGCTAAGCTGGAAGTGGCATTTGCAGCTCGCAATAGTGCAGAGATATCTCAAAGAAAGGAGCCACGGTGTTTCTGTATCTCTATTATGTTGGTGCGGCTTCGGAACTTTTAAATATCTTGATATATCTCGAGAACTACGCGTCTGATCAAAAAATATCATAGAACATAAAAAGTAGGAAACATAATTCTGTACAAAAAAGGTCTCCTAACATTTTGCCATAGCTCGCTTCGTTTCCGAGATATTTGCAGATTTATCTCAAGGGAAGGGGCCTGACGGACATATTTCGAGATATTTCTTCTTCTTGTTGTTCTTCTTCTGCACAGCTAAGCTGGAAGTGGCATTTGCGGCTCGCACTAGTGCACAGTTATCTCAAAGAAAGGGGCCACGGTGTTTCTGTATCTCTATTATGTTGGTGCGGCTTCGGAACTTTTAAGTATCTCGATATATCTCGAAAACTACGCTTCTGATCAAAAAATATGATAGAACATAAATTGTAGGAAACATAATTCTCTACAAAAAACGTCTCTTAACATTTTGCCATAGCTCGCTTCGTTTCCGAGATATTTGCAGATTCAGCTCAAAGGAACTGGCCTGACGGACATATTTCGAGATATTTCTTCTTCTTGTTGTTCTTCCTCTGCACAGCTAAGCTGGAAGTGGCATTTGCAGCTCGCAATAGTGCAGAGTTATCTCAAAGAAAGGGGCCACGGTGTTTCTGTATCTCTATTATGTTGGTGGGGCTTCGGAACTTTTAAATATCTTGATATATCTCGAGAACTACGCATCTGATCAAAAAATATCATAGAACATAAAAAGTAGGACACTTAATTCTCTACAAAAAAGGTCGCTTAACATTTTGCCATAGCTCGCTTCGTTTCCGAGATATTTGCATATTTATCTCAAGGGAAGGGGCCTGACGGACATATTTCGAGATATTTCTTCTTCTTGTTGTTCTTCTTCTGCACAGCTAAGCTGGAAGTGGCATTTGCGGCTCGCACTAGTGCAGAGTTATCTCAAAGAAAGGGGCCACGGTGTTTCTGTATCTCTATTATGTTGGTGCGGCTTCGGAACTTTTAAATATCTCGATATATCTCGAAAACTACGCATCTGATCAAAAAATATCATAGAACATAAATTGTAGGAAACATAATTCTCTACAAAAAAGGTCTCTCAACATTTTGCCATAGCTCGCTTCGTTTCCGAGATATTTGCAGATATATCTCAAGGGCAGGGGCCTGACGGACATATTTCGAGATATTTCTTCTTCTTGTTGTTCTTCTTCTGCACAGCTAAACTGGAAGTGGCATTTCCAGCTCGCAATAGTGCAGAGTTATCTCAAAGAAAGGAGCCACGGTGTTTCTGTATCTCTATTATGTTGGTGCGGCTTCGGAACTTTTAAATATCTTGATATATCTCGAGAACTACGCATCTGATCAAAAAATATCATAGAACATAAAATGTAGGAAACTTAATTCTCTACAAAAAAGGTCTCTGAACATTTTGCCATAGCTCGCTTCGTTTCCGAGATATTTGCAGATTTATCTCAAGGGAAGGGGCCTGACGGACATATTTCGAGATATTTCTTCTTCTCGTTGTTCTTCTTCTGCACAGCTAAGCTGGAAGTGGCATTTACAGCTCGCAATAGTGCAGAGTTATCTCAAAGAAAGGGGCCACGGTGTTTCTGTATCTCTATTATGTTGGTGCGGCTTCGGAACGTTTAAATATCTTGATATATCTCGAGAACTACGCCTCTGATCGAAAAATATCATAGAACATAAAAAGTAGGAAACTTAATTCTCTACAAAAAAGGTCTCTTAACATTTTGCCATAGCTCGCTTCGTTTCCGAGATATTTGCAGATTTATCTCAAGGGAAGGGGCCTGACGGACATATTTCGAGATATTTCTTCTTCTCGTTGTTCTTCTTCTGCACAGCTAAGCTGTAAGTGGCATTTGCGTCTCGCACTAGTGCAGAGTTATCTCAAAGAAAGGGGCCACGGTGTTTCTGTATCTCTATTATGTTGGTGCGGCTTCGGAACCTTTAAATATCTCGATATATCTCGAAAACTACGCTTCTGATCAAAAAATATCATAGAACATAAATTGTAGGAAACATAATTCTCTACAAAAAAGGTCTCTTAACATTTTGCCATAGCTCGCTTCGTTTCCGAGATATTTGCAGATATATCTCAAGGGCAGGGGCCTGACGGACATATTTCGAGATATTTCTTCTTCTTGTTGTTCTTCTTCTGCACAGCTAAGCTGGAAGTGGCATTTACAGCTCGCAATAGTGCAGAGTTATCTCAAAGAAAGGGGCCACGGTGTTTCTGTATCTCTATTATGTTGGTGCGGCTTCGGAACTTTTAAATATCTTGATATATCTCGAGAACTACGCATCTGATCAAAAAATGTCATAGAACGTAAAAAGTAGGAAACTTAATTCTCTACAAAAACGGTCTCTCAACATTTTGCCATAGCTCTCTTCGTTTCCGAGATATTTCCAGATTTATCTCAAGGGAAGGGGCCTGACGGACATATTTCGAGATATTTCTTCTTCTCGTTGTTCTTCTTCTGCACAGCTAAGCTGTAAGTGGCATTTGCGTCTCGCACTAGTGCAGAGTTATCTCAAAGAAAGGGGCCACGGTGTTTCTGTATCTCTATTATGTTGGTGCGGCTTCGGAACCTTTAAATATCTCGATATATCTCGAAAACTACGCTTCTGATCAAAAAATATCATAGAACATAAATTGTAGGAAACATAATTCTCTACAAAAAAGGTGTCTTAACATTTTGCCATAGCTCGCTTCGTTTCCGAGATATTTGCAGATATATCTCAAGGGCAGGGGCCTGACGGACATATTTCGAGATATTTCTTCTTCTTGTTGTTCTTCTTCTGCACAGCTAAGCTGGAAGTGGCATTTACAGCTCGCAATAGTGCAGAGTTATCTCAAAGAAAGGGGCCACGGTGTTTCTGTATCTCTATTATGTTGGTGCGGCTTCGGAACTTTTAAATATCTCGATATATCTCGAAAACTACGCTTCTGATCAAAAAATATCATAGAACATAAATTGTAGGAAACAATTCTCTACAAAAAACGTCTCTTAACATTTTGCCATAGCTCGCTTCGTTTCCGAGATATTTGCAGATTCAGCTCAAAGGAACTGGCCTGACGGACATATTTCGAGATATTTCTTCTTCTTGTTGTTCTTCTTCTGCACAGCTAAACTGGAAGTGGCATTTCCAGCTCGCAATCGTGCAGAGTTATCTCAAAGAAAGGGGCCACGGTGTTTCTGTATCTCTATTATGTTGGTGCGGCTTCGGAACTTTTAAATATCTTGATATATCTCGAGAACTACGCATCTGATCAAAAAATATCATAGAACATAAAAAGTAGGACACTTAATTCTCTACAAAAAAGGTCGCTTAACATTTTGCCATAGCTCGCTTCGTTTCCGAGATATTTGCATATTTATCTCAAGGGAAGGGGCCTGACGGACATATTTCGAGATATTTCTTCTTCTTGCTGTTCTTCTTCTGCACAGCTAAGCTGGAAGTGGCATTTGCGGCTCGCACTAGTGCAGAGTTATCTCAAAGAAAGGGGCCACGGTGTTTCTGTATCTCTATTATGTTGGTGCGGCTTCGGAACTTTTAAATATCTCGATATATCTCGAAAACTACGCATCTGATCAAAAAATATCATAGAACATAAATTGTAGGAAACATAATTCTCTACAAAAAAGGTCTCTCAACATTTTGCCATAGCTCGCTTCGTTTCCGAGATATTTGCAGATATATCTCAAGGGCAGGGGCCTGACGGACATATTTCGAGATATTTCTTCTTCTTGTTGTTCTTCTTCTGCACAGCTAAGCTGGAAGTGGCATTTGCGGCTCGCACTAGTGCACAGTTATCTCAAAGAAAGGGGCCACGGTGTTTCTGTATCTCTATTATGTTGGTGCGGCTTCGGAACTTTTAAGTATCTCGATATATCTCGAAAACTACGCTTCTGATCAAAAAATATCATAGAACATAAATTGTAGGAAACATAATTCTCTACAAAAAACGTCTCTTAACATTTTGCCATAGCTCGCTTCGTTTCCGAGATATTTGCAGATTCAGCTCAAAGGAACTGGCCTGACGGACATATTTCGAGATATTTCTTGTTCTCGTTGTTCTTCTTCTGCACAGCTAAGCTGTAAGTGGCATTTGCGGCTCGCGCTAGTGCAGAGTTATCTCAAAGAAAGGGGCCACGGTGTTTCTGTATCTCTATTATGTTGGTGCGGCTTCGGAACTTTTAAATATCTTGATATATCTCGAGAACTACGCATCTGATCAAAAAATATCATAGAACATAAAAAGTAGGAAACTTAATTCTCTACAAAAAAGATCTCTTAACATTTTGCCATAGCTCGCTTCGTTTCCGAGATATTTGCAGATTTATCTCAAGGGAAGGGGCCTGACGGACATATTTCGAGATACTTCTTCTTCTTGTTGTTCTTCTTCTGCACAGCTAAGCTGGAAGTGGCATTTGCAGCTCGCAATAGTGCAGAGTTATCTCAAAGAAAGGGGCCACGGTGTTTCTGTATCTCTATTATGTTGTTGCGGCTTCGGAACTTTTAAATATCTTAATATATCTCGAGAACTACGCATCTGATCAAAAAATATCATAGAACATAAAAAGTAGGAAACTTAATTCTCTACAAAAAGGTCTCTTAACATTTTGCCATAGCTCGCTTCGTTTCCGAGATATTTGCAGATTTATCTCAAGGGAAGGGGCCTCACGGACATATTTCGAGATATTTCTTCTTCTTGTTGTTCTTCTTCTGCACAGCTAAGCTGGAAGTGGCATTTGCGGCTCGCACTAGTGCAGTGTTATCTCAAAGAAAGGGGCCACGGTGTTTCTGTATCTCTATTATGTTGGTGCGGCTTCGGAACTTTTAAATATCTCGATATATCTCGAAAACTACGCATCTGATCAAAAAATATCATAGAACATAAATTGTAGGAAACATAATTCTCTACAAAAAAGGTCTCTCAACATTTTGCCATAGCTCGCTTCGTTTCCGAGATATTTGCAGATATATCTCAAGGGCAGGGGCCTGACGGACATATTTCGAGATATTTCTTCTTCTTGTTGTTCTTCTTCTGCACAGCTAAGCTGGAAGTGGCATTTGCGGCTCGCACTAGTGCACAGTTATCTCAAAGAAAGGGGCCACGGTGTTTCTGTATCTCTATTATGTTGGTGCGGCTTCGGAACTTTTAAGTATCTCGATATATCTCGAAAACTACGCTTCTGATCAAAAAATATCATAGAACATAAATTGTAGGAAACATAATTCTCTACAAAAAACGTCTCTTAACATTTTGCCATAACTCGCTTCGTTTCCGAGATATTTGCAGATTCAGCTCAAAAGAACTGGCCTGACGGACATATTTCGAGATATTTCTTCTTCTTGTTGTTCTTCCTCTGCACAGCTAAGCTGGAAGTGGCATTTGCAGCTCGCAATAGTGCAGAGTTATCTCAAAGAAAGGGGCCACGGTGTTTCTGTATCTCTATTATGTTGGTGGGGCTTCGGAACTTTTAAATATCTTGATATATCTCGAGAACTACGCATCTGATCAAAAAATATCATAGAACATAAAAAGTAGGACACTTAATTCTCTACAAAAAAGGTCGCTTAACATTTTGCCATAGCTCGCTTCGTTTCCGAGATATTTGCATATTTATCTCAAGGGAAGGGGCCTGACGGACATATTTCGAGATATTTCTTCTTCTTGTTGTTCTTCTTCTGCACAGCTAAGCTGGAAGTGGCATTTGCGGCTCGCACTAGTGCAGAGTTATCTCAAAGAAAGGGGCCACGGTGTTTCTGTATCTCTATTATGTTGGTGCGGCTTCGGAACTTTTAAATATCTCGATATATCTCGAAAACTACGCATCTGATCAAAAAATATCATAGAACATAAATTGTAGGAAACATAATTCTCTACAAAAAAGGTCTCTCAACATTTTGCCATAGCTCGCTTCGTTTCCGAGATATTTGCAGATATATCTCAAGGGCAGGGGCCTGACGGACATATTTCGAGATATTTCTTCTTCTTGTTGTTCTTCTTCTGCACAGCTAAACTGGAAGTGGCATTTCCAGCTCGCAATAGTGCAGAGTTATCTCAAAGAAAGGGGCCACGGTGTTTCTGTATCTCTATTATGTTGGTGCGGCTTCGGAACCTTTAAATATCTCGATATATCTCGAAAACTACGCTTCTGATCAAAAAATATCATAGAACATAAATTGTAGGAAACATAAGTCTCTACAAAAAAGGTCTCTTAACATTTTGCCATAGCTCGCTTCGTTTCCGAGATATTTGCAGATATATCTCAAGGGCAGGGGCCTGACGGACATATTTCGAGATATTTCTTCTTCTTGTTGTTCTTCTTCTGCACAGCTAAGCTGGAAGTGGCATTTACAGCTCGCAATAGTGCAGAGTTATCTCAAAGAAAGGGGCCACGGTGTTTCTGTATCTCTATTATGTTGGTGCGGCTTCGGAACTTTTATATATCTCGATATATCTCGAAAACTACGCTTCTGATCAAAAAATATCATAGAAGATAAATTGTAGGAAACAATTCTCTACAAAAAACGTCTCTTAACATTTTGCCATAGCTCGCTTCGTTTCCGAGATATTTGCAGATTCAGCTCAAAGGAACTGGCCTGACGGACATATTTCGAGATATTTCTTCTTCTTGTTGTTCTTCTTCTGCACAGCTAAACTGGAAGTGGCATTTCCAGCTCGCAATCGTGCAGAGTTATCTCAAAGAAAGGGGCCACGGTGTTTCTGTATCTCTATTATGTTGGTGCGGCTTCGGAACTTTTAAATATTTCGATATATCTCGAAAACTACGCTTCTGATCAAAAAATATCATAGAACATAAATTGTAGGAAACATAATTCTCTACAAAAAAGGTCTCTTAACATTTTGCCATAGCTCGCTTCGTTTCCGAGATATTTGCAGATATATCTCAAGGGAAGGGGCCTGACGGACATATTTCGAGATATTTCTTCTTCTTGTTGTTCTTCTTCTGCACAGCTAAGCTGGAAGTGGCATTTACAGCTCGCAATAGTGCAGAGTTATCTCAAAGAAAGGGGCCACGGTGTTTCTGTATCTCTATTATGTTGGTGCGGCTTCGGAACTTTTAAATATCTCGATATATCTCGAAAACTACGCTTCTGATCAAAAAATATCATAGAACATAAATTGTAGGAAACATAATTCTCTACAAAAAACGTCTCTTAACATTTTGCCATAGCTCGCTTCGTTTCCGAGATATTTGCAGATTCAGCTCAAAGGAACGGGCCTGACGGACATATTTCGAGATACTTCTTCTTCTTGTTGTTCTTCTTCTGCACAGCTAAACTGGAAGTGGCATTTCCAGCTCGCAATCGTGCAGAGTTATCTCAAAGAAAGGGGCCACGGTGTTTCTGTATCTCTATTATGTTGGTGCGGCTTCGGAACTTTTAAATATCTTGATATATCTCGAGAACTACGCCTCTGATCGAAAAATATCATAGAACATAAAAAGTAGGAAACTTAATTCTCTACAAAAAAGGTCTCTTAACATTTTGCCATAGCTCGCTTCGTTTCCGAGATATTTGCAGATTTATCTCAAGGGAAGGGGCCTGACGGACATATTTCGAGATATTTCTTCTTCTTGTTGTTCTTCTTCTGCACAGCTAAGCTGAAAGTGGCATTTGCAGGGCGCAATAGTGCAGAGTTATCTCAAAGAAACGGGCCACGGTGTTTCTGTATCTCTATTATGTTGGTGCGGCTTCGGAACTTTTAAATATCTCGATATATCTCGAAAACTACGCTTCTGATCAAAAAATATCGTAGAACATAAATTGTAGGAAACATAATTCTCTACAAAAAACGTCTCTTAACATTTTGCCATAGCTCGCTTCGTTTCCGAGATATTTGCAGATTTATCTCAAGGGAAGGGGCCTGTCGGACATATTTCGAGATACTTCTTCTTCTTGTTGTTCTTCTTCTGCACAGCTAAGCTGGAAGTGGCATTTGCGGCTCGCACTAGTGCAGAGTTATCTCAAAGAAAGGGGCCACGGTGTTTCTGTATCCCTATTATGTTGGTGCGGCTTCGGAACTTTTAAATATCTCGATATATCTCGAAAACTACGCTTCTGATCAAAAATCATCATAGAACATAAATTGTAGGAAACATAATTCTCTACAAAAAACGTCTCTTAACATTTTGCCATAGCTCGCTTCGTTTCCGAGATATTTGCAGATTCAGCTCAAAGGAACTGGCCTGACGGACATATTTCGAGATATTTCTTCTTCTTGTTGTTCTTCCTCTGCACAGCTAAGCTGGAAGTGGCATTTGCAGCTCGCAATAGTGCAGAGTTATCTCAAAGAAAGGGGCCACGGTGTTTCTGTATCTCTATTATGTTGGTGCGGCTTCGGAACTTTTAAATATCTTGATATATCTCGAGAACTACGCATCTCATCAAAAAATATCATAGAACATAAAAAGTAGGAAACTTAATTCTCTACAAAAAAGTTCTCTTAACGTTTTGCCATAGCTCGCTTCGTTTCCGAGATATTTGCAGATTTATCTCAAGGGAAGGGGCCTGTCGGACATATTTCGAGATATTTCTTCTTCTTGTTGTTCTTCTTCTGCACAGCTAAGCTGGAAGTGGCATTTGCGGCTCGCACTAGTGCAGAGTTATCTCAAAGAAAGGGGCCACGGTGTTTCTGTATCTCTATTATGTTGGTGCGGCTTCGGAACTTTTAAATATCTCGATATATCTCGAAAACTACGCTTCTGATCAAAAAATATCATAGAACATAAATTGTAGGAAACATAATTCTCTACAAAAAAGGTCTCTTAACATTTTGCCATAGCTCGCTTCGTTTCCGAGATATTGGCAGATATATCTCAAGGGAAGGGGCCTGACGGACATATTTCGAGATATTTCTTCTTCTTGTTGTTCTTCTTCTGCACAGCTAAGCTGGAAGTGGCATTTACAGCTCGCAATAGTGCAGAGTTATCTCAAAGAAAGGGGCCACGGTGTTTCTGTATCTCTATTATGTTGGTGCGGCTTCGGAACTTTTAAATATCTTGATATATCTCGAGAACTACGCATCTGATCAAAAAATATCATAGAACATAAAAAGTAGGAAACTTAATTCTCTACAAAAAAGGTCTCTTAACATTTTGCCATAGCTCGCTTCGTTTCCGAGATATTTGCAGATTTATCTCAAGGGAAGGGGCCTGACGGACATATTTCGAGATATTTCTTCTTCTTGTTGTTCTTCTTCTGCACAGCTAAGCTGGAAGTGGCATTTGCGGCTCGCATTAGTGCAGAGTTATCTCAAAGAAAGGGGCCACGGTGTTTCTGTATCTCTATTATGTTGGTGCGGCTTCGGAACTTTTAAATATCTCGATATATCTCGAAAACTACGCTTCTGCTCAAAAAATATCATAGAACATAAATTGTAGGAAACAGAATTCTCTACAAAAAAGGTCTCTTAACATTTTGCCATAGCTCGCTTCGTTTCCGAGATATTTGCAGATATATCTCAAGGGAAGGGGCCTGACGGACATATTTCGAGATATTTCTTCTTCTTGTTGTTCTTCTTCTGCACAGCTAAGCTGGAAGTGGCATTTACAGCTCGCAATAGTGCAGAGTTATCTCAAAGAAAGGGGCCACGGTGTTTCTGTATCTCTATTATGTTGGTGCGGCTTCGGAACTTTTAAATATCTTGATATATCTCGAGAACTACGCATCTGATCAAAAAGTATCATAGAACATAAAAAGTAGGAAACTTAATTCTCTACAAAAAAGGTCTCTTAAGATTTTGCCATAGCTCGCTTCGTTTCCGAGATATTTGCAGATTTATCTCAATTGAAGGGGCCTGACGGACATATTTCGAGATATTTCTTCTTCTTGTTGTTCTTCTTCTGCACAGCTAAGCTGGAAGTGGCATTTGCGGCTCGCACTAGTGCAGAGTTATCTCAAAGAAAGGGGCCACGGTGTTTCTGTATCCCTATTATGTTGGTGCGGCTTCGGAACTTTTAAATATCTCGATATATCTCGAAAACTACGCTTCTGATCAAAAAATATCATAGAACATAAATTGTAGGAAACATAATTCTCTACAAAAAACGTCTCCTAACATTTTGCCATAGCTCGCTTCGTTTCCGAGATATTTGCAGATTCAGCTCAAAGGAACTGGCCTGACGGACATATTTCGAGATATTTCTTCTTCTTGTTGTTCTTCCTCTGCACAGCTAAGCTGGAAGTGCCATTTGCAGCTCGCAATAGTGCAGAGTTGTCTCAAAGAAAGGGGCCACGGTGTTTCTGTATCTCTATTATGTTGGTGCGGCTTCGGAACTTTTAAATATCTTGATATATCTCGAGATCTACGCATCTCATCAAAAAATATCATAGAACATAAAAAGTAGGAAACTTAATTCTCTACAAAAAAGGTCTCTTAACATTTTGCCATAGCTCGCTTCGTTTCCGAGATATTTGCAGATTTATCTCAAGGGAAGGGGCCTGACGGACATATTTCGAGATATTTCTTCTTCTTGTTGTTCTTCTTCTGCACAGCTAAGCTGGAAGTGGCATTTGCGGCTCGCACTAGTGCAGAGTTATCTCAAAGAAAGGGGCAACGGTGTTTCTGTATCCCTATTATGTTGGTGCGGCTTCGGAACTTCTAAATATCTCGATATATCTCGAAAACTACGCTTCTGATCAAAAAATATCATAGAACATAAATTGTAGGAAACATAATTCTCTACAAAAAACGTCTCTTAACATTTCGCCATAGCTCGCTTCGTTTCCGAGATATTTGCAGATTTATCTCAAGGGAAGGGGCCTGACGGACATATTTCGAGATATTTCTTCTTCTTGTTGTTCTTCTTCTGCACAGCTAAGCTGGAAGTTGCATTTACAGCTCGCAATCGTGCAGAGTTATCTCAAAGAAAGGGGCCACGGTGTTTCTGTATCTCTTATTATGTTGGTGCGGCTTCGGAACTTTTAAATATCTTGATATATCTCGAGAACTACGCATCTGATCAAAAAATATCATAGAACATAAAAAGTAGGAAACTTAATTCTCTACAAAAAAGGTCTCTTAACATTTTGCCATAGCTCGCTTCGTTTCCGAGATATTTGCAGATATATCTCAAGGGAAGGGGCCTGACGGACATATTTCGAGATATTTCTTCTTCTTGTTGTTCTTCCTCTGCACAGCTAAGCTGGAAGTGGCATTTGCAGCTCGCAATAGTGCAGAGTTATCTCAAAGAAAGGGGCCACGGTGTTTCTGTATCTCTATTATGTTGGTGCGGCTTCGGAACTTTTAAATATCTTGATATATCTCGAGAACTACGCATCTGATCAAAAAATATCATAGAACATAAAAAGTAGGAAACTTAATTCTCTACAAAAAAGGTCTCTTAACATTTTGCCATAGCTCGCTTCGTTTCCGAGATATTGGCAGCTTTATCTCAAGGGAAGGGGCCTGACGGACATATTTCGAGATATTTCTTCTTCTTGTTGTTCTTCTTCTGCACAGCTAAGCTGGAAGTGGCATTTACAGCTCGCAATAGTGCAGAGTTATCTCAAAGAAAGGGGCCACGGTGTTTCTGTATCTCTATTATGTTGGTGCGGCTTCGGAACTTTTAAATATCTTGATATATCTCGAGAACTACGCATCTGATCAAAAAATATCATAGAACATAAAAAGTAGGAAACTTAATTCTCTACAAAAAAGGTCTCTTAACATTTTGCCATAGCTCGCTTCGTATCCGAGATATTTGCAGATTTATCTCAAGGGAAGGGGCCTGACGGACATATTTCGAGATATTTCTTCTTCTTGTTGTTCTTCTTCTGCACAGCTAAGCTGGAAATGGCATTTGCGGCTCGCACTAGTGCAGAGTTATCTCAAAGAAAGGGGCCACGGTGTTTCTGTATCCCTATTATGTTGGTGCGGCTTCGGAACTTTTAAATATCTTGATATATCTCGAGAACTACGCATCTGATCAAAAAATATCATAGAACATAAAACGTAGGAAACTTAATTCTCTACAAAAAAGCTCTCTCAACATTTTGCCATAGCTCGCTTCGTTTCCGAGATATTTGCAGATTTATCTCAAGGGAAGGGGCCTGACGGACATATTTCGAGATATTTCTTCTTCTTGTTGTTCTTCTTCTGCACAGCTAAGCTGGAAGTGGCATTTGCGGCTCGCACTAGTGCAGAGTTATCTCAAAGAAAGGGGCCACGGTGTTTCTGTATCTCTATTATGTTGGTGGGGCTTTGGAACTTTTAAATATCTCGATATATCTCGAAAACTACGCTTCTGACCAAAAAATATCATAGAACATAAATTGTACGAAACATAATTCTCTACAAAAAAGGTCTCTTAACATTTTGCCATAGCTCGCTTCGTTTCCGAGATATTTGCAGATATATCTCAAGGGAAGGGGCCTGACGGACATATTTCGAGATATTTCTTGTTCTTGTTGTTCTTCTTCTGCACAGCTAAGCTGGAAGTGGCATTTACAGCTCGCAATAGTGCAGAGTTATCTCAAAGAAAGGGGCCACGGTGTTTCTGTATCTCTATTATGTTGGTGCGGCTTCGGAACTTTTAAATATCTTGATATATCTCGAGAACTACGCATCTGATCAAAAAATATCATAGAACATAAAAAGTAGGAAACTTAATTCTCTACAAAAAAGGTCTCTTAACATTTTGCCATAGCTCGCTTCGTTTCCGAGATATTTGCAGATTCAGCTCAAAGGAACTGGCCTGACGGACATATTTCGAGATATTTCTTCTTCTTGTTGTTCTTCCTCTGCACAGCTAAGCTGGAAGTGGCATTTGCAGCTCGCAATAGTGCAGAGTTATCTCAAAGAAAGGGGCCACGGTGTTTCTGTATCTCTATTATGTTGGTGCGGCTTTGGAACTTTTAAATATCTCGATATATCTCGAAAACTACGCTTCTGATCAAAAAATATCATAGAACATAAATTGTAGGAAACATAATTCCCTACAAAAAAGGTCTCTTAACATTTTGCCATAGCTCGCTTCGTTTCCGAGATATTTGCAGATATATCTCAAGGGAAGGGGCCTGACGGACATATTTCGAGATATTCCTTCTTCTTGTTGCTCGTCTTCTGCACAGCTAAGGTGGAAGTGGCATTTGCGGCTCGCACTAGTGCAGAGTTATCTCAAAGAAAGGGGCCACGGTGTTTCTGTATCCCTATTATGTTGGTGCGGCTTCGGAACTTTTAAATATCTCGATATATCTCGAAAACTACGCTTCTGATCAAAAAATATCATGGAACATAAATTGTAGGAAACATAATTCTCTACAAAAAACGTCTCTTAACATTTTGCCATAGCTCGCTTCGTTTCCGAGATATTTGCAGATTTATCTCAAGGGAAGGGGCCTGACGGACATATTTCGAGATATTTCTTCTTCTTGTTGTTCTTCTTCTGCACAGCTAAACTGGAAGTGGCATTTCCAGCTCGCAATAGTGCAGAGTTATCTCAAAGAGAGGGGCCACGGTGTTTCTGTATCTCTATTATGTTGGTGCGGCTTCGGAACTTTTAAATATCTTGATATATCTCGAGAACTACGCATCTGATCAAAAAATAATATAGAACATAAAAAGTAGGAAACTTAATTCTCTACAAAAAAGGTCTCTCAACATTTTGCCATAGCTCGCTTCGTTTCCGAGATATTTGCAGATTTATCTCAAGGGAAGGGGCCTGACGGACATATTTCGAGATATTTCTTCTTCTTGTTGTTCTTCTTCTGCACAGCTAAGCTGGAAGTGGCATTTGCGGCTCGCACTAGTGCAGAGTTATCTCAAAGAAAGGGGCCACGGTGTTTCTGTATCCCTATTATGTTGGTGCGGCTTCGGAACTTTTAAATATCTCGATATATCTCGAGAACTACGCATCAGATCAAAAAATATCATAGAACATAAATTGTAGGAAACATAATTCTCTACAAAAAAGGTCTCTTAACATTTTGCCATAGCTCGCTTCGTTTCCGAGATATTTGCAGATTTATCTCAAGGGAAGGGGCCTCACGGACATATTTCGAGATATTTCTTCTTCTTGTTGTTCTTCTTCTGCACAGCTAAACTGGAAGTGGCATTTCCAGCTCGCAATAGTGCAGAGTTATCTCAAAGAGAGGGGCCACGGTGTTTCTGTATCTCTATTATGTTGGTGCGGCTTCGGAACTTTTAAATATCTTGATATATCTCGAGAACTACGCATCTGATCAAAAAATATCATAGAACATAAAAAGTAGGAAACTTAATTCTCTACAAAAAAGGTCTCCTAACATTTTGCCATAGCTCGCTTCGTTTCCGAGATATTTGCAGATATATCTCAAGGGAAGGGGCCTGACGGACATATTTCGAGATATTTCCTCTTCTTGTTGTTCTTCTTCTGCACAGCTAAGCTGGAAGTGGCATTTGCGGCTCGCAATAGTGCAGAGTTATCTCAAAGAAAGGGGCCACGGTGTTTCTGTATCTCTATTATGTTGGTGCGGCTTCGGAACTTTTAAATATCTTGATATATCTCGAGAACTACGCATCTGATCAAAAAATATCATAGAACATAAAAAGTAGGAAACTTAATTCTCTACAAAAAAGGTCTCTTAACATTTTACCATAGCTCGCTTCGTTTCCGAGATATTTGCAGATTTATCTCAAGGGAAGGGGCCTGACGGACATATTTCGAGATATTTCTTCTTCTTGTTGTTCTTCTTCTGCACAGCTAAGCTGGAAGTGGCATTTGCGGCTCGCACTAGTGCAGAGTTATCTCAAAGAAAGGGGCCACGGTGTTTCTGTATCTCTATTATGTTGGTGCGGCTTCGGAACTTTTAAATATCTCGATATATCTCGAAAACTACGCTTCTGATCAAAAAATATCATAGAACATAAATTGTAGGAAACATAATTCTCTACAAAAAAGGTCTCTTAACATTTTGCCATAGCTCGCTTCGTTTCCGAGATATTTGCAGATTTATCTCAAGGGAAGGGGCCTGACGGACATATTTCGAGATATTTCTTCTTCTTGTTGTTCTTCTTCTGCACAGCTAAACTGGAAGTGGCATTTCCAGCTCGCAATAGTGCAGAGTTATCTCAAAGAGAGGGGCCACGGTGTTTCTGTATCTCTATTATGTTGGTGCGGCTTCGGAACTTTTAAATATCTTGATATATCTCGAGAACTACGCATCTGATCAAAAAATATCATAGAACATAAAACGTAGGAAACTTAATTCTCTACAAAAAAGGTCTCTCAACATTTTGCCATAGCTCGCTTCGTTTCCGAGATATTTGCAGATTTATCTCAAGGGAAGGGGCCTGACGGACATATTTCGAGATATTTCTTCTTCTTGTTGTTCTTCTTCTGCACAGCTAAGCTGGAAGTGGCATTTGCGGCTCGCACTAGTGCAGAGTTATCTCAAAGAAAGGGGCCACGGTGTTTCTGTATCTCTATTATGTTGGTGCGGCTTTGGAACTTTTAAATATCTCGATATATCTCGAAAACTACGCTTCTGATCAAACAATATCATAGAACATAAATTGTAGGAAACATAATTCTCTACAAAAAAGGTCTCTTAACATTTTGCCGTAGCTCGCTTCGTTTCCGAGATATTTGCAGATTTATCTCAAGGGAAGGGGCCTGACGGACATATTTCGAAATATTTCGTATTCTTGTTGTTCTTCTTCTCCACAGCTAAGCTGGAAGTGGCATTTGCAGCTCGCAATAGTGCAGAGTTATCTCAAAGAAAGGGGCCACGGTGTTTCTGTACCTCTATTATGTTGGTGCAGCTTCGGAGCTTTTAAATATCTTGATATATCTCGAGAACTACGCATCTGATCAAAAAATATCATACACCATAAAAAGTAGGAAACTTAATTCTCTACAAAACAGGTCTCTTAACATTTTGCCATAGCTCGCTTCGTTTCCGAGATATTTGCAGATTTATCTCAAGGGAAGGGGCCTGACGGACATATTTCGAGATATTTCTTCTTCTTGTTGTTCTTCTTCTGCACAGCTAAGCTGGAAGTGGCATTTGCAGCTCGCAATAGTGCAGAGTTATCTCAAAGAAAGGGGCCACGGTGTGTCTGTATCTCTATTATGTTGGTGCGGCTTCGGAACTTTTAAATATCTTGATATATCTCGAGAACTACGCATCTGATCGAAAAATATCATAGAACATAAAAAGTAGGAAACTTAATTCTCTACAAAAGAGGTCTCTTAACATTTTGCCATAGCTCGCTTCGTTTCCGAGATATTTGCAGATTTATCTCAAGGGAAGGGGCCTGACGGACATATTTCGAGATATTTCTTCTTTTTGTTGTTCTTCTTCTGCACAGCTAAGCTGGAAGTGGCATTTGCAGCTCGCAATAGTGCAGAGTTATCTCAAAGAAAGGGGCCACGGTGTTTCTGTATCTCTATTATGTTGGTGCGGCTTCGGAACTTTTAAATATCTTGATATATCTCGAGAACTACGCATCCGATCAAAAAATATCATAGAACATAAAAAGTAGGAAACTTAATTCTCTACAAAAAAGGTCTCTTAACATTTTGCCATAGCTCGCTTCGTTTCCGAGATATTTGCAGATTTATCTCGAGGGAAGGGGCCTGACGGACATATTTCGAGATACTTCTTCTTCTTGTTGTTCTTCTTCTGCACAGCTAAGCTGGAAGCGGCATTTGCGGCTCGCACTAGTGCAGAGTTATCTCAAAGAAAGGGGCCACGGTGTTTCTGTATCTCTATTATGTTGGTGCAGCTTCGGATCTTTTAAATATCTCGATATATCTCGAAAACTACGCTTCTGATCAAAAAATATCATAGAACATAAATTGTAGGAAACATAATTCTCTACAAAAAAGGTCTCTTAACATTTTGCCATAGCTCGTTTCGTTTCCGAGATATTTGCAGATATATCTCAAGGGAAGGGGCCTGACGGACATATTTCGAGATATTTCTTCTTCTTGTTGGTCTTCTTCTGCACAGCTAAGCTGGAAGTGGCATTTGCAGCTCGCAATAGTGCAGAGTTAACTCAAAGAAAGGGGCCACGGTGTTTCTGTATCTCTATTATGTTGGTGCGGCTTCGGAACTTTTAAATATCTTGATATATCTCGAGAACTACGCATCTGATCGAAAAATATCATACACCATAAAAAGTAGGAAACTTAATTCTCTACAAAACAGGTCTCTTAACATTTTGCCATAGCTCGCTTCGTTTCCGAGATATTTGCAGATTTATCTCAAGGGAAGGGGCCTGACGGACATATTTCGAGATATTTCTTCTTCTTGTTGTTCTTCTTCTGCACAGCTAAGCTGGAAGTGGCATTTGCAGCTCGCAATAGTGCAGAGTTATCTCAAAGAAAGGGGCCACGGTGTGTCTGTATCTCTATTATGTTGGTGCGGCTTCGGAACTTTTAAATATCTTGATATATCTCGAGAACTACGCATCTGATCGAAAAATATCATAGAACATAAAAAGTAGGAAACTTAATTCTCTACAAAAGAGGTCTCTTAACATTTTGCCATAGCTCGCTTCGTTTCCGAGATGTTTGCAGATTTATCTCAAGGGAAGGGGCCTGACGGACATATTTCGAGATATTTCTTCTTTTTGTTGTTCTTCTTCTGCACAGCTAAGCTGGAAGTGGCATTTGCAGCTCGCAATAGTGCAGAGTTATCTCAAAGAAAGGGGCCACGGTGTTTCTGTATCTCTATTATGTTGGTGCGGCTTCGGAACTTTTAAATATCTTGATATATCTCGAGAACTACGCATCCGATCAAAAAATATCATAGAACATAAAAAGTAGGAAACTTAATTCTCTACAAAAAAGGTCTCTTAACATTTTGCCATAGCTCGCTTCGTTTCCGAGATATTTGCAGATTTATCTCGAGGGAAGGGGCCTGACGGACATATTTCGAGATATTTCTTCTTCTTGTTGTTCTTCTTCTGCACAGCTAAGCTGGAAGCGGCATTTGCGGCTCGCACTAGTGCAGAGTTATCTCAAAGAAAGGGGCCACGGTGTTTCTGTATCTCTATTATGTTGGTGCAGCTTCGGATCTTTTAAATATCTCGATATATCTCGAAAACTACGCTTCTGATCAAAAAATATCATAGAACATAAATTGTAGGAAACATAATTCTCTACAAAAAAGGTCTCTTAACATTTTGCCATAGCTCGTTTCGTTTCCGAGATATTTGCAGATATATCTCAAGGGAAGGGGCCTGCCGGACATATTTCGAGATATTTCTTCTTCTTGTTGGTCTTCTTCTGCACAGCTAAGCTGGAAGTGGCATTTGCAGCTCGCAATAGTGCAGATTTATCTCAAAGAAAGGGGCCACGGTGTTTCTGTATCTCTATTATGTTGGTGCGGCTTCGGAACTTTTAAATATCTTGATATATCTCGAGAACTACGCATCTGATCGAAAAATATTATACACCATAAAAAGTAGGAAACTTAATTCTCTACAAAACAGGTCTCTTAACATTTTGCCATAGCTCGCTTCGTTTCCGAGATATTTGCAGATTTATCTCAAGGGAAGGGGCCTGACGGACATATTTCGAGATATTTCTTCTTCTTGTTGTTCTTCTTCTGCACAGCTAAGCTGGAAGTGGCATTTGCAGCTCGCAATAGTGCAGAGTTATCTCAAAGAAAGGGGCCACGGTGTTTCTGTATCTCTATTATGTTGGTGCGGCTTCGGAACTTTTAAGTATCTTGATATATCTCGAGAACTACGCATCTGATCAAAAAATATCATAGAACATAAAAAGTAGGAAACTTCATTCTCTACCAAAAAGGTCTCCTAACATTTTGCCATAGCTCGCTTCGCTTCCGAGATATATGCAGATTAATCTCAAGGGAAGGGGCCTGACGGACATATTTCGGGATATTTCTTCTTCTTGTTGTTCTTCTTCTGCACAGCTAAACAGGAAGTGGCATTTCCAGCTCGCAATAGTGCAGAGTTATCTGAAAGAAAGGGGCCACGGTGTTTCTGTATCTCTATTATGTTGGTGCGGCTTCGGAACTTTTAAATATCTTGATATATCTCGAGAACTACGCATCTGATCAAATAATATCATAGAACATAAAAAGTAGGAAACTTAATTCTCTACAAATAAGGTCTCTCAACATTTTGCCATAGCTCGCTTCGTTTCCGAGATATTTGCAGATTTATCTCAAGGGAAGGGGCCTGACGGACATTTTTCGAGATATTTCTTCTTCTTGTTGTTCTTCTTCTGCACAGCTAAGCTGGAAGTGGCATTTGCAGCTCGCAATAGTGCAGAGTTATCTCGAAGAAAGGGGCCACGGTGTTTCTGTATCTCTATTATGTCGGTGCGGCTTCGGAACTTTTAGATATCTTGATATATCTCGAGAACTACGCATCTGATCAAAAAATATCATAGAACATAAAAAGTAGGAAACTTAATTCTCTACAAAAAAGGTCTCTTAACATTTTGCCGTAGCTCGCTTCGTTTCCGAGATATTTGCAGATTTATCTCAAGGGAAGGGGCCTGACGGACATATTTCCAGATATTTCTTCTTCTTGTTGTTCTTCTTCTGCACAGCTAAGCTGGAAGTGGCATTTGCAGCTCGCAATAGTGCAGAGTTATCGCAAAGAAAGGGGCCACGGTGTTTCTGTATCTCTATTATGTTGGTGCGGCTTCGGAACTTTTAAATATCTTGATATATCTCGAGAACTACGCATCTGATCAAAAAATATCATAGAACATTAAAAGTAGGAAACCTAATTTTCTACAAAAAAGGTCTCTTAACATTTTGCCGTAGCTCGCTTCGTTTCCGAGATATTTGCAGATTTATCTCAAGGGAAGGGGCCTGACGGACATATTTCTAGATATTTCTTCTTCTTGTTGCTCTTCTTCTGCACAGCTAAACTGGAAGTGGCATTTCCAGCTCGCAATCGTGCAGAGTTATCTCAAAGAGAGGGGCCACGGTGTTTCTGTATCTCTATTATGTTGGTGCGGCTTCGGAACTTTTAAATATCTTGATATATCTCGAGAACTACGCCTCTGATCGAAAAATATCATAGAACATAAAAAGTAGGAAACTTAATTCTCTACAAAAAAGGTCTCTTAACATTTTCCCATAGCTGGCATCGTTTCCGAGATATTTGCAGATTTAGCTCAAGGGAAGGGGCCTGACGGACATATTCCGAGATATTTCTTCTTCTTGTTGTTCCTCTTCTGCACAGCTAAGCTGGAAGTGGCATTTGCAGGTCGCAATAGTGCAGAGTTATCTCAAAGAAAGGGGCCACGGTGTTTCTGTATCTCTATTATGTTGGTGCGGCTTCGGAACTTTTAAATATCTCGATATATCTCGAAAACTACGCTTCTGATCAAAAAATATCAGAGAACGTAAATTGTAGGAAACATAATTCTCTACAAAAAAGGTCTATTAACATTTTGCCATAGCTCGCTTCGTTTCCGAGATATTTGCAGATTTATCTCAAGGGAAGGGGCCTGACGGACATATTTCGAGATATTTCTTCTTCTTGTTGTTCTTCTTCTGCACAGCTAAGCTGGAAGTGGCATTTGCAGCTCGCAATAGTGCAGAGTTATCTCAAAGAAAGGGGCCTCGGTGTTTCTGTATCTCTATTATGTTGGTGCGGCTTCGGAACTTTTAAATATCTTGATATATCTCGAGAACTACGCATCTGATCAAAAAATATCGTAGAACATAAAAAGTAGGAAACTTAATTCTCTACAAATAAGGTCTCTAAACATTTTGCCATAGCTCGCTTGGTTTCCGAGATATTTGCAGATTTATCTCAAGGGAAGGGGCCTGACGGACATATTTCGAGATATTCCTTCTTCTTGTTGTTCTTCTTCTGCACAGCTAAGCTGGAAGTGGCATTTGCAGCTCGCAATAGTGCAGAGTTATCTCAAAGAAAGGGGCCACGGTGTTTCTGTATCTCTATTATGTTGGTGCGGCTTCGGAACTTTTAAATATCTTGATATATCTCGTGAACTACGCATCTGATCAAAAAATATCGTAGAACATAAAAAGTAGGAAACTTAATTCTCTACAAATAAGGTCTCTTAACATTTTGCGATAGCTCACTTGGTTTCCGAGATATTTGCAGATTTATCTCAAGGGAAGGGGCCTGACGGACATATTTCGAGATATTCCTTCTTCTTGTTGTTCTTCTTCTGCACAGCTAAGCTGGAAGTGGCATTTGCAGCTCGCAATAGTGCAGAGTTACCTCAAAGAAAGGGGCCACGGTGTTTCTGTATCTCTACTATGTTGGTGCCGCTTCGGAACTTTTAAATATAAGGATATATCTCGAGAACTACGCATCTGATCAAAAAATATCATAGAACATAAAAAGTAGGAAACTTAATTCTCTACAAAAATGGTCTCTTAACATTTTGCCATAGCTCGCTTCGTTTCCGAGATATTTGCAGATTTATCTCAAGGGAAGGGGCCTGACGGACATATTTCGAGATATTTCTTCTTCTTGTTGTTCTTCTTCTGCACAGCTAAGCTGGAAGTGGCATTTGCAGCTCGCAGTAGTGCAGAGTTATCTCAAAGAAAGGGGCCACGGTGTTTCTGTATCTCTATTATGTTGGTGCGGCTTCGGAACTTTTAAATATCTTGATATATCTCGAGAACTACGCATCTGATCAGAAAATATCATAGAACATAAAAAGTAGGAAACTTAATTCTCTACAAAAAAGGTCTCTTAACATTTTGCCATAGCTCGCTTTGTTTCCGAGATATTTGCAGATTTATCTCAAGGGAAGGGGCCTGACGGACATATTTCGAGATATTTCTTCTTCTTGTTGTTCTTCTTCTGCACAGCTAAGCTGGAAGTGGCATTTGCAGCGCGCAATAGTGCAGAGTTATCTCAAAGAAAGGGGCCACGGTGTTTCTGTATCTCTATTATGTTGGTGCGGCTTCGGAACTTTTAAATATCTTGATATATCTCGAGAACTACGCATCTGATCAAAAAATATCGTAGAACATAAAAAGTAGGAAACTTAATTCTCTACAAATAAGGTCTCTTAACATTTTGCGATAGCTCACTTGGTTTCCGAGATATTTGCAGATTTATCTCAAGGGAAGGGGCCTGACGGACATATTTCGAGATATTCCTTCTTCTTGTTGTTCTTCTTCTGCACAGCTAAGCTGGAAGTGGCATTTGCAGCTCGCAATAGTGCAGAGTTACCTCAAAGAAAGGGGCCACGGTGTTTCTGTATCTCTATTATGTTGGTGCCGCTTCGGAACTTTTAAATATCAGGATATATCTCGAGAACTACGCATCTGATCAAAAAATATCATAGAACATAAAAAGTAGGAAACTTAATTCTCTACAAAAATGGTCTCTTAACATTTTGCCATAGCTCGCTTCGTTTCCGAGATATTTGCAGATTTATCTCAAGGGAAGGGGCCTGACGGACATATTTCGAGATATTTCTTCTTCTTGTTGTTCTTCTTCTGCACAGCTAAGCTGGAAGTGGCATTTGCAGGTCGCAATAGTGCAGAGTTATCTCAAAGAAATGGGCCACGGTGTTTCTGTATCTCTATTATGTTGGTGCGGCTTCGGAACTTTTAAATATCTCGATATATCTCGAAAACTACGCTTCTGATCAAAAAATATCAGAGAACGTAAATTGTGGGAAACATAATTCTCTACAAAAAAGGTCTCTTAACATTTTGCCGTAGCTCGCTTCGTTTCCGAGATATTTGCAGATTTATCTCAAGGGAAGGGGCCTGACGGACATATTTCGAGATATTTCTTCTTCTTGTTGTTCTTCTTCTGCACAGCTAAGCTGGAAGTGGCATTTGCAGCTCGCAATAGTGCAGAGTTATCTCAAAGAAAGGGGCCTCGGTGTTTCTGTATCTCTATTATGTTGGTGCGGCTTCGGAACTTTTAAATATCTTGATATATCTCGAGAACTACGCATCTGATCAAAAAATATCGGTGAACATAAAAAGTAGGAAACTTAATTCTCTACAAATAAGGTCTCTAAACATTTTGCCATAGCTCGCTTGGTTTCCGAGATATTTGCAGATTTATCTCAAGGGAAGGGGCCTGACGGACATATTTTGAGATATTCCTTCTTCTTGTTGTTCTTCTTCTGCACAGCTAAGCTGGAAGTGGCATTTGCAGGTCGCAATAGTGCAGAGTTATCTCAAAGAAAGGGGCCACGGTGTTTCTGTATCTCTATTATGTTGGTGCGGCTTCGGAACTTTTAAATATCTCGATATATCTCGAAAACTACGCTTCTGATCAAAAAATATCAGAGAACGTAAATTGTGGGAAACATAATTCTCTACAAAAAAGGTCTCTTAACATTTTGCCGTAGCTAGCTTCGTTTCCGAGATATTTGCAGATTTATCTCAAGGGAAGGGGCCTGACGGACATATTTCGAGATATTTCTTCTTCTTGTTGTTCTTCTTCTGCACAGCTAAGCTGGAAGTGGCATTTGCAGCTCGCAATAGTGCAGAGTTATCGCAAAGAAAGGGGCCACGGTGTTTCTGTATCTCTATTATGTTGGTGCGGCTTCGGAACTTTTAAATATCTTGATATATCTCCAGAACTACGCATCTGATCAAAAAATATCATAGAACATTAAAAGTAGGAAACCTAATTTTCTACAAAAAAGGTCTCTTAACATTTTGCCGTAGCTCGCTTCGTTTCCGAGATATTTGCAGATTTATCTCAAGGGAAGGGGCCTGACGGACATATTTCTAGATATATCTTCTTCTTGTTGTTCTTCTTCTGCACAGCTAAACTGGAAGTGGCATTTCCAGCTCGCAATCGTGCAGAGTTATCTCAAAGAGAGGGGCCACGGTGTTTCTGTATCTCTATTATGTTGGTGCGGCTTCGGAACTTTTAAATATCTTGATATATCTCGAGAACTACGCCTCTGATCGAAAAATATCATAGAACATAAAAAGTAGGAAACTTAATTCTCTACAAAAAAGGTCTCTTAACATTTTGCCATAGCTCGCTTCGTTTCCGAGATATTTGCAGATTTATCTCAAGGGAAGGGGCCTGACGGACATATTTCGAGATATTTCTTCTTCTTGTTGTTCTTCTTCTGCACAGCTAAGCTGGAAGTGGCATTTGCAGCTCGCAATAGTGCAGAGTTATCGCAAAGAAAGGGGCCACGGTGTTTCTGTATCTCTATTATGTTGGTGCGGCTTCGGAACTTTTAAATATCTTGATATATCTCGAGAACTACGCATCTGATCAAAAAATATCATAGAACATAAAAAGTAGGAAACCTAATTTTCTACAAAAAAGGTCTCTTAACATTTTGCCGTAGCTCGCTTCGTTTCCGAGATATTTGCAGATTTATCTCAAGGGAAGGGGCCTGACGGACATATTTCGAAATATTTCTTATTCTTGTTGTTCTTCTTCTGCACAGCTAAGCTGGAAGTGGCATTTGCAGCTCGCAATAGTGCAGAGTTATCTCAAAGAAAGGGGCCACGGTGTTTCTGTACCTCTATTATGTTGGTGCAGCTTCGGAGCTTTTAAATATCTTGATATATCTCGAGAACTACGCATCTGATCAAAAAATATCATAGAACATAAAAAGTAGGAAACTTAATTCTCTACAAAAAAGGTCTCTTAACATTTTCCCATAGCTGGCATCGTTTCCGAGATATTTGCAGATTTAGCTCAAGGGAAGGGGCCTGACGGACATATTCCGAGATATTTCTTCTTCTTGTTGTTCCTCTTCTGCACAGCTAAGCTGGAAGTGGCATTTGCAGGTCGCAATAGTGCAGAGTTATCTCAAAGAAAGGGGCCACGGTGTTTCTGTATCTCTATTATGTTGGTGCGGCTTCGGAACTTTTAAATATCTCGATATATCTCGAAAACTACGCTTCTGATCAAAAAATATCAGAGAACGTAAATTGTAGGAAACATAATTCTCTACAAAAAAGGTCTATTAACATTTTGCCATAGCTCGCTTCGTTTCCGAGATATTTGCAGATTTATCTCAAGGGAAGGGGCCTGACGGACATATTTCGAGATATTTCTTCTTCTTGTTGTTCTTCTTCTGCACAGCTAAGCTGGAAGTGGCATTTGCAGCTCGCAATAGTGCAGAGTTATCGCAAAGAAAGGGGCCACGGTGTTTCTGTATCTCTATTATGTTGGTGCGGCTTCGGAACTTTTAAATATCTTGATATATCTCGAGAACTACGCATCTGATCAAAAAATATCATAGAACATAAAAAGTAGGAAACCTAATTTTCTACAAAAAAGGTCTCTTAACATTTTGCCGTAGCTCGCTTCGTTTCCGAGATATTTGCAGATTTATCTCAAGGGAAGGGGCCTGACGGACATATTTCGAGATATTTCTTCTTCTTGTTGTTCTTCTTCTGCACAGCTAAGCTGGAAGTGGCATTTGCAGCTCGCAATAGTGCAGAGTTATCGCAAAGAAAGGGGCCACGGTGTTTCTGTATCTCTATAATGTTGGTGCGGCTTCGGAACTTTTAAATATCTTGATATATCTCGAGAACTACGCATCTGATCAAAAAATATCATAGAACATAAAAAGTAGGAAACTTAATTCTCTACAAAAAAGGTCTCTTAACATTTTCCCATAGCTGGCATCGTTTCCGAGATATTTGCAGATTTAGCTCAAGGGAAGGGGCCTGACGGACATATTCCGAGATATTTCTTCTTCTTGTTGTTCCTCTTCTGCACAGCTAAGCTGGAAGTGGCATTTGCAGGTCGCAATAGTGCAGAGTTATCTCAAAGAAAGGGGCCACGGTGTTTCTGTATCTCTATTATGTTGGTGCGGCTTCGGAACTTTTAAATATCTCGATATATCTCGAAAACTACGCTTCTGATCAAAAAATATCAGAGAACGTAAATTGTAGGAAACATAATTCTCTACAAAAAAGGTCTATTAACATTTTGCCATAGCTCGCTTCGCTTCCGAGATATTTGCAGATTTATCTCAAGGGAAGGGGCCTGACGGACATATTTCGAGATATTTCTTCTTCTTGTTGTTCTTCTTCTGCACAGCTAAGCTGGAAGTGGCATTTGCAGCTCGCAATAGTGCAGAGTTATCTCAAAGAAAGGGGCCTCGGTGTTTCTGTATCTCTATTATGTTGGTGCGGCTTCGGAACTTTTAAATATCTTGATATATCTCGAGAACTACGCATCTGATCAAAAAATATCGTAGAACATAAAAAGTAGGAAACTTAATTCTCTACAAATAAGGTCTCTAAACATTTTGCCACAGCTCGCTTGGTTTCCGAGATATTTGCAGATTTATCTCAAGGGAAGGGGCCTGACGGACATATTTCGAGATATTCCTTCTTCTTGTTGTTCTTCTTCTGCACAGCTAAGCTGGAAGTGGCATTTGCAGCTCGCAATAGTGCAGAGTTACCTCAAAGAAAGGGGCCACGGTGTTTCTGTATCTCTATTATGTTGGTGCCGCTTCGGAACTTTTAAATATCAGGATATATCTCGAGAACTACGCATCTGATCAAAAAATATCATAGAACATAAAAAGTAGGAAACTTAATTCTCTACAAAAATGGTCTCTTAACATTTTGCCATAGCTCGCTTCGTTTCCGAGATATTTGCAGATTTATCTCAAGGGAAGGGGCCTGACGGACATATTTCGAGATATTTCTTCTTCTTGTTGTTCTTCTTCTGCACAGCTAAGCTGGAAGTGGCATTTGCAGCTCGCAGTAGTGCAGAGTTATCTCAAAGAAAGGGGCCACGGTGTTTCTGTATCTCTATTATGTTGGTGCGGCTTCGGAACTTTTAAATATCTTGATATATCTCGAGAACTACGCATCTGATCAGAAAATATCATAGAACATAAAAAGTAGGAAACTTAATTCTCTACAAAAAAGGTCTCTTAACATTTTGCCATAGCTCGCTTCGTTTCCGAGATATTTGCAGATTTATCTCAAGGGAAGGGGCCTGACGGACATATTTCGAGATATTTCTTCTTCTTGTTGTTCTTCTTCTGCACAGCTAAGCTGGAAGTGGCATTTGCAGCTCGCAGTAGTGCAGAGTTATCTCAAAGAAAGGGGCCACGGTGTTTCTGTATCTCTATTATGTTGGTGCGGCTTCGGAACTTTTAAATATCTTGATATATCTCGAGAACTACGCATCTGATCAGAAAATATCATAGAACATAAAAAGTAGGAAACTTAATTCTCTACAAAAAAGGTCTCTTAACATTTTGCCATAGCTCGCTTCGTTTCCGAGATATTTGCAGATTTATCTCAAGGGAAGGGGCCTGACGGACATATTTCGAGATATTTCTTCTTCTTGTTGTTCTTCTTCTGCACAGCTAAGCTGGAAGTGGCATTTGCAGCGCGCAATAGTGCAGAGTTATCTCAAAGAAAGGGGCCACGGTGTTTCTGTATCTCTATTATGTTGGTGCGGCTTCGGAACTTTTAAATATCTTGATATATCTCGAGAACTACGCATCTGATCAAAAAATATCGTAGAACATAAAAAGTAGGAAACTTAAATCTCTACAAATAAGGTCTCTTAACATTTTGCCATAGCTCGCTTCGTTTCCGAGATATTTGCAGATTTATCTCAAGGGAAGGGGCCTGACGGACATATTTCGAGATATTTCTTCTTCTTGTTGTTCTTCTTCTGCACAGCTAAGCTGGAAGTGGCATTTGCGGCTCGCACTAGTGCAGAGTTATCTCAAAGAAAGGGGCCACGGTGTTTCTGTATCTCTATTATGTTGGTGCGGCTTCGGAACTTTTAAATATCTCGATATATCTCGAAAACTACGCTTCTGATCAAAAAATATCATAGAACATAAATTGTAGGAAACATAATTCTCTACAAAAAACGTCTCTTAACATTTTGCCATAGCTCGTTTCGTTTCCGAGATATTTGCAGATTCAGCTCAAAGGAACTGGCCTGACGGACATATTTCGAGATATTTCTTCTTCTTGTTGTTCTTCCTCTGCACAGCTAAGCTGGAAGTGGCATTTGCAGCTCGCAATAGTGCAGAGTTATCTCAAAGAAAGGGGCCACGGTGTTTCTGTATCTCTATTATGTTGGTGCGGCTTCGGAACTTTTAAATATCTTGATATATCTCGAGCACTACGCATCTGATCAAAAAATATCATAGAACATAAAAAGTAGGAAACTTAATTCTCTACAAAAAAGGTCTCTTAACATTTTGCCATAGCTCGCTTCGTTTCCGAGATATTTGCATATTTATCTCAAGGGGAGGGGCCTGACGGACATATTTCGAGATATTTCTTCTTCTTGTTGTTCTTCTTCTGCACAGCTAAGCTGGAAGTGGCATTTACAGCTCGCAATAGTGCAGAGTTATCTCAAAGAAAGGGGCCACGGTGTTTCTGTATCTCTATTATGTTGGTGCTGCGTCGGAACTTTTAAATATCTTGATATATCTCGAGAACTACGCATCTGATCAAAAAATATCATAGAACATGAAAAGTAGGAAACTTAATTCTCTACAAAAAAGGTCTCTTAACATTTTGCCATAGCTCTCTTCGTTTCCGAGATATTTGCAGATTTATCTCAAGGGAAGGGGCCTGACGGACATATTTCGAGATATTTCTTCTTCTTGTTGTTCTTCTTCTGCACAGCTAAGCTCGAAGTGGCATTTGCAGCTCGCAATAGTGCAGAGTTATCTCAAAGAAAGGGGCCACGGTGTTTCTGTATCTCTATTATGTTGGTGCGGCTTCGGAACTTTTAAATATCTCGATATACCTCGAAAACTACGCTTCTGATCAAAAAATATCATAGAACATAAATTGTAGGAAGCATAATTCTCTACAAAAAAGGTCTCTTAACATTTTGCCATAGCTCGCTTCGTTTCCGAGATATTTGCAGATATATCTCAAGGGAAGGGGTCTGACGGACATATTTCGAGATATTTCTTCTTCTTGTTGTTCTTCTTCTGCACAGCTAAGCTCGAAGTGGCATTTGCAGCTCGCAATAGTGCAGAGTTATCTCAAAGAAAGGGGCCACGGTGTTTCTGTATCTCTATTATGTTGGTGCGGCTTCGGAACTTTTATATATCTTGATATATCTCGAGAACTACGCATCTGATCAAAAAATATCATAGAACATAAAAAGTAGGAAACATAATTCTCTACAAAAAAGGTCTCTTAACATTTTGCCATAGCTCGCTTCGTTTCCGAGATATTTGCAGATTTATCTCAAGGGAAGGGGCCTGACGGACATATTTCGAGATATTTCTTCTTCTTGTTCTTCTTCTGCACAGCTAAGCTGGAAGTGGCATTTGCGGGTCGCACTAGTGCAGAGTTGTCTCAACGAAAGGGGCCACGGTGTTTCTGTATCTCTATTATGTTGGTGCGGCTTCGGAACTTTTAAATATCTTGATATATCTCGAGAACTACGCGTCTGATCACAAAATATCATAGAACATAAAAAGTAGGAAACTTAATTCTCTACAAAAACGGTCTCTTAACATTTTGCCATAGCTCGCTTCGTTTCCGAGATATTTGCAGATATATCTCAAGGGAAGGGGCCTGACGGACATATTTCGAGATATTTCTTCTTCTTGTTGTTCTTCTTCTGCACAGCTAAGCTGGAAGTGGCATTTGCGGCTCGCACTAGTGCACAGTTATCTCAAAGAAAGGGGCCACGGTGTTTCTGTATCTCTATTATGTTGGTGCGTCTTCGGAACTTTTAAATATCTCGATATATCTCGAAAACTACGCTTCTGATCAAAAAATATCATAGAACATAAATTGTAGGAAACATAATTCTCTACAAAAAACGTCTCTTAACATTTTGCCATAGCTCGCTTCGTTTCCGAGATATTTGCAGATTCAGCTCAAAGGAACTGGCCTGACGGACATATTTCGAGATATTTCTTCTTCTTGTTGTTCTTCTTCTGCACAGCTAAGCTGGAAGTGGCATTTGTGGCTCGCACTAGTGCACAGTTATCTCAAAGAAAGGGGCCACGGTGTTTCTGTATCTCTATTATGTTGGTGCGTCTTCGGAACTTTTATATATCTCGATATATCTCGAAAACTACGCTTCTGATCAAAAAATATCATAGAACATAAATTGTAGGAAACATAATTCTCTACAAAAAACGTCTCTTAACATTTTGCTATAGCTCGCTTCGTTTCCGAGATATTTGCAGATTCAGCTCAAAGGAACGGGCCTGACGGACATATTTCGAGATACTTCTTCTTCTTGTTGTTCTTCTTCTGCACAGCTAAGCTGGAAGTGGCATTTGCAGCTCGCACTAGTGCAGAGTTATCTCAAAGAAAGGGGCCACGATGTTTCTGTATCTCTATTATGTTGGTGCGGCTTCGGAACTTTTAAATATCTTGATATATCTCGAGAACTACGCATCTGATCAAAAAATATCATAGAACATAAAAAGTAGGAAACTTAATTCTCTACAAAAAAGGTCTCTTAACATTTTGCCATAGCTCGCTTGGTTTCCGAGATATTTGCAGATTTATCTCAAGGGAAGGGGCCTGACGGACATATTTCGAGATATTTCTTCTTCTTGTTGTTCTTCTTCTGCACAGCTAAGCTGGAAGTGGCATTTGCGGCCCGCACTAGTGCAGAGTTATCGCAAAGAAAGGGGCCACGGTGTTTCTGTATCTCTATTATGTTGGTGCGGCTTCGGAACTTTTAAATATCTCGATATATCTCGAAAACTACGCTTCGGATCAAAAAATATCATAGAACATAAATAGTAGGAAACATAATTCTCTACAAAAAACGTCTCTTAACATTTTGCCATAGCTCGCTTCGTTTCCGAGATATGTGCAGATTTATCTCAAGGGAAGGGGCCTGACGGACATATTTCGAGATATTTCTTCTTCTTGTTGTTCTTCTTCTGCACAGCTAAGCTGGAAGTGGCATTTGCGGCTCGCACTAGTGCAGAGTTATCTCAACGAAAGGGGCCACGGTGTTTCTGTATCTCTATTATCTTGGTGCGGCTTCGGAACTTTTAAATATCTCGATATATCTCGAAAACTACGCTTCTGATCAAAAAATATCATAGAACATAAATTGTAGGAAACATAATTCTCTACAAAAAAGGTCTCTCAACATTTTGCCATAGCTCGCTTCGTTTCCGAGATATTTGCAGATATATCTCAAGGGAAGGGGCCTGACGGACATATTTCGAGATATTTCTTCTTCTTGTTGTTCTTCTTCTGCACAGCTAAGCTGGAAGTGGCATTTACAGCTCGCAATAGTGCAGAGTTATCTCAAAGAAAGGGGCCACGGTGTTTCTGTATCTCTATTATGTTGGTGCGGCTTCGGAACTTTTAAATATCTTGATATATCTCGAGAACTACGCGTCTGATCAAAAGATATCATAGAACATAAAAAGTAGGAAACTTAATTCTCTACAAAAAAGGTCTCTTAACATTTTGCCATAGCTCTCTTCGTTTCCGAGATATTTGCAGATTTATCTCAAGGGAAGGGGCCTGACGGACATATTTGGAGATATTTCTTCTTCTTGTTGTTCTTCTTCTGCACAGCTAAGCTGGAAGTGGCATTTGCGGCTCGCACTAGTGCAGAGTTATCTCAAAGAAAGGGGCCACGGTGTTTCTGTATCTCTATTATGTTGGTGCGGCTTCGGAACTTTTAAATATCTCGATGTATCTCGAAAACTACGCTTCTGATCAAAAAATATCATAGAACATAAATTGTAGGAAACATAATTCTCTATAAAAAACGTCTCTTAACATTTTGCCATAGCTCGCTTCGTTTCCGAGATATTTGCAGATTCATCTCAAAGGAACTGGCCTGACGGACATATTTCGAGATATTTCTTCTTCTTGTTGTTCTTCCTCTGCACAGCTAAGCTGGAAGTGGCATTTGCAGCTCGCAATAGTGGAGAGTTATCTCAAAGAAAGGGGCCACGGCGTTTCTGTATCTCTATTATGTTGGTGCGGCTTCGGAACTTTTAAATATCTTGATATATCTCGAGAACTACGCATCTGATCAAAAAATATCATAGAAGATAAAAAGTAGGAAACTTAATTCTCTACAAAAAAGGTCTCTTAACATTTTGCCATAGCTCGCTTCGTTTCTAAGATATTTGCAGATTTATCTCAAGGGAAGGGGCCTGACGGACATATTTCGAGATATTTCTTCTTCTTGTTGTTCTTCTTCTGCACAGCTAAGCTGGAAGTGGCATTTACAGCTCGCAATAGTGCAGAGTTATCTCAAAGAAAGGGGCCACGGTGTTTCTGTATCTCTATTATGTTGGTGCGGCTTCGGAACTTTTAAATATCTTGATATATCTCGAGAACTACGCATCTGATCAAAAAATATCATAGAACATAAAAAGTAGGAAACTTAATTCTCTACAAAAAAGGTCTCCCAACATTTTGCCATAGCTCGCTTCGTTTCCGAGATATTTGCAGATTTATCTCAAGGGAAGGGGCCTGACGGACATATTTCGAGATATTTCTTCTTCTTGTTGTTCTTCTTCTGCACAGCTAAGCTGGAAGTGGCATTTGCGGGTCGCACTAGTGCAGAGTTATCTCAAAGAAAGGGGCCACGGTGTTTCTGTATCTCTATTATGTTGGTGCGGCTTTGGAACTTTTAAATATCTCGATATATCTCGAAAACTACGCTTCTATATCAAAAAATATCATAGAACATAAATTGTAGGAAACATAATTCTCTACAAAAAAGGTCTCTTAACATTTTGCCATAGCTCGCTTCGTTTCCGAGATATTTGCAGATATATCTCAAGGGAAGGGGCCTGACGGACATATTTCGAGATATTTCTTCTTCTTGTTGTTCTTCTTCTGCACAGCTAAGCTGGAAGTGGCATTTACAGCTCGCAATAGTGCAGAGTTATCTCAAAGAAAGGGGCCACGGTGTTTCTGTATCTCTATTATGTTGGTGCGGCTTCGGAACTTTTAAATATCTTGATATATCTCGAGAACTACGCATCTGATCAAAAAATATCATAGAAGATAAAAAGTAGGAAACTTAATTCTCTACAAAAAAGGTCTCTTAACATTTTGCCATAGCTCGCTTCGTTTCTAAGATATTTGCAGATTTATCTCAAGGGAAGGGGCCTGACGGACATATTTCGAGATATTTCTTCTTCTTGTTGTTCTTCTTCTGCACAGCTAAGCTGGAAGTGGCATTTACAGCTCGCAATAGTGCAGAGTTATCTCAAAGAAAGGGGCCACGGTGTTTCTGTATCTCTATTATGTTGGTGCGGCTTCGGAACTTTTAAATATCTTGATATATCTCGAGAACTACGCATCTGATCAAAAAATATCATAGAACATAAAAAGTAGGAAACTTAATTCTCTACAAAAAAGGTCTCTCAACATTTTGCCATAGCTCGCTTCGTTTCCGAGATATTTGCAGATTTATCTCAAGGGAAGGGGCCTGACGGACATATTTCGAGATATTTCTTCTTCTTGTTGTTCTTCTTCTGCACAGCTAAGCTGGAAGTGGCATTTGCGGGTCGCACTAGTGCAGAGTTATCTCAAAGAAAGGGGCCACGGTGTTTCTGTATCTCTATTATGTTGGTGCGGCTTTGGAACTTTTAAATATCTCGATATATCTCGAAAACTACGCTTCTATATCAAAAAATATCATAGAACATAAATTGTAGGAAACATAATTCTCTACAAAAAAGGTCTCTTAACATTTTGCCATAGCTCGCTTCGTTTCCGAGATATTTGCAGATATATCTCAAGGGAAGGGGCCTGACGGACATATTTCGAGATATTTCTTCTTCTTGTTGTTCTTCTTCTGCACAGCTAAGCTGGAAGTGGCATTTACAGCTCGCAATAGTGCAGAGTTATCTCAAAGAAAGGGGCCACGGTGTTTCTGTATCTCTATTATGTTGGTGCGGCTTCGGAACTTTTAAATATCTTGATATATCTCGAGAACTACGCATCTGATCAAAAAATATCATAGAACATAAAAAGTAGGAAACTTAATTCTCTACAAAAAAGGTCTCTTAACATTTTGCCATAGCTCGCTTCGTTTCCGAGATATTTGCAGATTTATCTCAAGGGAAGGGGCCTGACGGACATATTTCGAGATATTTCTTCTTCTTGTTGTTCTTCTTCTGCACAGCTAAGCTGGAAGTGGCATTTGCGGCTCGCACTAGTGCAGGGTTATCTCAAAGAAAGGGGCCACGGTGTTTCTGTATCCCTATTATGTTGGTGCGGCTTCGGAACTTTTAAATATCTCGATATATCTCGGAAACTACGCTTCTGATCAAAAAATATCATAGAAAATAAATTGTAGGAAACATAATTCTCTACAAAAAACGTCTCTTAACATTTTGCCATAGCTCGCTTCGTTTCCGAGATATTTGCAGATTTATCTCAAGGGAAGGGGCCTGACGGACATATTTCGAGATATTTCTTCTTCTTGTTCTTCTTCTGCACAGCTAAGCTGGAAGTGGCATTTGCGGGTCGCACTAGTGCAGAGTTGTCTCAACGAAAGGGGCCACGGTGTTTCTGTATCTCTATTATGTTGGTGCGGCTTCGGAACTTTTAAATATCTTGATATATCTCGAGAACTACGCGTCTGATCACAAAATATCATAGAACATAAAAAGTAGGAAACTTAATTCTCTACAAAAACGGTCTCTTAACATTTTGCCATAGCTCGCTTCGTTTCCGAGATATTTGCAGATATATCTCAAGGGAAGGGGCCTGACGGACATATTTCGAGATATTTCTTCTTCTTGTTGTTCTTCTTCTGCACAGCTAAGCTGGAAGTGGCATTTGCGGCTCGCACTAGTGCACAGTTATCTCAAAGAAAGGGGCCACGGTGTTTCTGTATCTCTATTATGTTGGTGCGTCTTCGGAACTTTTAAATATCTCGATATATCTCGAAAACTACGCTTCTGATCAAAAAATATCATAGAACATAAATTGTAGGAAACATAATTCTCTACAAAAAACGTCTCTTAACATTTTGCCATAGCTCGCTTCGTTTCCGAGATATTTGCAGATTCAGCTCAAAGGAACTGGCCTGACGGACATATTTCGAGATATTTCTTCTTCTTGTTGTTCTTCTTCTGCACAGCTAAGCTGGAAGTGGCATTTGCGGCTCGCACTAGTGCACAGTTATCTCAAAGAAAGGGGCCACGGTGTTTCTGTATCTCTATTATGTTGGTGCGTCTTCGGAACTTTTAAATATCTCGATATATCTCGAAAACTACGCTTCTGATCAAAAAATATCATAGAACATAAATTGTAGGAAACATAATTCTCTACAAAAAACGTCTCTTAACATTTTGCCATAGCTCGCTTCGTTTCCGAGATATTTGCAGATTCAGCTCAAAGGAACTGGCCTGACGGACATATTTCGAGATATTTCTTCTTCTTGTTGTTCTTCTTCTGCACAGCTAAGCTGGAAGTGGCATTTGTGGCTCGCACTAGTGCACAGTTATCTCAAAGAAAGGGGCCACGGTGTTTCTGTATCTCTATTATGTTGGTGCGTCTTCGGAACTTTTATATATCTCGATATATCTCGAAAACTACGCTTCTGATCAAAAAATATCATAGAACATAAATTGTAGGAAACATAATTCTCTACAAAAAACGTCTCTTAACATTTTGCCATAGCTCGCTTCGTTTCCGAGATATTTGCAGATTCAGCTCAAAGGAACTGGCCTGACGGACATATTTCGAGATATTTCTTCTTCTTGTTGTTCTTCTTCTGCACAGCTAAGCTGGAAGTGGCATTTGCAGCTCGCAACAGTGCAGAGTTATCTCAAAGAGAGGGGCCACGGTGTTTCTGTATCTCTATTATGTTGGTGCGGCTTCGGAACTTTTAAATATCTTGATATATCTCGAGAACTACGCATCTGATCAAAAAATATCATAGAAGATAAAAAGTTGGAAACTTAATTCTCTACAAAAAAGGTCTCTTAACATTTCGCCATAGCTCGCTTCGTTTCCGAGATATTTGCAGATTTATCTCAAGGGAAGGGGCCTGTCGGACATATTTCGAGATATTTCTTCTTCTTGTTGTTCTTCTTCTGCACAGCTAAGCTGGAAGTGGCATTTGCGGCTCGCACTAGTGCAGAGTTATCTCAAAGAAAGGGGCCACGGTGTTTCTGTATCTCTATTATGTTGGTGCGGCTTCGGAACTTTTAAATATCTCGATATATCTCGAAAACTACGCTTCTGATCAAAAAATATCATAGAACATAAATTGTAGGAAACATAATTCTCTACAAAAAACGTCTCTTAACATTTTGCCATAGCTCGCTTCGTTTCCGAGATATTTGCAGATTCAGCTCAAAGGAACGGGCCTGACGGACATATTTCGAGATACTTCTTCTTCTTGTTGTTCTTCTTCTGCACAGCTAAGCTGGAAGTGGCATTTGCAGCTCGCACTAGTGCAGAGTTATCTCAAAGAAAGGGGCCACGATGTTTCTGTATCTCTATTATGTTGGTGCGGCTTCGGAACTTTTAAATATCTTGATATATCTCGAGAACTACGCATCTGATCAAAAAATATCATAGAACATAAAAAGTAGGAAACTTAATTCTCTACAAAAAAGGTCTCTTAACATTTTGCCATAGCTCGCTTCGTTTCCGAGATATTTAGAGATTTATCTCAAGGGAAGGGGCCTGACGGACATATTTCGAGATATTTCTTCTTCTTGTTGTTCTTCTTCTGCACAGCTAAGCTGGAAGTGGCATTTGCGGCTCGCACTAGTGCAGGGTTATCTCAAAGAAAGGGGCCACGGTGTTTCTGTATCCCTATTATGTTGGTGCGGCTTCGGAACTTTTAAATATCTCGATATATCTCGGAAACTACGCTTCTGATCAAAAAATATCATAGAAAATAAATTGTAGGAAACATAATTCTCTACAAAAAACGTCTCCTAACATTTTGCCATAGCTCGCTTCGTTTCCGAGATATTTGCAGATTCAGCTCAAAGGAACTGGCCTGACGGACATATTTCGAGATATTTCTTCTTCTTGTTGTTCTTCTTCTGCACAGCTAAACTGGAAGTGGCATTTCCAGCTCGCAATAGTGCAGAGTTATCTCAAAGAGAGGGGCCACGGTGTTTCTGTATCTCAATTATGTTGGTGCGGCTTCGGAACTTTTAAATATCTTGATATATCTCGAGAACTACGCATCTGATCAAAAAATATCATAGAACATAAAAAGTAGGAAACTTAATTCTCTACAAAAAAGGTCTCTTAACATTTTGCCATAGCTCGCTTCGTTTCCGAGATATTTGCAGATTTATCTCAAGGGAAGGGGCCTGACGGACATATTTCGAGATATTTCTTCTTCTTGTTGTTCTTCTTCTGCACAGCTAAGCTGGAAGTGGCATTTGCGGCTCGCACTAGTGCAGAGTTATCTCAAAGAAAGGGGCCACGGTGTTTCTGTATCTCTATTATGTTGGTGCGGCTTCGGAACTTTTAAATATCTCGATATATCTCGAAAACTACGCTTCTGATCAAAAAATATCATAGAACATAAATTGTAGGAAACATAATTCTCTACAAAAAACGTCTCTTAACATTTTGCCATAGCTCGCTTCGTTTCCGAGATATTTGCAGATTCAGCTCAAAGGAACGGGCCTGACGGACATATTTCGAGATACTTCTTCTTCTTCTTGTTCTTCCTCTGCACAGCTAAGCTGGAAGTGGCAATTGCAGCTCGCAATAGTGCAGAGTTATCTCAAAGAAAGGGGCCACGGTGTTTCTGTATCTCTATTATGTTGGTGCGGCTTCGGAACTTTTAAATATCTCGATATATCTCGAAAACTACGCTTCTGATCAAAAAATATCATAGAACATAAATTGTAGGAAACATAATTCGCTACAAAAAAGGTCTCTCAACATTTTGCCATAGCTCGCTTCGTTTCCGAGATATTTGCAGATATATCTCAAGGGCAGGGGCCTGACGGACATATTTCGAGATATTTCTTCTTCTTGTTGTTCTTCTTCTGCACAGCTAAGCTGGAAGTGGCATTTACAGCTCGCAATAGTGCAGAGTTATCTCAAAGAAAGGGGCCACGGTGTTTCTGTATCTCTATTATGTTGGTGCGGCTTCGGAACTTTTAAATATCTTGATATATCTCGAGAACTACGCGTCTGATCAAAAGATATCATAGAACATAAAAAGTAGGAAACTTAATTCTCTACAAAAAGGGTCTCTTAACATTTTGCCATAGCTCTCTTCGTTTCCGAGATATTTGCAGATTTATCTCAAGGGAAGGGGCCTGACGGACATATTTCGAGATATTTCTTCTTCTTGTTGTTCTTCTTCTGCACAGCTAAGCTGGAAGTGGCATTTGCGGCTCGCACTAGTGCAGAGTTATCTCAAAGAAAGGGGCCACGGTGTTTCTGTATCTCTATTATGTTGGTGCGGCTTCGGAACTTTTAAATATCTCGATGTATCTCGAAAACTACGCTTCTGATCAAAAAATATCATAGAACATAAATTGTAGGAAACATAATTCTCTATAAAAAACGTCTCTTAACATTTTGCCATAGCTCGCTTCGTTTCCGAGATATTTGCAGATTCATCTCAAAGGAACTGGCCTGACGGACATATTTCGAGATATTTCTTCTTCTTGTTGTTCTTCCTCTGCACAGCTAAGCTGGAAGTGGCATTTGCAGCTCGCAATAGTGGAGAGTTATCTCAAAGAAAGGGGCCACGGCGTTTCTGTATCTCTATTATGTTGGTGCGGCTTCGGAACTTTTAAATATCTTGATATATCTCGAGAACTACGCATCTGATCAAAAAATATCATAGAAGATAAAAAGTAGGAAACTTAATTCTCTACAAAAAAGGTCTCTTAACATTTTGCCATAGCTCGCTTCGTTTCTAAGATATTTGCAGATTTATCTCAAGGGAAGGGGCCTGACGGACATATTTCGAGATATTTCTTCTTCTTGTTGTTCTTCTTCTGCACAGCTAAGCTGGAAGTGGCATTTACAGCTCGCAATAGTGCAGAGTTATCTCAAAGAAAGGGGCCACGGTGTTTCTGTATCTCTATTATGTTGGTGCGGCTTCGGAACTTTTAAATATCTTGATATATCTCGAGAACTACGCATCTGATCAAAAAATATCATAGAACATAAAAAGTAGGAAACTTAATTCTCTACAAAAAAGGTCTCCCAACATTTTGCCATAGCTCGCTTCGTTTCCGAGATATTTGCAGATTTATCTCAAGGGAAGGGGCCTGACGGACATATTTCGAGATATTTCTTCTTCTTGTTGTTCTTCTTCTGCACAGCTAAGCTGGAAGTGGCATTTGCGGGTCGCACTAGTGCAGAGTTATCTCAAAGAAAGGGGCCACGGTGTTTCTGTATCTCTATTATGTTGGTGCGGCTTTGGAGCTTTTAAATATCTCGATATATCTCGAAAACTACGCTTCTATATCAAAAAATATCATAGAACATAAATTGTAGGAAACATAATTCTCTACAAAAAAGGTCTCTTAACATTTTGCCATAGCTCGCTTCGTTTCCGAGATATTTGCAGATATATCTCAAGGGAAGGGGCCTGACGGACATATTTCGAGATATTTCTTCTTCTTGTTGTTCTTCTTCTGCACAGCTAAGCTGGAAGTGGCATTTACAGCTCGCAATAGTGCAGAGTTATCTCAAAGAAAGGGGCCACGGTGTTTCTGTATCTCTATTATGTTGGTGCGGCTTCGGAACTTTTAAATATCTTGATATATCTCGAGAACTACGCATCTGATCAAAAAATATCATAGAAGATAAAAAGTAGGAAACTTAATTCTCTACAAAAAAGGTCTCTTAACATTTTGCCATAGCTCGCTTCGTTTCTAAGATATTTGCAGATTTATCTCAAGGGAAGGGGCCTGACGGACATATTTCGAGATATTTCTTCTTCTTGTTGTTCTTCTTCTGCACAGCTAAGCTGGAAGTGGCATTTACAGCTCGCAATAGTGCAGAGTTATCTCAAAGAAAGGGGCCACGGTGTTTCTGTATCTCTATTATGTTGGTGCGGCTTCGGAACTTTTAAATATCTTGATATATCTCGAGAACTACGCATCTGATCAAAAAATATCATAGAACATAAAAAGTAGGAAACTTAATTCTCTACAAAAAAGGTCTCTTAACATTTTGCCATAGCTCGCTTCGTTTCTAAGATATTTGCAGATTTATCTCAAGGGAAGGGGCCTGACGGACATATTTCGAGATATTTCTTCTTCTTGTTGTTCTTCTTCTGCACAGCTAAGCTGGAAGTGGCATTTACAGCTCGCAATAGTGCAGAGTTATCTCAAAGAAAGGGGCCACGGTGTTTCTGTATCTCTATTATGTTGGTGCGGCTTCGGAACTTTTAAATATCTTGATATATCTCGAGAACTACGCATCTGATCAAAAAATATCATAGAACATAAAAAGTAGGAAACTTAATTCTCTACAAAAAAGGTCTCTCAACATTTTGCCATAGCTCGCTTCGTTTCCGAGATATTTGCAGATTTATCTCAAGGGAAGGGGCCTGACGGACATATTTCGAGATATTTCTTCTTCTTGTTGTTCTTCTTCTGCACAGCTAAGCTGGAAGTGGCATTTGCGGGTCGCACTAGTGCAGAGTTATCTCAAAGAAAGGGGCCACGGTGTTTCTGTATCTCTATTATGTTGGTGCGGCTTTGGAACTTTTAAATATCTCGATATATCTCGAAAACTACGCTTCTATATCAAAAAATATCATAGAACATAAATTGTAGGAAACATAATTCTCTACAAAAAAGGTCTCTTAACATTTTGCCATAGCTCGCTTCGTTTCCGAGATATTTGCAGATATATCTCAAGGGAAGGGGCCTGACGGACATATTTCGAGATATTTCTTCTTCTTGTTGTTCTTCTTCTGCACAGCTAAGCTGGAAGTGGCATTTACAGCTCGCAATAGTGCAGAGTTATCTCAAAGAAAGGGGCCACGGTGTTTCTGTATCTCTATTATGTTGGTGCGGCTTCGGAACTTTTAAATATCTTGATATATCTCGAGAACTACGCATCTGATCAAAAAATATCATAGAACATAAAAAGTAGGAAACTTAATTCTCTACAAAAAAGGTCTCTTAACATTTTGCCATAGCTCGCTTCGTTTCCGAGTTATTTGCAGATTTATCTCAAGGGAAGGGGCCTGACGGACATATTTCGAGATATTTCTTCTTCTTGTTGTTCTTCTTCTGCACAGCTAAGCTGGAAGTGGCATTTGCGGCTCGCACTAGTGCAGGGTTATCTCAAAGAAAGGGGCCACGGTGTTTCTGTATCCCTATTATGTTGGTGCGGCTTCGGAACTTTTAAATATCTCGATATATCTCGGAAACTACGCTTCTGATCAAAAAATATCATAGAAAATAAATTGTAGGAAACATAATTCTCTACAAAAAACGTCTCTTAACATTTTGCCATAGCTCGCTTCGTTTCCGAGATATTTGCAGATTTATCTCAAGGGAAGGGGCCTGACGGACATATTTCGAGATATTTCTTCTTCTTGTTGTTCTTCTTCTGCACAGCTAAGCTGGAAGTGGCATTTGCGGCTCGCACTAGTGCAGAGTTATCTCAAAGAAAGGGGCCACGGTGTTTCTGTATCTGTATTATGTTGGTGCGGCTTCGGAACTTTTAAATATCTTGATATATCTCGAGAACTACGCATCTGATCAAAAAATATCATAGAACATAAAAAGTAGGAAACTTAATTCTCTACAAAAAAGGTCTCTTAACATTTCGCCATAGCTCGCTTCGTTTCCGAGATATTTGCAGACTTATCTCAAGGAAAGGGGCCTGACGGACATATTTCGAGATATTTCTTCTTCTTGTTGTTCTTCTCCTGCACAGCTAAGCTGGAAGTGGCATTTGCGGCTCGCACTAGTGCAGAGTTATCTCAAAGAAAGGGGCCACGGTGTTTCTGTATCTGTATTATGTTGGTGCGGCTTCGGAACTTTTAAATATCTTGATATATCTCGAGAACTACGCATCTGATCAAAAAATATCATAGAACATAAAAAGTAGGAAACTTAATTCTCTACAAAAAAGCTCTTCTAACATTTTGCCATAGCTCGCTTCGTTTCCGAGATATTTGCAGATTTATCTCAAGGGAAGGGGCCTGACGGACATATTTCGAGATATTTCTTCTTCTTGTTGTTCTTCTTCTGCACAGCTAAGCTGGAAGTGTCATTTGCGGCTCGCACTAGTGCAGAGTTATCTCAAAGAAAGGGGCCACGGTGTTTCTGTATCTCTATTATGTTGGTGCGGCTTCGGAACTTTTAAATATCTTGATATATCTCGAGAACTACGCATCTGATCAAAAAATATCATAGAACATAAAAAGTAGGAAACTTAATTCTCTACAAAAAAGGTCTCTTAACATTTTGCCATAGCTCGCTTCGTTTCCGAGATATTTGCAGATTTATCTCAAGGGAAGGGGCCTGACGGACATATTTCGAGATATTTCTTCTTCTTGTTGTTCTTCTTCTGCACAGCTAAGCTGGAAGTGGCATTTGCGGCTCGCACTAGTGCACAGTTATCTCAAAGAAAGGGGCCACGGTGTTTCTGTATCTCTATTATGTTGGTGCGGCTTCGGAACTTTTAAATATCTCGATATATCTCGAAAACTACGCTTCTGATCAAAAAATATCATAGAACATAAATTGTAGGAAACATAATTCGCTACAAAAAAGGTCTCTCAACATTTTGCCATAGCTCGCTTCGTTTCCGAGATATTTGCAGATATATCTCAAGGGCAGGGGCCTGACGGACATATTTCGAGATATTTCTTCTTCTTGTTGTTCTTCTTCTGCACAGCTAAACTGGAAGTGGCATTTCCAGCTCGCAATAGTGCAGAGTTATCTCAAAGAGAGGGGCCACGGTGTTTCTGTATCTCTATTATGTTAGTGCGGCTTCGGAACTTTTAAATATCTTGATATATCTCGAGAACTACGCATCTGATCAAAAAATATCATAGAACATAAAAAGTAGGAAACTTAATTCTCTACAAAAAAGGTCTCTTAACATTTTGCCATAGCTCGCTTCGTTTCCGAGATATTTGCAGATTTATCTCAAGGGAAGGGGCCTGACGGACATATTTCGAGATATTTCTTCTTCTTGTTGTTCTTCTTCTGCACAGCTAAGCTGGAAGTGGCATTTGCGGCTCGCACTAGTGCAGAGTTATCTCAAAGAAAGGGGCCACGGTGTTTCTGTATCTCTATTATGTTGGTGCGGCTTCGGAACTTTTAAATATCTTGATATATCTCGAGAACTACGCATCTGATCAAAAAATATCATAGAACATAAAAAGTAGGAAACTTAATTCTCTACAAAAAAGGTCTCTCAACATTTTGCCATAGCTCGCTTCGTTTCCGAGATATTTGCAGATTTATCTCAAGGGAAGGGGCCTAACGGACATATTTCGAGATATTTCTTCTTCTTGTTGTTCTTCTTCTGCACAGCTAAGCTGGTAGTGGCATTTGCGGCTCGCACTATTGCAGAGTTATCTCAAAGAAAGGGGCCACGGTGTTTCTGTATCTCTATTATGTTGGTGCGGCTTCGGAACTTTTAAATATCTTGATATATCTCGAGAACTACGCGTCTGATCAAAAAATATCATAGAACATAAAAAGTAGGAAACATAATTCTCTACAAAAAAGGTCTCTTAACATTTTGCCATAGCTCGCTTCGTTTCCGAGATATTTGCAGATTTATCTCAAGGGAAGGGGCCTGACGGACATATTTCGAGATATTTCTTCTTCTTGTTGTTCTTCTTCTGCACAGCTAAGCTGGCAGTGGCATTTGCGGCTCGCACTAGTGCACAGTTATCTCAAAGAAAGGGGCCACGGTGTTTCTGTATCTCTATTATGTTGGTGCGGCTTCGGAACTTTTAAATATCTCGATATATCTCGAAAACTACGCTTCTGATCAAAAAATATCATAGAACATAAATTGTAGGAAACATAATTCGCTACAAAAAAGGTCTCTCAACATTTTGCCATAGCTCGCTTCGTTTCCGAGATATTTGCAGATATATCTCAAGGGCAGGGGCCTGACGGACATATTTCGAGATATTTCTTCTTCTTGTTGTTCTTCTTCTGCACAGCTAAACTGGAAGTGGCATTTCCAGCTCGCAATAGTGCAGAGTTATCTCAAAGAGAGGGGCCACGGTGTTTCTGTATCTCTATTATGTTAGTGCGGCTTCGGAACTTTTAAATATCTTGATATATCTCGAGAACTACGCATCTGATCAAAAAATATCATAGAACATAAAAAGTAGGAAACTTAATTCTCTACAAAAAAGGTCTCTTAACATTTTGCCATAGCTCGCTTCGTTTCCGAGATATTTGCAGATTTATCTCAAGGGAAGGGGCCTGACGGACATACTTCGAGATATTTCTTCTTCTTGTTGTTCTTCTTCTGCACAGCTAAGCTGGAAGTGGCATTTGCGGCTCGCACTAGTGCAGAGTTATCTCAAAGAAAGGGGCCACGGTGTTTCTGTATCTCTATTATGTTGGTGCGGCTTCGGAACTTTTAAATATCTTGATATATCTCGAGAACTACGCATCTGATCAAAAAATATCATACAACATAAAAAGTAGGAAACTTAATTCTCTACAAAAAAGTTCTCTCAACATTTTGCCATAGCTCGCTTCGTTTCCGAGATATTTGCAGATTTATCTCAAGGGAAGGGGCCTAACGGACATATTTCGAGATATTTCTTCTTCTTGTTGTTCTTCTTCTGCACAGCTAAGCTGGTAGTGGCATTTGCGGCTCGCACTATTGCAGAGTGATCTCAAAGAAAGGGGCCACGGTGTTTCTGTATCTCTATTATGTTGGTGCGGCTTCGGAACTTTTAAATATCTTGATATATCTCGAGAACTACGCGTCTGATCAAAAAATATCATAGAACATAAAAAGTAGGAAACATAATTCTCTACAAAAAAGGTCTCTTAACATTTTGCCATAGCTCGCTTCGTTTCCGAGATATTTGCAGATTTATCTCAAGGGAAGGGGCCTGACGGACATATTTCGAGATATTTCTTCTTCTTGTTGTTCTTCTTCTGCACAGCTAAGCTGGAAGTGGCATTTGCGGCTCGCACTAGTGCACAGTTATCTCAAAGAAAGGGGCCACGGTGTTTCTGTATCTCTACTATGTTGGTGCGGCTTCGGAACTTTTAAATATCTTGATATATCTCGAGAACTGCGCATCTGATCAAAAAATATCATAGAACATAAAAAGTAGGAAACTTAATTCTCTACAAAAAAGGTCTCTTAAGATTTTGCCATAGCTCGCTTCGTTTCCGAGATATTTGCAGATTTATCTCAAGGGAAGGGGCCTAACGGACATATTTCGAGATATTTCTTCTTCTTGTTGTTCTTCTTCTGCACAGCTAAACTGGAAGTGGCATTTCCAGCTCGCAATAGTGCAGAGTTATCTCAAAGAAAGGGGCCACGGTGTTTCTGTATCTCTATTATGTTGGTGCGGCTTCGGAACTTTTAAATATCTTGATATATCTCGAGAACTACGCATCTGATCAAAAAATATCATAGAACATTATAAGTAGGAAACCTAATTCTCTACAAAAAAGGTCTCTTAACATTTTGCCATAGCTCGCGTCGTTTCCGAGATATTTGCAGATTTATCTCAAGGGAAGGGGCCTAACGGACATATTTCGAGATATTTCTTCTTCTTGTTGTTCTTCTTCTGCACAGCTAAGCTGGAAGTGGCATTTGCGGCTCGCACTAGTGCAGAGTTATCTCAAACAGAGGGGCCACGGTGTTTCTGTATCTCTATTATGTTGGTGCGGCTTCGGAACTTTTAAATATCTTGATATATCTCGAGAACTACGCATCTGATCAAAAAATATCATAGAACATAAAAAGTAGGAAACTTAATTCTCTACAAAAAAGGTCTCTTAACATTTTGCCATAGCTCGCTTCGTTTCCGAGATATTTGCAGATTTATCTCAAGGGAAGGGGCCTGACGGACATATTTCGAGATATTTCTTCTTCTTGTTGTTCTTCTTCTGCACAGCTAAGCTGGAAGTGGCATTTGCGGCTCGCACTAGTGCACAGTTATCTCAAAGGAAGGGGCCACGGTGTTTCTGTATCTGTATTATGTTGGTGCGGCTTCGGAACTTTTAAATATCTTGATATATCTCGAGAACTACGCATCTGATCAAAAAATATCATAGAACATAAAAAGTAGGAAACTTAATTCTCTACAAAAAAGGTGTTCTAACATTTTGCCATAGCTCGCTTCGTTTCCGAGATATTTGCAGATTTATCTCAAGGGAAGGGGCCTGACGGACATATTTCGAGATATTTCTTCTTCTTGTTGTTCTTCTTCTGCACAGCTAAGCTGGAAGTGGCATTTGCGGCTCGCACTAGTGCAGAGTTATCTCAAAGAAAGGGGCCACGGTGTTTCTGTATCTCTATTATGTTGGTGCGGCTTCGGAACTTTTAAATATCTTGATATATCTCGAGAACTACGCATCTGATCAAAAAATATCATAGAACATAAAAAGTAGGAAACTTAATTCTCTACAAAAAAGGTCTCTTAACATTTTGCCATAGCTCGCTTAGTTTCCGAGATATTTGCAGATTTATCTCAAGGGAAGGGGCCTGACGGACATATTTCGAAATATTTCTTCTTCTTGTTGTTCTTCTTCTGCACAGCTAAGCTGGAAGTGGCATTTGCGGCTCGCACTATTGCAGAGTTATCTCAAAGAAAGGGGCCACGGTGTTTCTGTATCTCTATTATGTTGGTGCGGCTTCGTAACTTTTAAATCTCTCGATATATCTCGAAAACTACGCTTCTGATCAAAAAATATCATAGAACATAAATTGTAGGAAACATAATTCTCTACAAAAAAGGTCTCTTAACATTTTGCCATAGCTCGCTTGGTTTCCGAGATATTTGCAGATATATCTCAAGGGCAGGGGCCTGACGGACATATTTCGAGATATTTCTTCTTCTTGTTGTTCTTCTTCTGCACAGCTAAGCTGGAAGTGGCATTTACAGCTCGCAATAGTGCAGAGTTATCTCAAAGAAAGGGGCCACGGTGTTTCTGTATCTCTATTATGTTGGTGCGGTTTCGGAACTTTTAAATATCTTGATATATCTCGAGAACTACGCATCTGATCAAAAAATATCATAGAACATAAAAAGTAGGAAACTTAATTCTCTACAAAAAAGGTCTCTTAACATTTCGCCATAGCTCGCTTCGTTTCCGAGATATTTGCAGATTTATCTCAAGGGAAGGGGCCTGTCGGACATATTTCGAGATATTTCTTCTTCTTGTTGTTCTTCTTCTGCACAGCTAAGCTGGAAGTGGCATTTGCGGCTCGCAATAGTGCAGAGTTATCTCAAAGAAAGGGGCCACGGTGTTTCTGTATCTCTATTATGTTGGTGCGGCTTCGGAACTTTTAAATATCTTGATATATCTCGAGAACTACGCATCTGATCAAAAAATATCATAGAACATAAAAAGTAGGAAACTTAATTCTCTACAAAAATGGTCTCTTAACATTTTGCCATAGCTCGCTTCGTTTCCGAGATATTTGCAGATCTATCTCAAGGAAAGGGGCCTGACGGACATATTTCGAGATATTTCTTCTTCTTGTTGTTCTTCTCCTGCACAGCTAAGCTGGAAGTGGCATTTGCCGCTCGCACTAGTGCAGAGTTATCTCAAAGAAAGGGGCCACGGTGTTTCTGTATCTGTATTATGTTGGTGCGGCTTCGGAACTTTTAAATATCTTGATATATCTCGAGAACTACGCATCTGATCAAAAAATATCATAGAACATAAAAAGTAGGAAACTTAATTCTCTACAAAAAAGGTCTCTTAACATTTTGCCATAGCTCGCTCCGTTTCCGAGATATTTGCAGATTTATCTCAAGGGAAGGGGCCTGACGGACATATTTCGAAATATTTCTTCTTCTTGTTGTTCTTCTTCTGCACAGCTAAGCTGGAAGTGGCATTTGCAGCTCGCAATAGTGCAGAGTTATCTCAAAGAAAGGGGCCACGGTGTTTCTGTATCTCTATTATGTTGGTGCGGCTTCGGAACTTTTAAATATCTTGATATATCTCGAGAACTACGCATCTGATCAAAAAATATCATAGAACGTAAAAAGTAGGAAACTTAATTCTCTACAAAAAAGGTCTCTTAACATTTTACCATAGCTCGCTTCGTTTCCGAGATATTTGCAGATTTATCTCAAGGGACGGGGCCTGACGGACATATTTCGAGATATTTCTTCTTCTTGTTGTTCTTCTTCTGCACAGCTAAGCTGGAAGTGGCATTTGCGGCTCGCACTAGTGCAGAGTTATCTCAAAGAAAGGGGCCACGGTGTTTCTGTATCTCTATTATGTTGGTGCGGCTTCGGAACTTTTAAATATCTTGATATATCTCGAGAACTACGCATCTGATCAAAAAATATCATGCAACATAAAAAGTAGAAAACTTAATTCTCTACAGAAAAGGTCTCTTAACATTTTGCCATAGCTCGCTTCGTTTCCGAGATATTTGCAGATTTATCTCAAGGGAAGGGGCCTGACGGACATATTTCGAGATATTTCTTCTTCTTGTTGTTCATCTTCTGCACAGCTAAGCTGGAAGTGGCATTTGCAGCTCGCAATAGTGCAGAGTTATCTCAAAGAAAGGGGCCACGGTGTTTCTGTATCTCTATTATGTTGGTGCGGCTTCGGAACTTTTAAATATCTTGATATATCTCGAGATCTACGCATCTGATCAAAAAATATCATACAACATAAAAAGTAGGAAACTTAATTCTCTACAAAAAAGGTCTCTCAACATTTTGCCATAGCTCGCTTCGTTTCCGAGATACTTGCCGATTTATCTCAAGGGAAGGGGCCTGACGGACATATTTCGAGATATTTCTTCTTCTTGTTGTTCTTCTTCTGCACAGCTAAGCTGGAAGTGGCATTTGCAGCTCGCAATTGTGCAGAGTTATCTCAAAGAGAGGGGCCACGGTGTTTCTGTATCTCTATTATGTTGGTGCGGCTTCGGAACTTTTAAATATCTTGATATATCTCGAGAACTACGAATCTGATCAGAAAATATCATAGAAGATAAAAAGTAGGAAACTTAATTCTCTACAAAAAAGGTCTCTTAACATTTTGCCATAGCTCGCTTCGTTTCCGAGATATTTGCAGATTTATCTCAAGGGAAGGGGCCTGACGGACATATTTCGAGATATTTCTTCTTCTTGTTGTTCTTCTTCTGCACAGCTAAGCTGGAAGTGGCATTTGCAGCTCGCAATTGTGCAGAGTTATCTCAAAGAGAGGGGCCACGGTGTTTCTGTATCTCTATTATGTTGGTGCGGCTTCGGAACTTTTAAATATCTTGATATATCTCGAGAACTACGCATCTGATCAGAAAATATCATACAACATAAAACGTAGGAAACTTAATTCTCTACAAAAAAGGTCTCTTAACATTTTGCCATAGCTCGCTTCGTTTCCGAGATATTTGCAGATTTATCTCAAGGTAAGGGGCCTGACGGACATATTTCGAGATATTTCTTCTTCTTGTTGTTCTTCTTCTGCACAGCTAAGCTGGAAGTGGCATTTGCGGCTCGCACTAGTGCAGAGTTATCTCAAAGAAAGGGGCCACGGGGTTTCTGTATCTCTATTATGTTGGTGCGGCTTCGGAACTTTTAAATATCTTGATATATCTCGAGAGCTACGCGTCTGATCAAAAAATATCATAGAACATAAAAAGTAGGAAACATAATTCTCTACAAAAAAGGTCTCTTAACATTTTGCCATAGCTCGCTTCGTTTCCGAGATATTTGCAGATTTATCTCAAGGGAAGTGGCCTGACGGACATATTTCGAGATATTTCTTCTTCTTGTTGTTCTTCTGCTGCACAGCTAAGCTGGAAGTGGCATTTGCGGCTCGCACTAGTGCAGAGTTATCTCAAAGAAAGGGGCCACGGTGTTTCTGTATCTCTATTATGTTGGTGCGGTTTCGGAACTTTTAAATATCTTGATATATCTCGAGAACTACGCATCTGATCAGAAAATATCATAGAACATAAAAAGTAGGAAACTTAATTCTCTACAAAAAAGGTCTCTTAACATTTTGCCATAGCTCTCTTCGTTTCCGAGATATTTGCAGATTCAGCTCAAAGGAACTGGCCTGACGGACATATTTCGAGATATTTCTTCTTCTTGTTGTTCTTCTTCTGCACAGCTAAGCTGGAAGTGGCATTTACAGCTCGCAATAGTGCAGAGTTATCTCAAAGAAAGGGGCCACGGTGTTTCTGTATCTCTATTATGTTGGTGCGGCTACGGAACTTTTAAATATCTTGATATATCTCGAGAACTGCGCATCTGCTCAAAAAATATCATAGAACATAAAAAGTAGGAAACTTAATTCTCTACAAAAAAGGTCTCTTAACATTTTGCCATAGCTCGCTTCGTTTCCGAGATATTTGCAGATTTATCTCAAGGGAAGGGGCCTGACGGACATATTTCGAGATATTTCTTCTTCTTGTTGTTCTTCTTCTGCACAGCTAAGCTGGAAGTGGCATTTGCGGATCGCACTAGTGCACAGTTATCTCAAAGAAAGGGGCCACGGTGTTTCTGTATCTCTATTATGTTGGTGCGGCTTCGGAACTTTTAAATATCTCGATATATCTCGAAAACTACGCTTCTGATCAAAAAATATCATAGAACATAAAAAGTAGGAAACTTAATTCTCTACAAAAAAGGTCTCTTAACATTTTGCCATAGCTCGCTTCGTTTCCGAGATATTTGGAGATTTATCTCAAGGGAAGGGGCCTAACGGACATATTTCGAGATATTTCTTCTTCTTGTTGTTCTTCTTCTGCACAGCTAAACTGGAAGTGGCATTTCCAGCTCGCAATAGTGCAGAGTTATCTCAAAGAAAGGGGCCACGGTGTTTCTGTATCTCTATTATGTTGGTGCGGCTTCGGAACTTTCAAATATCTTGATATATCTCGAGAACTACGCATCTGATCAAAAAATACCATAGAACATAAAAAGTAGGAAACTTAATTCTCTACAAAAAAGGTCTCTTAACATTTTGCCATAGCTCGCTTCGTTTCCGAGATATTTGCAGATTTATCTCAAGGGAAGGGGCCTGACGGACATATTTCGAGATATTTCTTCTTCTTGTTGTTCTTCTTCTGCACAGCTAAGCTGGAAGTGGCATTTGCGGCTCGCACTAGTGCAGAGTTATCTCAAAGAAAGGGGCCACGGTGTTTCTGTATCTGTATTATGTTGGTGCGGTTTCGGAACTTTTAAATATCTTGATATATCTCGAGAACTACGCATCTGATCAAAAAATATCATAGAACATAAAAAGTAGGAAACTTAGTTCTCTACAAAAAAGGTCTCTTAACATTTTGCCATAGCTCGCTTCGTTTCCGAGATATTTGCAGATTTATCTCACGGGAAGGGGCCTGACGGACATATTTCGAGAAGTTTCTTCTTCTTGTTGTTCTTCTTCTGCACAGCTAAGCTGGAAGTGGCATTTGCGGCTCGCACTAGTGCACAGTTATCTCAAAGAAAGGGGCCACGGTGTTTCTGTATCTCTAATATGTTGGTGCGGCTTCGGAACTTTTAAGTATCTCGATATATCTCGAAAACTACGCTTCTGATCAAAAAATATCATAGAACATAAATTGTAGGAAACATAATTCTCTACAAAAAACGTCTCTTAACATTTTGCCATAGCTCGCTTCGTTTCCGAGATATTTGCAGATTCAGCTCAAAGGAACTGGCCTGACGGACATATTTCGAGATATTTCCTCTTCTTGTTGTTCTTCCTCTGCACAGCTAAGCTGGAAGTGGCATTTGCAGCTCGCAATAGTGCAGAGTTATCTTAAAGAAAGGGGCCACGGTGTTTCTGTATCTCTATTATGTTGGTGCGGCTTCGGAACTTTTAAATATCTTGATATATCTCGAGAACTACGCATCTGATCAAAAAATGTCATAGAACATAAAAAGTAGGAAACTTAATTCTCTACAAAAAAGGTCTCTTAACATTTTGCCATAGCTCGCTTCGTTTCCGAGATATTTGCATATTTATCTCAAGGGAAGGGGCCTGACGGACATATTTCGAGATATTTCTTCTTCTTGTTGTTCTTCTTCTGCACAGCTAAGCTGGAAGTGGCATTTGCGGCTCGCACTAGTGCAGAGTTATCTCAAAGAAAGGGGCCACCGTGTTTCTGTATCTCTATTATGTTGGTGCGGCTTCGGAACTTTTAAATATCTCGATATATCTCGACAACTACGCTTCTGATCAAAAAATATCATAGAACATAAAAAGTAGGAAACTTAATTCTCTACAAAAAAGGTCTCTTAACATTTTGCCATAGCTCGCTTCGTTTCCGAGATATTTGCAGATTTATCTCAAGGGAAGGGGCCTGACGGACATATTTCGAGATATTTCTTCTTCTTGTTGTTCTTCTTCTGCACAGCTAAGCTGGAAGTGGCATTTGCGGATCGCACTAGTGCACAGTTATCTCAAAGAAAGGGGCCACGGTGTTTCTGTATCTCTATTATGTTGGTGCGGCTTCGGAACTTTTAAATATCTCGATATATCTCGAAAACTACGCTTCTGATCAAAAAATATCATAGAACATAAAAAGTAGGAAACTTAATTCTCTACAAAAAAGGTCTCTTAACATTTTGCCATAGCTCGCTTCGTTTCCGAGATATTTGGAGATTTATCTCAAGGGAAGGGGCCTAACGGACATATTTCGAGATATTTCTTCTTCTTGTTGTTCTTCTTCTGCACAGCTAAACTGGAAGTGGCATTTCCAGCTCGCAATAGTGCAGAGTTATCTCAAAGAAAGGGGCCACGGTGTTTCTGTATCTCTATTATGTTGGTGCGGCTTCGGAACTTTCAAATATCTTGATATATCTCGAGAACTACGCATCTGATCAAAAAATACCATAGAACATAAAAAGTAGGAAACTTAATTCTCTACAAAAAAGGTCTCTTAACATTTTGCCATAGCTCGCTTCGTTTCCGAGATATTTGCAGATTTATCTCAAGGGAAGGGGCCTGACGGACATATTTCGAGATATTTCTTCTTCTTGTTGTTCTTCTTCTGCACAGCTAAGCTGGAAGTGGCATTTGCGGCTCGCACTAGTGCAGAGTTATCTCAAAGAAAGGGGCCACGGTGTTTCTGTATCTGTATTATGTTGGTGCGGTTTCGGAACTTTTAAATATCTTGATATATCTCGAGAACTACGCATCTGATCAAAAAATATCATAGAACATAAAAAGTAGGAAACTTAGTTCTCTACAAAAAAGGTCTCTTAACATTTTGCCATAGCTCGCTTCGTTTCCGAGATATTTGCAGATTTATCTCACGGGAAGGGGCCTGACGGACATATTTCGAGAAGTTTCTTCTTCTTGTTGTTCTTCTTCTGCACAGCTAAGCTGGAAGTGGCATTTGCGGCTCGCACTAGTGCACAGTTATCTCAAAGAAAGGGGCCACGGTGTTTCTGTATCTCTAATATGTTGGTGCGGCTTCGGAACTTTTAAGTATCTCGATATATCTCGAAAACTACGCTTCTGATCAAAAAATATCATAGAACATAAATTGTAGGAAACATAATTCTCTACAAAAAACGTCTCTTAACATTTTGCCATAGCTCGCTTCGTTTCCGAGATATTTGCAGATTCAGCTCAAAGGAACTGGCCTGACGGACATATTTCGAGATATTTCCTCTTCTTGTTGTTCTTCCTCTGCACAGCTAAGCTGGAAGTGGCATTTGCAGCTCGCAATAGTGCAGAGTTATCTTAAAGAAAGGGGCCACGGTGTTTCTGTATCTCTATTATGTTGGTGCGGCTTCGGAACTTTTAAATATCTTGATATATCTCGAGAACTACGCATCTGATCAAAAAATGTCATAGAACATAAAAAGTAGGAAACTTAATTCTCTACAAAAAAGGTCTCTTAACATTTTGCCATAGCTCGCTTCGTTTCCGAGATATTTGCATATTTATCTCAAGGGAAGGGGCCTGACGGACATATTTCGAGATATTTCTTCTTCTTGTTGTTCTTCTTCTGCACAGCTAAGCTGGAAGTGGCATTTGCGGCTCGCACTAGTGCAGAGTTATCTCAAAGAAAGGGGCCACCGTGTTTCTGTATCTCTATTATGTTGGTGCGGCTTCGGAACTTTTAAATATCTCGATATATCTCGACAACTACGCTTCTGATCAAAAAATATCATAGAACATAAAAAGTAGGAAACTTAATTCTCTACAAAAAAGGTCTCTTAACATTTTGCCATAGCTCGCTTCGTTTCCGAGATATTTGCAGATTTATCTCAAGGGAAGGGGCCTGACGGACATATTTCGAGATATTTCTTCTTCTTGTTGTTCTTCTGCTGCACAGCTAAGCTGGAAGTGGCATTTGCGGCTCGCACTAGTGCAGAGTTATCTCAAAGAAAGGGGCCACGGTGTTTCTGTATCTCTATTATGTTGGTGCGGTTTCGGAACTTTTAAATATCTTGATATATCTCGAGAACTACGCATCTGATCAGAAAATATCATAGAACATAAAAAGTAGGAAACTTAATTCTCTACAAAAAAGGTCTCTTAACATTTTGCCATAGCTCTCTTCGTTTCCGAGATATTTGCAGATTCAGCTCAAAGGAACTGGCCTGACGGACATATTTCGAGATATTTCTTCTTCTTGTTGTTCTTCCTCTGCACAGCTAAGCTGGAAGTGGCATTTGCAGCTCGCAATAGTGCAGAGTTATCTCAAAGAAAGGGGCCACGGTGTTTCTGTATCTCTATTATGTTGGTGCGGCTTCGGAACTTTTAAATATCTTGATATATCTCGAGAACTACGCATCTGATCAAAAAATATCATAGAACATAAAAAGTAGGAAACTTAATTCTCTACAAAAAAGGTCTCTTAACATTTTGCCATAGCTCGCTTAGTTTCCGAGATATTTGCAGATTTATCTCAAGGGAAGGGGCCTGACGGACATATTTCGAAATATTTCTTCTTCTTGTTGTTCTTCTTCTGCACAGCTAAGCTGGAAGTGGCATTTGCGGCTCGCACTATTGCAGAGTTATCTCAAAGAAAGGGGCCACGGTGTTTCTGTATCTCTATTATGTTGGTGCGGCTTCGGAACTTTTAAATATCTCGATATATCTCGAAAACTACGCTTCTGATCAAAAAATATCATAGAACATAAAAAGTAGGAAACTTAATTCTCTACAAAAAAGGTCTCTCAACATTTTGCCATAGCTCGCTTCGTTTCCGAGATACTTGCCGATATATCTCAAGGGAAGGGGCCTGACGGACATATTTCGAGATATTTCTTCTTCTTGTTGTTCTTCTTCTGCACAGCTAAGCTGGAAGTGGCGTTTGCAGCTCGCAATTGTGCAGAGTTATCTCAAAGAGAGGGGCCACGGTGTTTCTGTATCTCTATTATGTTGGTGCGGCTTCGGAACTTTTAAATATCTTGATATATCTCGAGAACTACGAATCTGATCAGAAAATATCATAGAAGATAAAAAGTAGGAAACTTAATTCTCTACAAAAAAGGTCTCTTAACATTTTGCCATAGCTCGCTTCGTTTCCGAGATATTTGCAGATTTATCTCAAGGGAAGGGGCCTGACGGACATATTTCGAGATATTTCTTCTTCTTGTTGTTCTTCTTCTGCACAGCTAAGCTGGAAGTGGCATTTGCAGCTCGCAATTGTGCAGAGTTATCTCAAAGAGAGGGGCCACGGTGTTTCTGTATCTCTATTATGTTGGTGCGGCTTCGGAACTTTTAAATATCTTGATATATCTCGAGAACTACGCATCTGATCAGAAAATATCATACAACATAAAACGTAGGAAACTTAATTCTCTACAAAAAAGGTCTCTTAACATTTTGCCATAGCTCGCTTCGTTTCCGAGATATTTGCAGATTTATCTCAAGGTAAGGGGCCTGACGGACATATTTCGAGATATTTCTTCTTCTTGTTGTTCTTCTTCTGCACAGCTAAGCTGGAAGTGGCATTTGCGGCTCGCACTAGTGCAGAGTTATCTCAAAGAAAGGGGCCACGGGGTTTCTGTATCTCTATTATGTTGGTGCGGCTTCGGAACTTTTAAATATCTTGATATATCTCGAGAGCTACGCGTCTGATCAAAAAATATCATAGAACATAAAAAGTAGGAAACATAATTCTCTACAAAAAAGGTCTCTTAACATTTTGCCATAGCTCGCTTCGTTTCCGAGATATTTGCAGATTTATCTCAAGGGAAGTGGCCTGACGGACATATTTCGAGATATTTCTTCTTCTTGTTGTTCTTCTGCTGCACAGCTAAGCTGGAAGTGGCATTTGCGGCTCGCACTAGTGCAGAGTTATCTCAAAGAAAGGGGCCACGGTGTTTCTGTATCTCTATTATGTTGGTGCGGTTTCGGAACTTTTAAATATCTTGATATATCTCGAGAACTACGCATCTGATCAGAAAATATCATAGAACATAAAAAGTAGGAAACTTAATTCTCTACAAAAAAGGTCTCTTAACATTTTGCCATAGCTCTCTTCGTTTCCGAGATATTTGCAGATTCAGCTCAAAGGAACTGGCCTGACGGACATATTTCGAGATATTTCTTCTTCTTGTTGTTCTTCTTCTGCACAGCTAAACTGGAAGTGGCATTTCCAGCTCGCAATAGTGCAGAGTTATCTCAAAGAAAGGGGCCACGGTGTTTCTGTATCTCTATTATGTTGGTGCGGCTTCGGAACTTTCAAATATCTTGATATATCTCGAGAACTACGCATCTGATCAAAAAATACCATAGAACATAAAAAGTAGGAAACTTAATTCTCTACAAAAAAGGTCTCTTAACATTTTGCCATAGCTCGCTTCGTTTCCGAGATATTTGCAGATTTATCTCAAGGGAAGGGGCCTGACGGACATATTTCGAGATATTTCTTCTTCTTGTTGTTCTTCTTCTGCACAGCTAAGCTGGAAGTGGCATTTGCGGCTCGCACTAGTGCAGAGTTATCTCAAAGAAAGGGGCCACGGTGTTTCTGTATCTGTATTATGTTGGTGCGGTTTCGGAACTTTTAAATATCTTGATATATCTCGAGAACTACGCATCTGATCAAAAAATATCATAGAACATAAAAAGTAGGAAACTTAGTTCTCTACAAAAAAGGTCTCTTAACATTTTGCCATAGCTCGCTTCGTTTCCGAGATATTTGCAGATTTATCTCACGGGAAGGGGCCTGACGGACATATTTCGAGAAGTTTCTTCTTCTTGTTGTTCTTCTTCTGCACAGCTAAGCTGGAAGTGGCATTTGCGGCTCGCACTAGTGCACAGTTATCTCAAAGAAAGGGGCCACGGTGTTTCTGTATCTCTAATATGTTGGTGCGGCTTCGGAACTTTTAAGTATCTCGATATATCTCGAAAACTACGCTTCTGATCAAAAAATATCATAGAACATAAATTGTAGGAAACATAATTCTCTACAAAAAACGTCTCTTAACATTTTGCCATAGCTCGCTTCGTTTCCGAGATATTTGCAGATTCAGCTCAAAGGAACTGGCCTGACGGACATATTTCGAGATATTTCCTCTTCTTGTTGTTCTTCCTCTGCACAGCTAAGCTGGAAGTGGCATTTGCAGCTCGCAATAGTGCAGAGTTATCTTAAAGAAAGGGGCCACGGTGTTTCTGTATCTCTATTATGTTGGTGCGGCTTCGGAACTTTTAAATATCTTGATATATCTCGAGAACTACGCATCTGATCAAAAAATGTCATAGAACATAAAAAGTAGGAAACTTAATTCTCTACAAAAAAGGTCTCTTAACATTTTGCCATAGCTCGCTTCGTTTCCGAGATATTTGCATATTTATCTCAAGGGAAGGGGCCTGACGGACATATTTCGAGATATTTCTTCTTCTTGTTGTTCTTCTTCTGCACAGCTAAGCTGGAAGTGGCATTTGCGGCTCGCACTAGTGCAGAGTTATCTCAAAGAAAGGGGCCACCGTGTTTCTGTATCTCTATTATGTTGGTGCGGCTTCGGAACTTTTAAATATCTCGATATATCTCGACAACTACGCTTCTGATCAAAAAATATCATAGAACATAAAAAGTAGGAAACTTAATTCTCTACAAAAAAGGTCTCTTAACATTTTGCCATAGCTCGCTTCGTTTCCGAGATATTTGCAGATTTATCTCAAGGGAAGGGGCCTGACGGACATATTTCGAGATATTTCTTCTTCTTGTTGTTCTTCTGCTGCACAGCTAAGCTGGAAGTGGCATTTGCGGCTCGCACTAGTGCAGAGTTATCTCAAAGAAAGGGGCCACGGTGTTTCTGTATCTCTATTATGTTGGTGCGGTTTCGGAACTTTTAAATATCTTGATATATCTCGAGAACTACGCATCTGATCAGAAAATATCATAGAACATAAAAAGTAGGAAACTTAATTCTCTACAAAAAAGGTCTCTTAACATTTTGCCATAGCTCTCTTCGTTTCCGAGATATTTGCAGATTCAGCTCAAAGGAACTGGCCTGACGGACATATTTCGAGATATTTCTTCTTCTTGTTGTTCTTCCTCTGCACAGCTAAGCTGGAAGTGGCATTTGCAGCTCGCAATAGTGCAGAGTTATCTCAAAGAAAGGGGCCACGGTGTTTCTGTATCTCTATTATGTTGGTGCGGCTTCGGAACTTTTAAATATCTTGATATATCTCGAGAACTACGCATCTGATCAAAAAATATCATAGAACATAAAAAGTAGGAAACTTAATTCTCTACAAAAAAGGTCTCTTAACATTTTGCCATAGCTCGCTTAGTTTCCGAGATATTTGCAGATTTATCTCAAGGGAAGGGGCCTGACGGACATATTTCGAAATATTTCTTCTTCTTGTTGTTCTTCTTCTGCACAGCTAAGCTGGAAGTGGCATTTACAGCTCGCAATAGTGCAGAGTTATCTCAAAGAAAGGGGCCACGGTGTTTCTGTATCTCTATTATGTTGGTGCGGTTTCGGAACTTTTAAATATCTTGATATATCTCGAGAACTACGCATCTGATCAAAAAATATCATAGAACATAAAAAGTAGGAAACTTAATTCTCTACAAAAAAGGTCTCTTAACATTTCGCCATAGCTCGCTTCGTTTCCGAGATATTTGCAGATTTATCTCAAGGGAAGGGGCCTGTCGGACATATTTCGAGATATTTCTTCTTCTTGTTGTTCTTCTTCTGCACAGCTAAGCTGGAAGTGGCATTTGCGGCTCGCAATAGTGCAGAGTTATCTCAAAGAAAGGGGCCACGGTGTTTCTGTATCTCTATTATGTTGGTGCGGCTTCGGAACTTTTAAATATCTTGATATATCTCGAGAACTACGCATCTGATCAAAAAATATCATAGAACATAAAAAGTAGGAAACTTAATTCTCTACAAAAATGGTCTCTTAACATTTTGCCATAGCTCGCTTCGTTTCCGAGATATTTGCAGATCTATCTCAAGGAAAGGGGCCTGACGGACATATTTCGAGATATTTCTTCTTCTTGTTGTTCTTCTCCTGCACAGCTAAGCTGGAAGTGGCATTTGCCGCTCGCACTAGTGCAGAGTTATCTCAAAGAAAGGGGCCACGGTGTTTCTGTATCTGTATTATGTTGGTGCGGCTTCGGAACTTTTAAATATCTTGATATATCTCGAGAACTACGCATCTGATCAAAAAATATCATAGAAGATAAAAAGTAGGAAACTTAATTCTCTACAAAAAAGGTCTCTTAACATTTTGCCATAGCTCGCTTCGTTTCCGAGATATTTGCAGATTTATCTCAAGGGAAGGGGCCTGACGGACATATTTCGAAATATTTCTTCTTCTTGTTGTTCTTCTTCTGCACAGCTAAGCTGGAAGTGGCATTTGCAGCTCGCAATAGTGCAGAGTTATCTCAAAGAAAGGGGCCACGGTGTTTCTGTATCTCTATTATGTTGGTGCGGCTTCGGAACTTTTAAATATCTTGATATATCTCGAGAACTACGCATCTGATCAAAAAATATCATAGAACGTAAAAAGTAGGAAACTTAATTCTCTACAAAAAAGGTCTCTTAACATTTTACCATAGCTCGCTTCGTTTCCGAGATATTTGCAGATTTATCTCAAGGGACGGGGCCTGACGGACATATTTCGAGATATTTCTTCTTCTTGTTGTTCTTCTTCTGCACAGCTAAGCTGGAAGTGGCATTTGCGGCTCGCACTAGTGCAGAGTTATCTCAAAGAAAGGGGCCACGGTGTTTCTGTATCTCTATTATGTTGGTGCGGCTTCGGAACTTTTAAATATCTTGATATATCTCGAGAACTACGCATCTGATCAAAAAATATCATGCAACATAAAAAGTAGAAAACTTAATTCTCTACAGAAAAGGTCTCTTAACATTTTGCCATAGCTCGCTTCGTTTCCGAGATATTTGCAGATTTATCTCAAGGGAAGGGGCCTGACGGACATATTTCGAGATATTTCTTCTTCTTGTTGTTCATCTTCTGCACAGCTAAGCTGGAAGTGGCATTTGCAGCTCGCAATAGTGCAGAGTTATCTCAAAGAAAGGGGCCACGGTGTTTCTGTATCTCTATTATGTTGGTGCGGCTTCGGAACTTTTAAATATCTTGATATATCTCGAGATCTACGCATCTGATCAAAAAATATCATACAACATAAAAAGTAGGAAACTTAATTCTCTACAAAAAAGGTCTCTCAACATTTTGCCATAGCTCGCTTCGTTTCCGAGATACTTGCCGATTTATCTCAAGGGAAGGGGCCTGGCGGACATATTTCGAGATATTTCTTCTTCTTGTTGTTCTTCTTCTGCACAGCTAAGCTGGAAGTGGCATTTGCAGCTCGCAATTGTGCAGAGTTATCTCAAAGAGAGGGGCCACGGTGTTTCTGTATCTCTATTATGTTGGTGCGGCTTCGGAACTTTTAAATATCTTGATATATCTCGAGAACTACGAATCTGATCAGAAAATATCATAGAAGATAAAAAGTAGGAAACTTAATTCTCTACAAAAAAGGTCTCTTAACATTTTGCCATAGCTCGCTTCGTTTCCGAGATATTTGCAGATTTATCTCAAGGGAAGGGGCCTGACGGACATATTTCGAGATATTTCTTCTTCTTGTTGTTCTTCTTCTGCACAGCTAAGCTGGAAGTGGCATTTGCAGCTCGCAATTGTGCAGAGTTATCTCAAAGAGAGGGGCCACGGTGTTTCTGTATCTCTATTATGTTGGTGCGGCTTCGGAACTTTTAAATATCTTGATATATCTCGAGAACTACGCATCTGATCAGAAAATATCATACAACATAAAACGTAGGAAACTTAATTCTCTACAAAAAAGGTCTCTTAACATTTTGCCATAGCTCGCTTCGTTTCCGAGATATTTGCAGATTTATCTCAAGGTAAGGGGCCTGACGGACATATTTCGAGATATTTCTTCTTCTTGTTGTTCTTCTTCTGCACAGCTAAGCTGGAAGTGGCATTTGCGGCTCGCACTAGTGCAGAGTTATCTCAAAGAAAGGGGCCACGGGGTTTCTGTATCTCTATTATGTTGGTGCGGCTTCGGAACTTTTAAATATCTTGATATATCTCGAGAGCTACGCGTCTGATCAAAAAATATCATAGAACATAAAAAGTAGGAAACATAATTCTCTACAAAAAAGGTCTCTTAACATTTTGCCATAGCTCGCTTCGTTTCCGAGATATTTGCAGATTTATCTCAAGGGAAGTGGCCTGACGGACATATTTCGAGATATTTCTTCTTCTTGTTGTTCTTCTGCTGCACAGCTAAGCTGGAAGTGGCATTTGCGGCTCGCACTAGTGCAGAGTTATCTCAAAGAAAGGGGCCACGGTGTTTCTGTATCTCTATTATGTTGGTGCGGTTTCGGAACTTTTAAATATCTTGATATATCTCGAGAACTACGCATCTGATCAGAAAATATCATAGAACATAAAAAGTAGGAAACTTAATTCTCTACAAAAAAGGTCTCTTAACATTTTGCCATAGCTCTCTTCGTTTCCGAGATATTTGCAGATTCAGCTCAAAGGAACTGGCCTGACGGACATATTTCGAGATATTTCTTCTTCTTGTTGTTCTTCTTCTGCACAGCTAAGCTGGAAGTGGCATTTACAGCTCGCAATAGTGCAGAGTTATCTCAAAGAAAGGGGCCACGGTGTTTCTGTATCTCTATTATGTTGGTGCGGCTACGGAACTTTTAAATATCTTGATATATCTCGAGAACTGCGCATCTGCTCAAAAAATATCATAGAACATAAAAAGTAGGAAACTTAATTCTCTACAAAAAAGGTCTCTCAACATTTTGCCATAGCTCGCTTCGTTTCCGAGATACTTGCCGATTTATCTCAAGGGAAGGGGCCTGACGGACATATTTCGAGATATTTCTTCTTCTTGTTGTTCTTCTTCTGCACAGCTAAGCTGGAAGTGGCATTTGCAGCTCGCAATTGTGCAGAGTTATCTCAAAGAGAGGGGCCACGGTGTTTCTGTATCTCTATTATGTTGGTGCGGCTTCGGAACTTTTAAATATCTTGATATATCTCGAGAACTACGAATCTGATCAGAAAATATCATAGAAGATAAAAAGTAGGAAACTTAATTCTCTACAAAAAAGGTCTCTTAACATTTTGCCATAGCTCGCTTCGTTTCCGAGATATTTGCAGATTTATCTCAAGGGAAGGGGCCTGACGGACATATTTCGAGATATTTCTTCTTCTTGTTGTTCTTCTTCTGCACAGCTAAGCTGGAAGTGGCATTTGCAGCTCGCAATTGTGCAGAGTTATCTCAAAGAGAGGGGCCACGGTGTTTCTGTATCTCTATTATGTTGGTGCGGCTTCGGAACTTTTAAATATCTTGATATATCTCGAGAACTACGCATCTGATCAGAAAATATCATACAACATAAAACGTAGGAAACTTAATTCTCTACAAAAAAGGTCTCTTAACATTTTGCCATAGCTCGCTTCGTTTCCGAGATATTTGCAGATTTATCTCAAGGTAAGGGGCCTGACGGACATATTTCGAGATATTTCTTCTTCTTGTTGTTCTTCTTCTGCACAGCTAAGCTGGAAGTGGCATTTGCGGCTCGCACTAGTGCAGAGTTATCTCAAAGAAAGGGGCCACGGGGTTTCTGTATCTCTATTATGTTGGTGCGGCTTCGGAACTTTTAAATATCTTGATATATCTCGAGAGCTACGCGTCTGATCAAAAAATATCATAGAACATAAAAAGTAGGAAACATAATTCTCTACAAAAAAGGTCTCTTAACATTTTGCCATAGCTCGCTTCGTTTCCGAGATATTTGCAGATTTATCTCAAGGGAAGTGGCCTGACGGACATATTTCGAGATATTTCTTCTTCTTGTTGTTCTTCTGCTGCACAGCTAAGCTGGAAGTGGCATTTGCGGCTCGCACTAGTGCAGAGTTATCTCAAAGAAAGGGGCCACGGTGTTTCTGTATCTCTATTATGTTGGTGCGGTTTCGGAACTTTTAAATATCTTGATATATCTCGAGAACTACGCATCTGATCAGAAAATATCATAGAACATAAAAAGTAGGAAACTTAATTCTCTACAAAAAAGGTCTCTTAACATTTTGCCATAGCTCTCTTCGTTTCCGAGATATTTGCAGATTCAGCTCAAAGGAACTGGCCTGACGGACATATTTCGAGATATTTCTTCTTCTTGTTGTTCTTCTTCTGCACAGCTAAGCTGGAAGTGGCATTTACAGCTCGCAATAGTGCAGAGTTATCTCAAAGAAAGGGGCCACGGTGTTTCTGTATCTCTATTATGTTGGTGCGGCTACGGAACTTTTAAATATCTTGATATATCTCGAGAACTGCGCATCTGCTCAAAAAATATCATAGAACATAAAAAGTAGGAAACTTAATTCTCTACAAAAAAGGTCTCTTAACATTTTGCCATAGCTCGCTTCGTTTCCGAGATATTTGCAGATTTATCTCAAGGGAAGGGGCCTGACGGACATATTTCGAGATATTTCTTCTTCTTGTTGTTCTTCTTCTGCACAGCTAAGCTGGAAGTGGCATTTGCGGATCGCACTAGTGCACAGTTATCTCAAAGAAAGGGGCCACGGTGTTTCTGTATCTCTATTATGTTGGTGCGGCTTCGGAACTTTTAAATATCTCGATATATCTCGAAAACTACGCTTCTGATCAAAAAATATCATAGAACATAAAAAGTAGGAAACTTAATTCTCTACAAAAAAGGTCTCTTAACATTTTGCCATAGCTCGCTTCGTTTCCGAGATATTTGGAGATTTATCTCAAGGGAAGGGGCCTAACGGACATATTTCGAGATATTTCTTCTTCTTGTTGTTCTTCTTCTGCACAGCTAAACTGGAAGTGGCATTTCCAGCTCGCAATAGTGCAGAGTTATCTCAAAGAAAGGGGCCACGGTGTTTCTGTATCTCTATTATGTTGGTGCGGCTTCGGAACTTTCAAATATCTTGATATATCTCGAGAACTACGCATCTGATCAAAAAATACCATAGAACATAAAAAGTAGGAAACTTAATTCTCTACAAAAAAGGTCTCTTAACATTTTGCCATAGCTCGCTTCGTTTCCGAGATATTTGCAGATTTATCTCAAGGGAAGGGGCCTGACGGACATATTTCGAGATATTTCTTCTTCTTGTTGTTCTTCTTCTGCACAGCTAAGCTGGAAGTGGCATTTGCGGCTCGCACTAGTGCAGAGTTATCTCAAAGAAAGGGGCCACGGTGTTTCTGTATCTGTATTATGTTGGTGCGGTTTCGGAACTTTTAAATATCTTGATATATCTCGAGAACTACGCATCTGATCAAAAAATATCATAGAACATAAAAAGTAGGAAACTTAGTTCTCTACAAAAAAGGTCTCTTAACATTTTGCCATAGCTCGCTTCGTTTCCGAGATATTTGCAGATTTATCTCACGGGAAGGGGCCTGACGGACATATTTCGAGAAGTTTCTTCTTCTTGTTGTTCTTCTTCTGCACAGCTAAGCTGGAAGTGGCATTTGCGGCTCGCACTAGTGCACAGTTATCTCAAAGAAAGGGGCCACGGTGTTTCTGTATCTCTAATATGTTGGTGCGGCTTCGGAACTTTTAAGTATCTCGATATATCTCGAAAACTACGCTTCTGATCAAAAAATATCATAGAACATAAATTGTAGGAAACATAATTCTCTACAAAAAACGTCTCTTAACATTTTGCCATAGCTCGCTTCGTTTCCGAGATATTTGCAGATTCAGCTCAAAGGAACTGGCCTGACGGACATATTTCGAGATATTTCCTCTTCTTGTTGTTCTTCCTCTGCACAGCTAAGCTGGAAGTGGCATTTGCAGCTCGCAATAGTGCAGAGTTATCTTAAAGAAAGGGGCCACGGTGTTTCTGTATCTCTATTATGTTGGTGCGGCTTCGGAACTTTTAAATATCTTGATATATCTCGAGAACTACGCATCTGATCAAAAAATGTCATAGAACATAAAAAGTAGGAAACTTAATTCTCTACAAAAAAGGTCTCTTAACATTTTGCCATAGCTCGCTTCGTTTCCGAGATATTTGCATATTTATCTCAAGGGAAGGGGCCTGACGGACATATTTCGAGATATTTCTTCTTCTTGTTGTTCTTCTTCTGCACAGCTAAGCTGGAAGTGGCATTTGCGGCTCGCACTAGTGCAGAGTTATCTCAAAGAAAGGGGCCACCGTGTTTCTGTATCTCTATTATGTTGGTGCGGCTTCGGAACTTTTAAATATCTCGATATATCTCGACAACTACGCTTCTGATCAAAAAATATCATAGAACATAAAAAGTAGGAAACTTAATTCTCTACAAAAAAGGTCTCTTAACATTTTGCCATAGCTCGCTTCGTTTCCGAGATATTTGCAGATTTATCTCAAGGGAAGGGGCCTGACGGACATATTTCGAGATATTTCTTCTTCTTGTTGTTCTTCTGCTGCACAGCTAAGCTGGAAGTGGCATTTGCGGCTCGCACTAGTGCAGAGTTATCTCAAAGAAAGGGGCCACGGTGTTTCTGTATCTCTATTATGTTGGTGCGGTTTCGGAACTTTTAAATATCTTGATATATCTCGAGAACTACGCATCTGATCAGAAAATATCATAGAACATAAAAAGTAGGAAACTTAATTCTCTACAAAAAAGGTCTCTTAACATTTTGCCATAGCTCTCTTCGTTTCCGAGATATTTGCAGATTCAGCTCAAAGGAACTGGCCTGACGGACATATTTCGAGATATTTCTTCTTCTTGTTGTTCTTCCTCTGCACAGCTAAGCTGGAAGTGGCATTTGCAGCTCGCAATAGTGCAGAGTTATCTCAAAGAAAGGGGCCACGGTGTTTCTGTATCTCTATTATGTTGGTGCGGCTTCGGAACTTTTAAATATCTTGATATATCTCGAGAACTACGCATCTGATCAAAAAATATCATAGAACATAAAAAGTAGGAAACTTAATTCTCTACATAAAAGGTCTCTTAACATTTTACCATAGCTCGCTTCGTTTCCGAGATATTTGCAGATTTATCTCAAGGGACGGGGCCTGACGGACATATTTCGAGATATTTCTTCTTCTTGTTGTTCTTCTTCTGCACAGCTAAGCTGGAAGTGGCATTTACAGCTCGCAATAGTGCAGAGTTATCTCAAAGAAAGGGGCCACGGTGTTTCTGTATCTCTATTATGTTGGTGCGGCTACGGAACTTTTAAATATCTTGATATATCTCGAGAACTGCGCATCTGCTCAAAAAATATCATAGAACATAAAAAGTAGGAAACTTAATTCTCTACAAAAAAGGTCTCTTAACATTTTGCCATAGCTCGCTTCGTTTCCGAGATATTTGCAGATTTATCTCAAGGGAAGGGGCCTGACGGACATATTTCGAGATATTTCTTCTTCTTGTTGTTCTTCTTCTGCACAGCTAAGCTGGAAGTGGCATTTGCGGATCGCACTAGTGCACAGTTATCTCAAAGAAAGGGGCCACGGTGTTTCTGTATCTCTATTATGTTGGTGCGGCTTCGGAACTTTTAAATATCTCGATATATCTCGAAAACTACGCTTCTGATCAAAAAATATCATAGAACATAAAAAGTAGGAAACTTAATTCTCTACAAAAAAGGTCTCTTAACATTTTGCCATAGCTCGCTTCGTTTCCGAGATATTTGGAGATTTATCTCAAGGGAAGGGGCCTAACGGACATATTTCGAGATATTTCTTCTTCTTGTTGTTCTTCTTCTGCACAGCTAAACTGGAAGTGGCATTTCCAGCTCGCAATAGTGCAGAGTTATCTCAAAGAAAGGGGCCACGGTGTTTCTGTATCTCTATTATGTTGGTGCGGCTTCGGAACTTTTAAATATCTTGATATATCTCGAGAACTACGCATCTGATCAAAAAATACCATAGAACATAAAAAGTAGGAAACTTAATTCTCTACAAAAAAGGTCTCTTAACATTTTGCCATAGCTCGCTTCGTTTCCGAGATATTTGCAGATTTATCTCAAGGGAAGGGGCCTGACGGACATATTTCGAGATATTTCTTCTTCTTGTTGTTCTTCTTCTGCACAGCTAAGCTGGAAGTGGAATTTGCGGCTCGCACTAGTGCAGAGTTATCTCAAAGAAAGGGGCCACGGTGTTTCTGTATCTGTATTATGTTGGTGCGGTTTCGGAACTTTTAAATATCTTGATATATCTCGAGAACTACGCATCTGATCAAAAAATATCATAGAACATAAAAAGTAGGAAACTTAATTCTCTACAAAAAAGGTCTCTTAACATTTTGCCATAGCTCGCTTCGTTTCCGAGATATTTGCAGATTTATCTCACGGGAAGGGGCCTGACGGACATATTTCGAGAAGTTTCTTCTTCTTGTTGTTCTTCTTCTGCACAGCTAAGCTGGAAGTGGCATTTGCGGCTCGCACTAGTGCACAGTTATCTCAAAGAAAGGGGCCACGGTGTTTCTGTATCTCTAATATGTTGGTGCGGCTTCGGAACTTTTAAGTATCTCGATATATCTCGAAAACTACGCTTCTGATCAAAAAATATCATAGAACATAAATTGTAGGAAACATAATTCTCTACAAAAAACGTCTCTTAACATTTTGCCATAGCTCGCTTCGTTTCCGAGATATTTGCAGATTCAGCTCAAAGGAACTGGCCTGACGGACATATTTCGAGATATTTCCTCTTCTTGTTGTTCTTCCTCTGCACAGCTAAGCTGGAAGTGGCATTTGCAGCTCGCAATAGTGCAGAGTTATCTTAAAGAAAGGGGCCACGGTGTTTCTGTATCTCTATTATGTTGGTGCGGCTTCGGAACTTTTAAATATCTTGATATATCTCGAGAACTACGCATCTGATCAAAAAATGTCATAGAACATAAAAGTAGGAAACTTAATTCTCTACAAAAAAGGTCTCTTAACATTTTGCCATAGCTCGCTTCGTTTCCGAGATATTTGCATATTTATCTCAAGGGAAGGGGCCTGACGGACATATTTCGAGATATTTCTTCTCCTTGTTGTTCCTCTTCTGCACAGCTAAGCTGGAAGTGCCATTTGCGGCTCGCACTAGTGCAGAGTTATCTCAAAGAAAGGGGCCACCGTGTTTCTGTATCTCTATTATGTTGGTGCGGCTTCGGAACTTTTAAATATCTCGATATATCTCGACAACTACGCTTCTGATCAAAAAATATCATAGAACATAAAAAGTAGGAAACTTAATTCTCTACAAAAAAGGTCTCTTAACATTTTGCCATAGCTCGCTTCGTTTCCGAGATATTTGCAGATTTATCTCAAGGGAAGGGGCCTGACGGACATATTTCGAGATATTTCTTCTTCTTGTTGTTCTTCTTCTGCACAGCTAAGCTGGAAGTGGCATTTGCAGCTCGCAATAGTGCAGAGTTATCTCAAAGAAAGGGGCCACGGTGTTTCTGTATCTCTATTATGTTGGTGCGGCTTCGGGACTTTTAAATATCTCGATATATCTCGAAAACTACGCTTCTGATCAAAAAATATCATAGAACACAAAAAGTAGGAATCTTAATTCTCTACAAAAAAGGTCTCTTAACATTTTGCCATAGCTCGCTTCGTTTCCGAGATATTTGCAGATTTATCTCAAGGGAAGGGGCCTAACGGACATATATCGAGATATTTCTTCTTCTTGTTGTTCTTCTTCTGCACAGCTAAGCTGGAAGTGGCATTTGCGGCTCGCACTAGTGCAGAGTTATCTCAAAGAAAGGGGCCACGGTGTTTCTGTATCTGTATTATGTTGGTGCGGCTTCGGAACTTTTAAATATCTTGATATATCTCGAAAACTACGCTTCTGATCAAAAAATATCATAGAACATAAAAAGTAGGAATCTTAATTCTCTACAAAAAAGGTCTCTTAACATTTTGCCATAGCTCGCTTCGTTTCCGAGATATTTGCAGATTTATCTCACGGGAAGGGGCCTGACGGACATATTTCGAGAAGTTTCTTCTTCTTGTTGTTCTTCTTCTGCACAGCTAAGCTGGAAGTGGCATTTGCGGCTCGCACTAGTGCACAGTTATCTCAAAGAAAGGGGCCACGGTGTTTCTGTATCTGTAATATGTTGGTGCGGCTTCGGAACTTTTATGTATCTCGATATATCTCGAAAACTACGCTTCTGATCAAAAAATATCATAGAACATAAATTGTAGGAAACATAATTCTCTACAAAAAACGTCTCTTAACATTTTGCCATAGCTCGCTTCGTTTCCGAGATATTTGCAGATTCAGCTCAAAGGAACTGGCCTGACGGACATATTTCGAGATATTTCCTCTTCTTGGTGTTCTTCCTCTGCACAGCTAAGCTGGAAGTGGCATTTGCAGCTCGCAATAGTGCAGAGTTATCTTAAAGAAAGGGGCCACGGTGTTTCTGTATCTCTATTATGTTGGTGCGGCTTCGGAACTTTTAAATATCTTGATATATCTCGAGAACTACGCATCTGATCAAAAAATGTCATAGAACATAAAAAGTAGGAAACTTAATTCTCTACAAAAAAGGTCTCTTAACATTTTGCCATAGCTCGCTTCGTTTCCGAGATATTTGCATATTTATCTCAAGGGAAGGGGCCTGACGGACATATTTCGAGATATTTCTTCTTCTTGTTGTTCTTCTTCTGCACAGCTAAGCTGGAAGTGGCATTTGCGGCTCGCACTAGTGCAGAGTTATCTCAAAGAAAGGGGCCACCGTGTTTCTGTATCTCTATTATGTTGGTGCGGCTTCGGAACTTTTAAATATCTCGATATATCTCGACAACTACGCTTCTGATCAAAAAATATCATAGAACATAAAAAGTAGGAAACTTAATTCTCTACAAAAAAGGTCTCTTAACATTTTGCCATAGCTCGCTTCGTTTCCGAGATATTTGCAGATTTATCTCAAGGGAAGGGGCCTGACGGACATATTTCGAGATATTTCTTCTTCTTGTTGTTCTTCTTCTGCACAGCTAAGCTGGAAGTGGCATTTGCAGCTCGCAATAGTGCAGAGTTATCTCAAAAAAGGGGCCACGGTGTTTCTGTATCTCTATTATGTTGGTGCGGCTTCGGGACTTTTAAATATCTCGATATATCTCGAAAACTACGCTTCTGATCAAAAAATATCATAGAACACAAAAAGTAGGAATCTTAATTCTCTACAAAAAAGGTCTCTTAACATTTTGCCATAGCTCGCTTCGTTTCCGAGATATTTGCAGATTTATCTCAAGGGAAGGGGCCTGACGGACATATTTCGAGATATTTCTTCTTCTTGTTGTTCTTCTTCTGCACAGCTAAGCTGGAAGTGGCATTTGCAGCTCGCAATAGTGCAGAGTTATCTCAAAAAAGGGGCCACGGTGTTTCTGTATCTCTATTATGTTGGTGCGGCTTCGGGACTTTTAAATATCTCGATATATCTCGAAAACTACGCTTCTGATCAAAAAATATCATAGAACACAAAAAGTAGGAATCTTAATTCTCTACAAAAAAGGTCTCTTAACATTTTGCCATAGCTCGCTTCGTTTCCGAGATATTTGCAGATTTATCTCAAGGGAAGGGGCCTAACGGACATATATCGAGATATTTCTTCTTCTTGTTGTTCTTCTTCTGCACAGCTAAGCTGGAAGTGGCATTTGCGGCTCGCACTAGTGCAGAGTTATCTCAAAGAAAGGGGCCACGGTGTTTCTGTATCTGTATTATGTTGGTGCGGCTTCGGAACTTTTAAATATCTTGATATATCTCGAAAACTACGCTTCTGATCAAAAAATATCATAGAACATAAAAAGTAGGAATCTTAATTCTCTACAAAAAAGGTCTCTTAACATTTTGCCATAGCTCGCTTCGTTTCCGAGATATTTGCAGATTTATCTCAAGGGAAGGGGCCTAACGGACATATTTCGAGATATTTCTTCTTCTTGTTGTTCTTCTTCTGCACAGCTAAACTGGAAGTGGCATTTCCAGCTCGCAATAGTGCAGAGTTATCTCAAAGAAAGCGGCCACGGTGTTTCTGTATCTCTATTATGTTGGTGCGGCTTCGGAACTTTTAGATATCTTGATATATCTCGAGAACTACGCGTCTGATCAAAAAATATCACAGAACATAAAAAGTAGGAAACATAATTCTCTACAAAAAAGGTCTCTTAACATTTTGCCATAGCTCGCGTCGTTTCCGAGATATTTGCAGATTTATCTCAAGGGAAGGGGCCTGACGGACATATTTCGAGATATTTCTTCTTCTTGTTGTTCTTCTTCTGCACAGCTAAGCTGGAAGTGGCATTTGCGGCTCGCAATAGTGCAGAGATATCTCAAAGAAAGGGGCCACGGTGTTTCTGTATCTCTATTATGTTGGTGCGGCTTCGGAACTTTTAAATATCTTGATATATCTCGAGAACTACGCGTCTGATCAAAAAATATCATAGAACATAAAAAGTAGGAAACATAATTCTCTACAAAAAACGTCTTTTAACATTTTGCCATAGCTCGCTTCGTTTCCGAGATATTTGCAGATTCAGCTCAAAGGAACGGGCCTGACGGACATATTTCGAGATACTTCTTTTTCTTGTTGTTCTTCCTCTGCACAGCTAAGCTGGAAGTGGCATTTGCAGCTCGCAATAGTGCAGAGTTATCTCAAAGAAAGGGGCCACGGTGTTTCTGTATCTCTATTATGTTGGTGCGGCTTCGGAACTTTTAAATATCTCGATATATCTCGAAAACTACGCTTCTGATCAAAAAATATCATAGAACATAAATTGTAGGAAACATAATTCTCTACAAAAAAGGTCTCTCAACATTTTGCCACAGCTCGCTTCGTTTCCGAGATATTTGCAGATATATCTCAAGGGCAGGGGCCTAACGGACATATTTCGAGATATTTCTTCTTCTTGTTGTTCTTCTTCTGCACAGCTAAACTGGAAGTGGCATTTCCAGCTCGCAATAGTGCAGAGTTATCTCAAAGAAAGGGGCCACGGTGTTTCTGTATCTCTATTATGTTGGTGCGGCTTCGGAACTTTTAAATATCTTGATATATCTCGAGAACTACGCATCTGATCAAAAAATACCATAGAACATAAAAAGTAGGAAACTTAATTCTCTACAAAAAAGGTCTCTTAACATTTTGCCATAGCTCGCTTCGTTTCCGAGATATTTGCAGATTTATCTCAAGGGAAGGGGCCTGACGGACATATTTCGAGATATTTCTTCTTCTTGTTGTTCTTCTTCTGCACAGCTAAGCTGGAAGTGGCATTTGCGGCTCGCACTAGTGCAGAGTTATCTCAAAGAAAGGGGCCACGGTGTTTCTGTATCTGTATTATGTTGGTGCGGTTTCGGAACTTTTAAATATCTTGATATATCTCGAGAACTACGCATCTGATCAAAAAATATCATAGAACATAAAAAGTAGGAAACTTAATTCTCTACAAAAAAGGTCTCTTAACATTTTGCCATAGCTCGCTTCGTTTCCGAGATATTTGCAGATTTATCTCAAGGGAAGGGGCCTGACGGACATATTTCGAGAAGTTTCTTCTTCTTGTTGTTCTTCTTCTGCACAGCTAAGCTGGAAGTGGCATTTGCGGCTCGCACTAGTGCACAGTTATCTCAAAGAAAGGGGCCACGGTGTTTCTGTATCTCTAATATGTTGGTGCGGCTTCGGAACTTTTAAGTATCTCGATATATCTCGAAAACTACGCTTCTGATCAAAAAATATCATAGAACATAAATTGTAGGAAACATAATTCTCTACAAAAAACGTCTCTTAACATTTTGCCATAGCTCGCTTCGTTTCCGAGATATTTGCAGATTCAGCTCAAAGGAACTGGCCTGACGGACATATTTCGAGATATTTCTTCTTCTTGTTGTTCTTCCTCTGCACAGCTAAGCTGGAAGTGGCATTTGCGGCTCGCACTAGTGCAGAGTTATCTCAAAGAAAGGGGCCACGGTGTTTCTGTATCTCTATTATGTTGGTGCGGCTTCGGAACTTTTAAATATCTCGATATATCTCGAAAACTACGCTTCTCATCAAAAAATATCATAGAACGTAAATTGTAGGAAACATTATTCTCTACAAAAAAGGTCTCTTAACATTTTGCCATAGCTCGCTTCGTTTCCGAGATATTTGCAGATTCATCTCAAGGGAAGTGGCCTGACGGACATATTTCGAGATATTTCTTCTTCTTGTTGTTCTTCTTCTGCACAGCTAAGCTGGAAGTGGCATTTGCAGCACGCAATAGTGCAGAGTTATCCCAAAGAAAGGGGCCACGGTGTTTCTGTATCTCTATTATGTTGGTGCGGCTTCGGAACTTTTAAATATCTTGATATATCTCGAGAACTACGCATCTGATCAAAAAATATCATCGAACATAAAAAGTAGGAAACTTAATTCTCTACAAAAAAGGTCTCTTAACATTTTGCCATAGCTCGCTTCGTTTCCGAGATATTTGCAGATTCATCTCAAAGGAACTGGCCTGACGGACATATTTCGAGATATTTCTTCTTCTTGTTGTTCTTCCTCTGCACAGCTAAGCTGGAAGTGGCATTTGCAGCTCGCAATAGTGCAGAGTTATCTTAAAGAAAGGGGCCACGGTGTTTCTGTATCTCTATTATGTTGGTGCGGCTTCGGAACTTTTAAATATCTCGATATATCTCGACAACTACGCTTCTGATCAAAAAATATCATAGAACATAAAAAGTAGGAAACTTAATTCTCTACAAAAAAGGTCTCTTAACATTTTGCCATAGCTCGCTTCGTTTCCGAGATATTTGCAGATTTATCTCAAGGGAAGGGGCCTGACGGACATATTTCGAGATATTTCTTCTTCTTGTTGTTCTTCTTCTGCACAGCTAAGCTGGAAGTAGCATTTGCAGCTCGCAATAGTGCAGAGTTATCTCAAAGAAAGGGGCCACGGTGTTTCTGTATCTCTATTATGTTGGTGCGGCTTCGGGACTTTTAAATATCTCGATATATCTCGAAAACTACGCTTCTGATCAAAAAATATCATAGAACACAAAAAGTAGGAATCTTAATTCTCTACAAAAAAGGTCTCTTAACATTTTGCCATAGCTCGCTTCGTTTCCGAGATATTTGCAGATTTATCTCAAGGGAAGGGGCCTAACGGACATATTTCGAGATATTTCTTCTTCTTGTTGTTCTTCTTCTGCACAGCTAAGCTGGAAGTGGCATTTGCGGCTCGCACTAGTGCAGAGTTATCTCAAAGAAAGGGGCCACGGTGTTTCTGTATCTGTATTATGTTGGTGCGGCTTCGGAACTTTTAAATATCTTGATATATCTCGAAAACTACGCTTCTGATCAAAAAATATCATAGAACATAAAAAGTAGGAATCTTAATTCTCTACAAAAAAGGTCTCTTAACATTTTGCCATAGCTCGCTTCGTTTCCGAGATATTTGCAGATTTATCTCAAGGGAAGGGGCCTAACGGACATATTTCGAGATATTTCTTCTTCTTGTTGTTCTTCTTCTGCACAGCTAAACTGGAAGTGGCATTTCCAGCTCGCAATAGTGCAGAGTTATCTCAAAGAAAGCGGCCACGGTGTTTCTGTATCTCTATTATGTTGGTGCGGCTTCGGAACTTTTAAATATCTTGATATATCTCGAGAACTACGCGTCTGATCAAAAAATATCATAGAACATAAAAAGTAGGAAACATAATTCTCTACAAAAAAGGTCTCTTAACATTTTGCCATAGCTCGCGTCGTTTCCGAGATATTTGCAGATTTATCTCAAGGGAAGGGGCCTGACGGACATATTTCGAGATATTTCTTCTTCTTGTTGTTCTTCTTCTGCACACCTAAGCTGGAAGTGGCATTTGCGGCTCGCAATAGTGCAGAGATATCTCAAAGAAAGGGGCCACGGTGTTTCTGTATCTCTATTATGTTGGTGCGGCTTCGGAACTTTTAAATATCTTGATATATCTCGAGAACTACGCGTCTGATCAAAAAATATCATAGAACATAAAAAGTAGGAAACATAATTCTCTACAAAAAAGGTCTCTTAACATTTTGCCATAGCTCGCGTCGTTTCCGAGATATTTGCAGATTTATCTCAAGGGAAGGGGCCTGACGGACATATTTCGAGATATTTCTTCCTCTTGTTGTTCTTCTTCTGCACAGCTAAGCTGGAAGTGGCATTTGCGGCTCGCACTAGTGCAGAGTTATCTCAAAGAAAGGGGCCACGGTGTTTCTGTATCTCTATTATGTTGGTGCGGCTTCGGAACTTTTAAATATCTCGATATATCTCGAAAACTACGCTTCTGATCAAAAAATATCATAGAACATAAATTGTAGGAAACATAATTCTCTACAAAAAACGTCTCTTAACATTTTGCCATAGCTCGCTTCGTTTCCGAGATATTTGCAGATTCAGCTCAAAGGAACGGGCCTGACGGACATATTTCGAGATACTTCTTTTTCTTGTTGTTCTTCCTCTGCACAGCTAAGCTGGAAGTGGCATTTGCAGCTCGCAATAGTGCAGAGTTATCTCAAAGAAAGGGGCCACGGTGTTTCTGTATCTCTATTATGTTGGTGCGGCTTCGGAACTTTTAAATATCTCGATATATCTCGAAAACTACGCTTCTGATCAAAAAATATCATAGAACATAAATTGTAGGAAACATAATTCTCTACAAAAAAGGTCTCTCAACATTTTGCCACAGCTCGCTTCGTTTCCGAGATATTTGCAGATATATCTCAAGGGCAGGGGCCTGACGGACATATTTCGAGATATTTCTTCTTCTTGTTGTTCTTCTTCTGCACAGCTAAGCTGGAAGTGGCATTTACAGCTCGCAATAGTGCAGAGTTATCTCAAAGAAAGGGGCCACGGTGTTTCTGTATCTCTATTATGTTGGTGCGGCTTCGGAACTTTTAAATATCTTGATATATCTCGAGAACTACGCATCTGATCAAAAAATACCATAGAACATAAAAAGTAGAAAACTTAATTCTCTACAAAAAAGGTCTCTTAACATTTTGCCATAGCTCGCTTCGTTTCCGAGATATTTGCAGATTTATCTCAAGGGAAGGGGCCTGACGGACATATTTCGAGATATTTCTTCTTCTTGTTGTTCTTCTTCTGCACAGCTAAGCTGGAAGTGGCATTTGCGGCTCGCACTAGTGCAGAGTTATCTCAAAGAAAGGGGCCACGGTGTTTCTGTATCTGTATTATGTTGGTGCGGCTTCGGAACTTTTAAATATCTTGATATATCTCGAGAACTACGCATCTGATCAAAAAATATCATAGAACATAAAAAGTAGGAAACTTAATTCTCTACAAAAAAGGTCTCTTAACATTTTGCCATAGCTCGCTTCGTTTCCGAGATATTTGCAGATTTATCTCAAGGGAAGGGGCCTGACGGACATATTTCGAGATATTTCTTCTTCTTGTTGTTCTTCTTCTGCACAGCTAAGCTGGAAGTGGCATTTGCGGCTCGCACTATTGTAGAGTTATCTCAAAGAAAGGGGCCACGGTGTTTCTGTATCTCTATTATGTTGGTGCGGCTTCGTAACTTTTAAATATCTAGATATATCTCGAAAACTACGCTTCTGATCAAAAAATATCATAGAACATAAATTGTAGGAAACATAATTCTCTACAAAAAAGGTCTCTTAACATTTTGCCATAGCTCGCTTGGTTTCCGAGATATTTGCAGATATATCTCAAGGGCAGGGGCCTGACGGACATATTTCGAGATATTTCTTCTTCTTGTTGTTCTTTTTCTGCACAGCTAAGCTGGAAGTGGCATTTACAGCTCGCAATAGTGCAGAGTTATCTCAAAGAAAGGGGCCACGGTGTTTCTGTATCTGTATTATGTTGGTGCGGCTTCGGAACTTTTAAATATCTTGATATATCTCGAGAACTACGCATCTGATCAAAAAATATCATAGAACATAAAAAGTAGGAAACTTAATTCTCTACAAAAAAGGTCTCTTATCATTTTGCCATAGCTCGCTTCGTTTCCGAGATATTTGCAGATTTATCTCAAGGGAAGGGGCCTGACGGACATATTTCGAGATATTTCTTCTTCTTGTTGTTCTTCTTCTGCACAGCTAAGCTGGAAGTGGCATTTGCGGCTCGCACTATTGCAGAGTTATCTCAAAGAAAGGGGCCACGGTGTTTCTGTATCTCTATTATGTTGGTGCGGCTTCGGAACTTTTAAATATCTTGATATATCTCGAGAACTACGCTTCTGATCCAAAAATATCATAGAACGTAAATTGTAGGAAACATTATTCTCTACAAAAAAGGTCTCTTAACATTTTGCCATAGCTCGCTTCGTTTCCGAGATATTTGCAGATTCAGCTCAAAGGAACTGGCCTGACGGACATATTTCGAGATATTTCTTCTTCTTGTTGTTCTTCTTCTGCACAGCTAAGCTGGAAGTGGCATTTACAGCTCGCAATAGTGCAGAGTTATCCCAAAGAAAGGGGCCACGGTGTTTCTGTATCTCTATTATGTTGGTGCGGCTTCGGAACTTTTAAATATCTTGATATATCTCGAGAACTACGCATCTGATCAAAAAATATCATACTACATAAAAAGTAGGAAACTTAATTCTCTACAAGAAAGGTCTCTAAACATTTTGCCATAGCTCGCTTCGTTTCCGAGATATTTGCAGATTTATATCAAGGGAAGGGGCCTGACGGACATATTTCGAGATATTTCTTCTTCTTGTTGTTCTTCTTCTGCACAGCTAAGCTGGAAGTGGCATTTGCAGCTCGCAATAGTGCAGAGTTATCTCAAAGAAAGGGGCCACGGTGTTTCTGTATCTCTATTATGTTGGTGCGGCTTCGGAACTTTTAAATATCTTGATATATCTCGAGAACTACGCATCTGATCAAAAAATATCATAGAACATAAAAAGTAGGAAACTTAATTCTCTACAAAAAAGGTCTCTTAACATTTTGCCATAGCTCGCTTCGTTTCCGAGATATTTGCAGATTTATCTCAAGGGAAGGGGCCTGACGGACATATTTCGAGATATTTCTTCTTCTTGTTGTTCTTCTTCTGCACAGCTGAGCTGGAAATGGCATTTGCAGGTCGCAATAGTGCAGAGTTATCTCAAAGAAAGGGGCCACGGTGTTTCTGTATCTCTATTATGTTGGTGCGGCTTCGGAACTTTTAAATATCTTGGTATATCTCGAGAACTACGCGTCTGATCAAAAAATATCATAGAACATAAAAAGTAGGAAACATAATTCTCTACAAAAACGGTCTCTTAACATTTTGCCATAGCTCGCTTCGTTTCCGAGATATTTGCAGATATATCTCAAGGGAAGGGGCCTGACGGACATATTTCGAGATATTTCTTCTTCTTGTTGTTCTTCTTCTGCACAGCTAAGCTGGAAGTTGCATTTGCGGCTCGCACTAGTGCACAGTTATCTCAAAGAAAGGGGCCACGGTGTTTCTGTATCTCTATTATGTTGGTGCGTCTTCGGAACTTTTAAATATCTCGATATATCTCGAAAACTACGCTTCTGATCAAAAAATATCATAGAACGTAAATTGTAGGAAACATAATTCTCTACAAAAAACGTCTCTTAACATTTTGCCATAGCTCGCTTCGTTTCCGAGATATTTGCAGATTCAGCTCAAAGGAACTGGCCTGACGGACATATTTCGAGATATTTCTTCTTCTTGTTGTTCTTCCTCTGCACAGCTAAGCTGGAAGTGGCATTTGCAGCTCGCAATAGTGCAGAGTTATCTTAAAGAAAGGGGCCACGGTGTTTCTGTATCTCTATTATGTTGGTGCGGCTTCGGAACTTTTAAATATCTTGATATATCTCGAGAACTACGCATCTGATCAAAAAATGTCATAGAACATAAAAAGTAGGAAACTTAATTCTCTACAAAAAAGGTCTCTTAACATTCTGCCATAGCTCGCTTCGTTTCCGAGATATTTGCATATTTATCTCAAGGGAAGGGGCCTGACGGATATATTTCGAGATATTTCTTCTTCTTGTTGTTCTTCTTCTGCACAGCTAAACTGGAAGTGGCATTTCCAGCTCGCAATAGTGCAGAGTTATCCCAAAGAAAGGGGCCACGGTGTTTCTGTATCTCTATTATGTTGGTGCGGTTTCGGAACTTTTAAATATCTTGATATATCTCGAGAACTACGCATCTGATCAAAAAATATCATAGAACATAAAAAGTAGGAAACTTAATTCTCTACAAAAAAGGTCTCTTAACATTTTGCCATAGCTCGCTTCGTTTCCGAGATATTTGCAGATTTATCTCAAGGGAAGTGGCCTGACGGACATATTTCGAGATATTTCTTCTTCTTGTTGTTCTTCTTCTGCACAGCTAAGCTGGAAGTGGCATTTGCAGCTCGCAATAGTGCAGAGTTATCCCAAAGAAAGGGGCCACGGTGTTTCTGTATCTCTATTATGTTGGTGCGGCTTCGGAACTTTTAAATATCTTGATATATCTCGAGAACTACGCATCTGATCAAAAAATATCATACTACATAAAAAGTAGGAAACTTAATTCTCTACAAGAAAGGTCTCTAAACATTTTGCCATAGCTCGCTTTGTTTCCGAGATATTTGCAGATTTATATCAAGGGAAGGGGCCTGACGGACATATTTTGAGATATTTCTTCTTCTTGTTGTTCTTCTTCTGCACAGCTAAGCTGGAAGTGGCATTTGCAGCTCGCAATAGTGCAGAGTTATCTCAAAGAAAGGGGCCACGGTGTTTCTGTATCTCTATTATGTTGGTGCGGCTTCGGAACTTTTAAATATCTTGATATATCTCGAGAACTACGCATCTGATCAAAAAATATCATAGAACATAAAAAGTAGGAAACTTAATTCTCTACAAAAAAGGTCTCTTAACATTTTGCCATAGCTCGCTTCGTTTCCGAGATATTTGCAGATTTATCTCAAGGGAAGGGGCCTGACGGACATATTTCGAGATATTTCTTCTTCTTGTTGTTCTTCTTCTGCACAGCTGAGCTGGAAATGGCATTTGCAGGTCGCAATAGTGCAGAGTTATCTCAAAGAAAGGGGCCACGGTGTTTCTGTATCTCTATTATGTTGGTGCGGCTTCGGAACTTTTAAATATCTTGGTATATCTCGAGAACTACGCGTCTGATCAAAAAATATCATAGAACATAAAAAGTAGGAAACATAATTCTCTACAAAAACGGTCTCTTAACATTTTGCCATAGCTCGCTTCGTTTCCGAGATATTTGCAGATATATCTCAAGGGAAGGGGCCTGACGGACATATTTCGAGATATTTCTTCTTCTTGTTGTTCTTCTTCTGCACAGCTAAGCTGGAAGTTGCATTTGCGGCTCGCACTAGTGCACAGTTATCTCAAAGAAAGGGGCCACGGTGTTTCTGTATCTCTATTATGTTGGTGCGTCTTCGGAACTTTTAAATATCTCGATATATCTCGAAAACTACGCTTCTGATCAAAAAATATCATAGAACGTAAATTGTAGGAAACATAATTCTCTACAAAAAACGTCTCTTAACATTTTGCCATAGCTCGCTTCGTTTCCGAGATATTTGCAGATTCAGCTCAAAGGAACTGGCCTGACGGACATATTTCGAGATATTTCTTCTTCTTGTTGTTCTTCCTCTGCACAGCTAAGCTGGAAGTGGCATTTGCAGCTCGCAATAGTGCAGAGTTATCTTAAAGAAAGGGGCCACGGTGTTTCTGTATCTCTATTATGTTGGTGCGGCTTCGGAACTTTTAAATATCTTGATATATCTCGAGAACTACGCATCTGATCAAAAAATGTCATAGAACATAAAAAGTAGGAAACTTAATTCTCTACAAAAAAGGTCTCTTAACATTCTGCCATAGCTCGCTTCGTTTCCGAGATATTTGCATATTTATCTCAAGGGAAGGGGCCTGACGGATATATTTCGAGATATTTCTTCTTCTTGTTGTTCTTCTTCTGCACAGCTAAACTGGAAGTGGCATTTCCAGCTCGCAATAGTGCAGAGTTATCCCAAAGAAAGGGGCAACGGTGTTTCTGTATCTCTATTATGTTGGTGCGGTTTCGGAACTTTTAAATATCTTGATATATCTCGAGAACTACGCATCTGATCAAAAAATATCATAGAACATAAAAAGTAGGAAACTTAATTCTCTACAAAAAAGGTCTCTTAACATTTTGCCATAGCTCGCTTCGTTTCCGAGATATTTGCAGATTTATCTCAAGGGAAGTGGCCTGACGGACATATTTCGAGATATTTCTTCTTCTTGTTGTTCTTCTTCTGCACAGCTAAGCTGGAAGTGGCATTTACAGCTCGCAATAGTGCAGAGTTATCTCAAAGAAAGGGGCCACGGTGTTTCTGTATCTGTATTATGTTGGTGCGGCTTCGGAACTTTTAAATATCTTGATATATCTCGAGAACTACGCTTCTGATCCAAAAATATCATAGAACGTAAATTGTAGGAAACATTATTCTCTACAAAAAAGGTCTCTTAACATTTTGCCATAGCTCGCTTCGTTTCCGAGATATTTGCAGATTCAGCTCAAAGGAACTGGCCTGACGGACATATTTCGAGATATTTCTTCTTCTTGTCGTTCTTCCTCTGCACAGCTAAGCTGGAAGTGGCATTTGCAGCTCGTAATAGTGCAGAGTTATCTTAAAGAAAGGGGCCACGGTGTTTCTGTATCTCTATTATGTTGGTGCGGCTTCAGAACTTTTAAATATCTTGATATATCTCGAGAACTACGCATCTGATCAAAAAATGTCATAGAACATAAAAAGTTGGAAACTTAATTCTCTACAAAAAAGGTCTCTTAACATTTTGCCATAGCTCGCTTCGTTTCCGAGATATTTGCAGATTTATATCAAGGGAAGGGGCCTGACGGACATATTTCGAGATATTTCTTCTTCTTGTTGTTCTTCTTCTGCACAGCTAAGCTGGAAGTGGCATTTGCAGCTCGCAATAGTGCAGAGTTATCTCAAAGAAAGGGGCCACGGTGTTTCTGTATCTCTATTATGTTGGTGCGGCTTCGGAACTTTTAAATATCTTGATATATCTCGAGAACTACGCATCTGATCAAAAAATATCATAGAACATAAAAAGTAGGAAACTTAATTCTCTACAAAAAAGGTCTCTTAACATTTTGCCATAGCTCGCTTCGTTTCCGAGATATTTGCAGATTTATCTCAAGGGAAGGGGCCTGACGGACATATTTCGAGATATTTCTTCTTCTTGTTGTTCTTCTTCTGCACAGCTGAGCTGGAAATGGCATTTGCAGGTCGCAATAGTGCAGAGTTATCTCAAAGAAAGGGGCCACGGTGTTTCTGTATCTCTATTATGTTGGTGCGTCTTCGGAACTTTTAAATATCTCGATATATCTCGAAAACTACGCTTCTGATCAAAAAATATCATAGAACGTAAATTGTAGGAAACATAATTCTCTACAAAAAACGTCTCTTAACATTTTGCCATAGCTCGCTTCGTTTCCGAGATATTTGCAGATTCAGCTCAAAGGAACTGGCCTGACGGACATATTTCGAGATATTTCTTCTTCTTGTTGTTCTTCCTCTGCACAGCTAAGCTGGAAGTGGCATTTGCAGCTCGCAATAGTGCAGAGTTATCTTAAAGAAAGGGGCCACGGTGTTTCTGTATCTCTATTATGTTGGTGCGGCTTCGGAACTTTTAAATATCTTGATATATCTCGAGAACTACGCATCTGATCAAAAAATGTCATAGAACATAAAAAGTAGGAAACTTAATTCTCTACAAAAAAGGTCTCTTAACATTCTGCCATAGCTCGCTTCGTTTCCGAGATATTTGCATATTTATCTCAAGGGAAGGGGCCTGACGGATATATTTCGAGATATTTCTTCTTCTTGTTGTTCTTCTTCTGCACAGCTAAACTGGAAGTGGCATTTCCAGCTCGCAATAGTGCAGAGTTATCCCAAAGAAAGGGGCCACGGTGTTTCTGTATCTCTATTATGTTGGTGCGGTTTCGGAACTTTTAAATATCTTGATATATCTCGAGAACTACGCATCTGATCAAAAAATATCATAGAACATAAAAAGTAGGAAACTTAATTCTCTACAAAAAAGGTCTCTTAACATTTTGCCATAGCTCGCTTCGTTTCCGAGATATTTGCAGATTTATCTCAAGGGAAGTGGCCTGACGGACATATTTCGAGATATTTCTTCTTCTTGTTGTTCTTCTTCTGCACAGGTAAGCTGGAAGTGGCATTTGCAGCTCGCAATAGTGCAGAGTTATCCCAAAGAAAGGGGCCACGGTGTTTCTGTATCTCTATTATGTTGGTGCGGCTTCGGAACTTTTAAATATCTTGATATATCTCGAGAACTACGCATCTGATCAAAAAATATCATACTACATAAAAAGTAGGAAACTTAATTCTCTACAAGAAAGGTCTCTAAACATTTTGCCATAGCTCGCTTTGTTTCCGAGATATTTGCAGATTTATATCAAGGGAAGGGGCCTGACGGACATATTTTGAGATATTTCTTCTTCTTGTTGTTCTTCTTCTGCACAGCTAAGCTGGAAGTGGCATTTGCAGCTCGCAATAGTGCAGAGTTATCTCAAAGAAAGGGGCCACGGTGTTTCTGTATCTCTATTATGTTGGTGCGGCTTCGGAACTTTTAAATATCTTGATATATCTCGAGAACTACGCATCTGATCAAAAAATATCATAGAACATGAAAAGTAGGAAACTTAATTCTCTACAAAAAAGGTCTCTTAACATTTTGCCATAGCTCGCTTCGTTTCCGAGATATTTGCAGATTTATCTCAAGGGAAGGGGCCTGACGGACATATTTCGAGATATTTCTTCTTCTTGTTGTTCTTCTTCTGCACAGCTGAGCTGGAAGTGGCATTTGCAGGTCGCAATAGTGCAGAGTTATCTCAAAGAAAGGGGCCACGGTGTTTCTGTATCTCTATTATGTTGGTGCGGCTTCGGAACTTTTAAATATCTCGATATATCTCGAAAACTACGCTTCTGATCAAAAAATATCGTAGAACATAAATTGTAGGAAACATAATTCTTTACAAAAAAGGTCTCTTAACATTTTGCCATAACTCGCTTCGTTTCCGAGATATTTGCAGATTTATCTCAAGGGAAGGGGCCTGACGGACATATTTCGAGATATTTCTTCTTCTTGTTGTTCTTCTTCTGCACAGCTAAGCTGGAAGTGGCATTTGCGGCTCGCACTAGTGCAGAGTTATCTCACAGAAAGGGGCCACGGTGTTTCTGTATCTCGATTATGTTGGTGCGGCTTCGGAACTTTTAAATATCTCGATATATCTCGAAAACTACGCTTCTGATCAAAAAATATCATATAACATAAATTGTAGGAAACATAATTCTCTACAAAAAACGTATCTTAACATTTTGCCATAGCTCGCTTCGTTTCCGAGATATTTGCAGATTCAGCTCAAAGGAACGGGCCTGACGGTCATATTTCGAGATACTTCTTCTTCTTGTTGTTCTTCCTCTGCACAGCTAAGCTGGAAGTGGCATTTGCAGCTCGCAATAGTGCAGAGTTATCTCAAAGAAAGGGGCCACGGTGTTTCTGTAGCTCCATTATGTTGGTGCGGCTTCGGAACTTTTAAATATCTTGATATATCTCGAGAACTACGCATCTGATCAAAAAATATCATAGAACATAAAAAGTAGGAAACTTAATTCTCTACAAAAAAGGTCTCTTATCATTTTGCCATAGCTCTCTTCGTTTCCGAGATATTTGCAGATTTATCTCAAGGGAAGGGGCCTGACGGACATATTTCGAGATATTTCTTCTTCTTGTTGTTCTTCTTCTGCACAGCTAAGCTGGAAGTGGCATTTGCAGCTCGCAATAGTGCAGAGTTATCTCAAAGAAAGGGGCCACGGTGTTTCTGTATCTCTATTATGTTGGTGCGGCTTCGGAACTTTTAAATATCTTGATATATCTCGAGAACTACGCATCTGATCAGAAAATATCATACAAGATAAAAAGTAGGAAACTTAATTCTGTACAAAAAAGGTCTCTTAACATTTTGCCATAGCTCGCTTCGTTTCCGAGATATTTGCAGATTTATCTCAAGGTAAGGGGCCTGACGGACATATTTCGAGATATTTCTTCTTCTTGTTGTTCTTCTTCTGCACAGCTAAGCTGGAAGTGGCATTTCCAGGTCGCAATAGTGCATAGCTATCTGAAAGAAAGGGGCCACGGTGTTTCTGTATCTCTATTATGTTGGTGCGGTTTCGGAACTTTTAAATATCTTGATATATCTCGAGAACTACGCATCTGATCAAAAAATATCATAGAACATAAAAAGTAGGAAACTTAATTCGCTACAAAAAAGGTCTCTTAACATTTTGCCATAGCTCGCTTCGTTTCCGAGATATTTGCAGATTTATCTCAAGGGAAGGGGCCTAACGGACATATTTCGTGATATTTCTTCTTCTTGTTGTTCTTCTTCTGCACAGATAAGCTGGAAGTGGCATTTGCAGCTCGCAATAGTGCAGAGTTATCTCAAAGAAAGGGGCCACGGTGTTTCTGTATCTCTATTATGTTGGTGCGGCTTCGGAACTTTTAAATATCTTGATATATCTCGAGAACTACGCATCTGATCAGAAAATATCATAGAAGATAAAAAGTAGGAAACTTAATTCTCTACAAAAAAGGTCTCTTAACATTTTGCCATAGCTCGCTTCGTTTCCGAGATATTTGCAGATTTATCTCAAGGTAAGGGGCCTGACGGACATATTTCGAGATATTTCTTCTTCTTGTTGTTCTTCTTCTGCACAGCTAAGCTGGAAGTGGCATTTGCGGCTCGCACTAGTGCAGAGTTATCTCAAAGAAAGGGGCCACGGTGTTTCTGTATCTCTATTATGTTGGTGCGGCTTCGTAACTTTTAAATATCTCGATATATCTCGAAAACTACGCTTCTGATCAAAAAATATCATAGAACATAAATTGTAGGAAACATAATTCTCTACAAAAAAGGTCTCTTAACATTTTGCCATAGCTCGCTTGGTTTCCGAGATATTTGCAGATATATCTCAAGGGCAGGGGCCTGACGGACATATTTCGAGATATTTCTTCTTCTTGTTGTTCTTCTTCTGCACAGCTAAGCTGGAAGTGGCATTTACAGCTCGCAATAGTGCAGAGTTATCTCAAAGAAAGGGGCCACGGTGTTTCTGTATCTGTATTATGTTGGTGCGGCTTCGGAACTTTTAAATATCTTGATATATCTCGAGAACTACGCTTCTGATCCAAAAATATCATAGAACGTAAATTGTAGGAAACATTATTCTCTACAAAAAAGGTCTCTTAACATTTTGCCATAGCTCGCTTCGTTTCCGAGATATTTGCAGATTCAGCTCAAAGGAACTGGCCTGACGGACATATTTCGAGATATTTCTTCTTCTTGTCGTTCTTCCTCTGCACAGCTAAGCTGGAGGTGGCATTTGCAGCTCGTAATAGTGCAGAGTTATCTTAAAGAAAGGGGCCACGGTGTTTCTGTATCTCTATTATGTTGGTGCGGCTTCAGAACTTTTAAATATCTTGATATATCTCGAGAACTACGCATCTGATCAAAAAATGTCATAGAACATAAAAAGTTGGAAACTTAATTCTCTACAAAAAAGGTCTCTTAACATTTTGCCATAGCTCGCTTCGTTTCCGAGATATTTGTATATTTATCTCAAGGGAAGGGGCCTGACGGACATATTTCGAGATATTTCTTCTTCTTGTTGTTCTTCTTCTGCACAGCTAAGCTGGAAGTGGCATTTGCGGCTCGCACTAGTGCAGAGTTATCTCAAAGAAAGGGGCCACGGTGTTTCTGTATCTCTATTATGTTGGTGCGGCTTCGTAACTTTTAAATATCTCGATATATCTCGAAAACTACGCTTCTGATCAAAAAATATCATAGAACATAAATTGTAGGAAACATAATTCTCTACAAAAAAGGTCTCTTAACATTTTGCCATAGCTCGCTTGGTTTCCGAGATATTTGCAGCTATATCTCAAGGGCAGGGGCCTGACGGACATATTTCGAGATATTTCTTCTTCTTGTTGTTCTTCTTCTGCACAGCTAAGCTGGAAGTGGCATTTACAGCTCGCAATAGTGCAGAGTTATCTCAAAGAAAGGGGCCACGGTGTTTCTGTATCTCTATTATGTTGGTGCGGTTTCGGAACTTTTAAATATCTTGATATATCTCGAGAACTACGCATCTGATCAAAAAATATCATAGAACATAAAAAGTAGGAAACTTAATTCTCTACAAAAAAGGTCTCTTAACATTTTGCCATAGCTCGCTTCGTTTCCGAGATATTTGCAGATTTATCTCAAGGGAAGGGGCCTGACGGACATATTTCGAGATATTTCTTCTTCTTGTTGTTCTTCTTCTGCACAGCTGAGCTGGAAGTGGCATTTGCAGGTCGCAATAGTGCAGAGTTATCCCAAAGAAAGGGGCCACGGTGTTTCTGTATCTCTATTATGTTGGTGCGGCTTCGGAACTTTTAAATATCTTGATATATCTCGAGAACTACGCATCTGATCAAAAAATATCATACTACATAAAAAGTAGGAAACTTAATTCTCTACAAGAAAGGTCTCTAAACATTTTGCCATAGCTCGCTTTGTTTCCGAGATATTTGCAGATTTATATCAAGGGAAGGGGCCTGACGGACATATTTTGAGATATTTCTTCTTCTTGTTGTTCTTCTTCTGCACAGCTAAGCTGGAAGTGGCATTTGCAGCTCGCAATAGTGCAGAGTTATCTCAAAGAAAGGGGCCACGGTGTTTCTGTATCTCTATTATGTTGGTGCGGCTTCGGAACTTTTAAATATCTTGATATATCTCGAGAACTACGCATCTGATCAAAAAATATCATAGAACATGAAAAGTAGGAAACTTAATTCTCTACAAAAAAGGTCTCTTAACATTTTGCCATAGCTCGCTTCGTTTCCGAGATATTTGCAGATTTATCTCAAGGGAAGGGGCCTGACGGACATATTTCGAGATATTTCTTCTTCTTGTTGTTCTTCTTCTGCACAGCTGAGCTGGAAGTGGCATTTGCAGGTCGCAATAGTGCAGAGTTATCTCAAAGAAAGGGGCCACGGTGTTTCTGTATCTCTATTATGTTGGTGCGGCTTCGGAACTTTTAAATATCTCGATATATCTCGAAAACTACGCTTCTGATCAAAAAATATCATAGAACATAAATTGTAGGAAACATAATTCTTTACAAAAAAGGTCTCTTAACATTTTGCCATAACTCGCTTCGTTTCCGAGATATTTGCAGATTTATCTCAAGGGAAGGGGCCTGACGGACATATTTCGAGATATTTCTTCTTCTTGTTGTTCTTCTTCTGCACAGCTAAGCTGGAAGTGGCATTTGCGGCTCGCACTAGTGCAGAGTTATCTCACAGAAAGGGGCCACGGTGTTTCTGTATCTCGATTATGTTGGTGCGGCTTCGGAACTTTTAAATATCTCGATATATCTCGAAAACTACGCTTCTGATCAAAAAATATCATAGAACATAAATTGTAGGAAACATAATTCTCTACAAAAAACGTATCTTAACATTTTGCCATAGCTCGCTTCGTTTCCGAGATATTTGCAGATTCAGCTCAAAGGAACGGGCCTGACGGTCATATTTCGAGATACTTCTTCTTCTTGTTGTTCTTCCTCTGCACAGCTAAGCTGGAAGTGGCATTTGCAGCTCGCAATAGTGCAGAGTTATCTCAAAGAAAGGGGCCACGGTGTTTCTGTAGCTCCATTATGTTGGTGCGGCTTCGGAACTTTTAAATATCTTGATATATCTCGAGAACTACGCATCTGATCAAAAAATATCATAGAACATAAAAAGTAGGAAACTTAATTCTCTACAAAAAAGGTCTCTTATCATTTTGCCATAGCTCTCTTCGTTTCCGAGATATTTGCAGATTTATCTCAAGGGAAGGGGCCTGACGGACATATTTCGAGATATTTCTTCTTCTTGTTGTTCTTCTTCTGCACAGCTAAGCTGGAAGTGGCATTTGCAGCTCGCAATAGTGCAGAGTTATCTCAAAGAAAGGGGCCACGGTGTTTCTGTATCTCTATTATGTTGGTGCGGCTTCGGAACTTTTAAATATCTTGATATATCTCGAGAACTACGCATCTGATCAGAAAATATCATACAAGATAAAAAGTAGGAAACTTAATTCTGTACAAAAAAGGTCTCTTAACATTTTGCCATAGCTCGCTTCGTTTCCGAGATATTTGCAGATTTATCTCAAGGTAAGGGGCCTGACGGACATATTTCGAGATATTTCTTCTTCTTGTTGTTCTTCTTCTGCACAGCTAAGCTGGAAGTGGCATTTCCAGGTCGCAATAGTGCATAGCTATCTGAAAGAAAGGGGCCACGGTGTTTCTGTATCTCTATTATGTTGGTGCGGTTTCGGAACTTTTAAATATCTTGATATATCTCGAGAACTACGCATCTGATCAAAAAATATCATAGAACATAAAAAGTAGGAAACTTAATTCGCTACAAAAAAGGTCTCTTAACATTTTGCCATAGCTCGCTTCGTTTCCGAGATATTTGCAGATTTATCTCAAGGGAAGGGGCCTAACGGACATATTTCGTGATATTTCTTCTTCTTGTTGTTCTTCTTCTGCACAGATAAGCTGGAAGTGGCATTTGCAGCTCGCAATAGTGCAGAGTTATCTCAAAGAAAGGGGCCACGGTGTTTCTGTATCTCTATTATGTTGGTGCGGCTTCGGAACTTTTAAATATCTTGATATATCTCGAGAACTACGCATCTGATCAGAAAATATCATAGAAGATAAAAAGTAGGAAACTTAATTCTCTACAAAAAAGGTCTCTTAACATTTTGCCATAGCTCGCTTCGTTTCCGAGATATTTGCAGATTTATCTCAAGGTAAGGGGCCTGACGGACATATTTCGAGATATTTCTTCTTCTTGTTGTTCTTCTTCTGCACAGCTAAGCTGGAAGTGGCATTTGCGGCTCGCACTAGTGCAGAGTTATCTCAAAGAAAGGGGCCACGGTGTTTCTGTATCTCTATTATGTTGGTGCGGCTTCGTAACTTTTAAATATCTCGATATATCTCGAAAACTACGCTTCTGATCAAAAAATATCATAGAACATAAATTGTAGGAAACATAATTCTCTACAAAAAAGGTCTCTTAACATTTTGCCATAGCTCGCTTGGTTTCCGAGATATTTGCAGATATATCTCAAGGGCAGGGGCCTGACGGACATATTTCGAGATATTTCTTCTTCTTGTTGTTCTTCTTCTGCACAGCTAAGCTGGAAGTGGCATTTACAGCTCGCAATAGTGCAGAGTTATCTCAAAGAAAGGGGCCACGGTGTTTCTGTATCTGTATTATGTTGGTGCGGCTTCGGAACTTTTAAATATCTTGATATATCTCGAGAACTACGCTTCTGATCCAAAAATATCATAGAACGTAAATTGTAGGAAACATTATTCTCTACAAAAAAGGTCTCTTAACATTTTGCCATAGCTCGCTTCGTTTCCGAGATATTTGCAGATTCAGCTCAAAGGAACTGGCCTGACGGACATATTTCGAGATATTTCTTCTTCTTGTCGTTCTTCCTCTGCACAGCTAAGCTGGAAGTGGCATTTGCAGCTCGTAATAGTGCAGAGTTATCTTAAAGAAAGGGGCCACGGTGTTTCTGTATCTCTATTATGTTGGTGCGGCTTCAGAACTTTTAAATATCTTGATATATCTCGAGAACTACGCATCTGATCAAAAAATGTCATAGAACATAAAAAGTTGGAAACTTAATTCTCTACAAAAAAGGTCTCTTAACATTTTGCCATAGCTCGCTTCGTTTCCGAGATATTTGCATATTTATCTCAAGGGAAGGGGCCTGACGGACATATTTCGAGATATTTCTTCTTCTTGTTGTTCTTCTTCTGCACAGCTAAGCTGGAAGTGGCATTTGCGGCTCGCACTAGTGCAGAGTTATCTCAAAGAAAGGGGCCACGGTGTTTCTGTATCTCTATTATGTTGGTGCGGCTTCGTAACTTTTAAATATCTCGATATATCTCGAAAACTACGCTTCTGATCAAAAAATATCATAGAACATAAATTGTAGGAAACATAATTCTCTACAAAAAAGGTCTCTTAACATTTTGCCATAGCTCGCTTGGTTTCCGAGATATTTGCAGCTATATCTCAAGGGCAGGGGCCTGACGGACATATTTCGAGATATTTCTTCTTCTTGTTGTTCTTCTTCTGCACAGCTAAGCTGGAAGTGGCATTTACAGCTCGCAATAGTGCAGAGTTATCTCAAAGAAAGGGGCCACGGTGTTTCTGTATCTCTATTATGTTGGTGCGGTTTCGGAACTTTTAAATATCTTGATATATCTCGAGAACTACGCATCTGATCAAAAAATATCATAGAACATAAAAAGTAGGAAACTTAATTCTCTACAAAAAAGGTCTCTTAACATTTTGCCATAGCTCGCTTCGTTTCCGAGATATTTGCAGATTTATCTCAAGGGAAGGGGCCTGACAGTCATATTTCGAGATATTTCTTCTTCTTGTTGTTCTTCTTCTGCACAGCTGAGCTGGAAGTGGCATTTGCAGGTCGCAATAGTGCAGAGTTATCTCAAAGAAAGGGGCCACGGTGTTTCTCTATCTCTATTATGTTGGTGCGGCTTCGGAACTTTTAAATATCTTGGTATATCTCGAGAACTACGCGTCTGATCAAAAAATATCATAGAACATAAAAAGTAGGAAACATAATTCTCTACAAAAACGGTCTCTTAACATTTTGCCATAGCTCGCTTCGTTTCCGAGATATTTGCAGATATATCTCAAGGGAAGGGGCCTGACGGACATATTTCGAGATATTTCTTCTTCTTGTTGTTCTTCTTCTGCACAGCTAAGCTGGAAGTTGCATTTGCGGCTCGCACTAGTGCACAGTTATCTCAAAGAAAGGGGCCACGGTGTTTCTGTATCTCTATTATGTTGGTGCGTCTTCGGAACTTTTAAATATCTCGATATATCTCGAAACCTACGCTTCTGATCAAAAAATATCATAGAACATAAATTGTAGGAAACATAATTCTCTACAAAAAACGTCTCTTAACATTTTGCCATAGCTCGCTTCGTTTCCGAGATATTTGCAGATTCAGCTCAAAGGAACTGGCCTGACGGACATATTTCGAGATATTTCTTCTTCTTGTTGTTCTTCCTCTGCACAGCTAAGCTGGAAGTGGCATTTGCAGCTCGCAATAGTGCAGAGTTATCTTAAAGAAAGGGGCCACGGTGTTTCTGTATCTCTATTATGTTGGTGCGGCTTCGGAACTTTTAAATATCATGATATATCTCGAGAACTACGCATCTGATCAAAAAATGTCATAGAACATAAAAAGTAGGAAACTTAATTCTCTACAAAAAAGGTCTCTTAACATTCTGCCATAGCTCGCTTCGTTTCCGAGATATTTGCATATTTATCTCAAGGGAAGGGGCCTGACGGATATATTTCGAGATATTTCTTCTTCTTGTTGTTCTTCTTCTGCACAGCTAAACTGGAAGTGGCATTTCCAGCTCGCAATAGTGCAGAGTTATCCCAAAGAAAGGGGCCACGGTGTTTCTGTATCTCTATTATGTTGGTGCGGTTTTGGAACTTTTAAATATCTTGATATATCTCGAGAACTACGCATCTGATCAAAAAATATCATAGAACATAAAAAGTAGGAAACTTAATTCTCTACAAAAAAGGTCTCTTAACATTTTGCCATAGCTCGCTTCGTTTCCGAGATATTTGCAGATTTATCTCAAGGGAAGTGGCCTGACGGACATATTTCGAGATATTTCTTCTTCTTGTTGTTCTTCTTCTGCACAGCTAAGCTGGAAGTGGCATTTGCAGCTCGCAATAGTGCAGAGTTATCCCAAAGAAAGGGGCCACGGTGTTTCTGTATCTCTATTATGTTGGTGCGGCTTCGGAACTTTTAAATATCTTGATATATCTCGAGAACTACGCATCTGATCAAAAAATATCATACTACATAAAAAGTAGGAAACTTAATTCTCTACAAGAAAGGTCTCTAAACATTTTGCCATAGCTCGCTTTGTTTCCGAGATATTTGCAGATTTATATCAAGGGAAGGGGCCTGACGGACATATTTCGAGATATTTCTTCTTCTTGTTGTTCTTCTTCTGCACAGCTAAGCTGGAAGTGGCATTTGCAGCTCGCAATAGTGCAGAGTTATCTCAAAGAAAGGGGCCACGGTGTTTCTGTATCTCTATTATGTTGGTGCGGCTTCGGAACTTTTAAATATCTTGATATATCTCGAGAACTACGCATCTGATCAAAAAATATCATAGAACATGAAAAGTAGGAAACTTAATTCTCTACAAAAAAGGTCTCTTAACATTTTGCCATAGCTCGCTTCGTTTCCGAGATATTTGCAGATTTATCTCAAGGGAAGGGGCCTGACGGACATATTTCGAGATATTTCTTCTTCTTGTTGTTCTTCTTCTGCACAGCTAAGCTGGAAGTGGCATTTGCGGCTCGCACTAGTGCAGAGTTATCTCACAGAAAGGGGCCACGGTGTTTCTGTATCTCTATTATGTTGGTGCGGCTTCGGAACTTTTAAATATCTCGATATATCTCGAAAACTACGCTTCTGATCAAAAAATATCATAGAACATAAATTGTAGGAAACATAATTCTCTACAAAAAACGTATCTTAACATTTTGCCATAGCTCGCTTCGTTTCCGAGATATTTGCAGATTCAGCTCAAAGGAACGGGCCTGACGGTCATATTTCGAGATACTTCTTCTTCTTGTTGTTCTTCCTCTGCACAACTAAGCTGGAAGTGGCATTTGCAGCTCGCAATAGTGCAGAGTTATCTCAAAGAAAGGGGCCACGGTGTTTCTGTATCTCCATTATGTTGGTGCGGCTTCGGAACTTTTAAATATCTTGATATATCTCGAGAACTACGCATCTGATCAAAAAATATCCTAGAACATAAAAAGTAGGAAACTTAATTCTCTACAAAAAAGGTCTCTTATCATTTTGCCATAGTTCTCTTCGTTTCCGAGATATTTGCAGATTTATCTCAAGGGAAGGGGCCTGACGGACATATTTCGAGATATTTCTTCTTCTTGTTGTTCTTCTTCTGCACAGCTAAGCTGGAAGTGGCATTTGCAGCTCGCAATAGTGCAGAGTTATCTCAAAGAAAGGGGCCACGGTGTTTCTGTATCTCTATTATGTTGGTGCGGCTTCTTAACTTTTAAATATCTTGATATATCTCGAGAACTACGCATCGGATCAAAAAATTTCATAGAACATAAAAAGTAGGAAACTCAATTCTCTACAAAAAAGGTCTCTTATCATTTTGCCATAGCTCTCTTCGTTTCCGAGATATTTGCAGATTTATCTCAAGGGAAGGGGCCTGACGGACATATTTCGAGATATTTCTTCTTCTTGTTGTTCTTCTTCTGCACAGCTAAGCTGGAAGTGGCATTTGCAGCTCGCAATAGTGCAGAGTTATCTCAAAGAAAGGGGCCACGGTGTTTCTGTATCTCTATTATGTTGGTGCGGCTTCGGAACTTTTAAATATCTTGATATATCTCGAGAACTACGCGTCTGATCAAAAAATATCGTAGAACATAAAAAGTAGGAAACATAATTCTCTACAAAAAAGGTCTCTTAACATTTTGCCATAGCTCGCTTCGTTTCCGAGATATTTGCAGATTTATCTCAAGGGAAGGGGCCTGACGGACATATTTCGAGATATTTCTTCTTCTTGTTGTTCCTCTTCTGCACAGCTAAGCTGGAAGTGGCATTTGCAGCTCGCAATTGTGCAGAGTTATCTCAAAGAGAGGGGTCACGGTGTTTCTGTATCTCTATTATGTTGGTGCGGCTTCGGAACTTTTAAATATCTTGATATATCTCGAGAACTACGCATCTGATCAGAAAATATCATAGAAGATAAAAAGTAGGAAACTTAATTCTCTACAAAAAAGGTCTCTTAACATTTTGCCATAGCTCGCTTCGTTTCCGAGATATTTGCAGATTTATCTCAAGGGAAGGGGCCTGACGGACATATTTCGAGATATTTCTTCTTCTTGTCGTTCCTCTTCTGCACAGCTAAGCTGGAAGTGGCATTTCCAGCTCGCAATAGTGCAGAGTTATCTCAAAGAGAGGGGCCACGGTGTTTCTGTATCTCTATTATGTTGGTGCGGCTTCGGAACTTTTAAATATCTTGATATATCTCGAGAACTACGCGTCTGATCAAAAAATATCGTAGAACATAAAAAGTAGGAAACATAATTCTCTACAAAAAAGGTCGCTTAACATTTTGCCATAGCTCGCTTCGTTTCCGAGATATTTGCAGATTTATCTCAAGGGAAGGGGCCTGACGGACATATTTTGAGATATTTCTTCTTCTTGTTGTTCCTCTTCTGCACAGCTAAGCTGGAAGTGGCATTTGCAGCTCGCAATTGTGCAGAGTTATCTCAAAGAGAGGGGCCACGGTGTTTCTGTATCTCTATTATGTTGGTGCGGCTTCGGAACTTTTAAATATCTTGATATATCTCGAGAACTACGCATCTGATCAGAAAATATCATAGAAGATAAAAAGTAGGAAACTTAATTCTCTACAAAAAAGGTCTCTTAACATTTTGCCATAGCTCGCTTCGTTTCCGTGATATTTGCAGATTTATCTCAAGGGAAGGGGCCTAACGGACATATTTCGAGATATTTCTTCTTCTTGTTGTACTTCTTCTGCCCAGCTAAACTGGAAGTGGCATTTCCAGCTCGCAATAGTGCAGAGTTATCTCAAAGAGAGGGGCCACGGTGTTTCTGTATCTCTATTATGTTGGTGCGGCTTCGGAACTTTTAAATATCTTGATATATCTCGAGAACTACGCATCTGATCAGAAAATATCATAGAAGATAAAAAGTAGGAAACTTAATTCTCTACAAAAAAGGTCTCTTAACATTTTGCCATAGCTCGCTTCGTTTCCGAGATATTTGCAGATTTATCTCAAGGTAAGGGGCCTGACGGACATATTTCGAGATATTTCTTCTTCTTGTTGTTCTTCTTCTGCCCAGCTAAACTGGAAGTGGCATTTCCAGCTCGCAATAGTGCAGAGTTATCTCAAAGAGAGGGGCCACGGTGTTTCTCTATCTCTATTATGTTGGTGCGGCTTCGGAACTTTTAAATATCTTGATATATCTCGAGAACTACGCATCTGATCAGAAAATATCATAGAAGATAAAAAGTAGGAAACTTAATTCTCTACAAAAAAGGTGTCTTAACATTTTGCCATAGCTCGCTTCGTTTCCGAGATATTTGCAGATTTATCTCGAGGGAAGTGGCCTGACGGACATATTTCGAGATATTTCTTCTTCTTGTTGTTCTTCTTCTGCACAGCTAAGCTGGAAGTGGCATTTGCAGCTCGCAATAGTGCAGAGTTATCCCAAAGAAAGGGGCCACGGTGTTTCTGTATCTCTATTATGTTGGTGCGGCTTCGGAACTTTTAAATATCTTGATATATCTCGAGAACTACGCATCTGATCAAAAAATATCATACTACATAAAAAGTAGGAAACTTAATTCTCTACAAGAAAGGTCTCTAAACATTTTGCCATAGCTCGCTTTGTTTCCGAGATATTTGCAGATTTATATCAAGGGAAGGGGCCTGACGGACATATTTCGAGATATTTCTTCTTCTTGTTGTTCTTCTTCTGCACAGCTAAGCTGGAAGTGGCATTTGCAGCTCGCAATAGTGCAGAGTTATCTCAAAGAAAGGGGCCACGGTGTTTCTGTATCTCTATTATGTTGGTGCGGCTTCGGAACTTTTAAATATCTTGATATATCTCGAGAACTACGCATCTGATCAAAAAATATCATAGAACATGAAAAGTAGGAAACTTAATTCTCTACAAAAAAGGTCTCTTAACATTTTGCCATAGCTCGCTTCGTTTCCGAGATATTTGCAGATTTATCTCAAGGGAAGGGGCCTGACGGACATATTTCGAGATATTTCTTCTTCTTGTTGTTCTTCTTCTGCACAGCTAAGCTGGAAGTGGCATTTGCGGCTCGCACTAGTGCAGAGTTATCTCACAGAAAGGGGCCACGGTGTTTCTGTATCTCTATTATGTTGGTGCGGCTTCGGAACTTTTAAATATCTCGATATATCTCGAAAACTACGCTTCTGATCAAAAAATATCATAGAACATAAATTGTAGGAAACATAATTCTCTACAAAAAACGTATCTTAACATTTTGCCATAGCTCGCTTCGTTTCCGAGATATTTGCAGATTCAGCTCAAAGGAACGGGCCTGACGGTCATATTTCGAGATACTTCTTCTTCTTGTTGTTCTTCCTCTGCACAACTAAGCTGGAAGTGGCATTTGCAGCTCGCAATAGTGCAGAGTTATCTCAAAGAAAGGGGCCACGGTGTTTCTGTATCTCCATTATGTTGGTGCGGCTTCGGAACTTTTAAATATCTTGATATATCTCGAGAACTACGCATCTGATCAAAAAATATCCTAGAACATAAAAAGTAGGAAACTTAATTCTCTACAAAAAAGGTCTCTTATCATTTTGCCATAGTTCTCTTCGTTTCCGAGATATTTGCAGATTTATCTCAAGGGAAGGGGCCTGACGGACATATTTCGAGATATTTCTTCTTCTTGTTGTTCTTCTTCTGCACAGCTAAGCTGGAAGTGGCATTTGCAGCTCGCAATAGTGCAGAGTTATCTCAAAGAAAGGGGCCACGGTGTTTCTGTATCTCTATTATGTTGGTGCGGCTTCTTAACTTTTAAATATCTTGATATATCTCGAGAACTACGCATCGGATCAAAAAATTTCATAGAACATAAAAAGTAGGAAACTCAATTCTCTACAAAAAAGGTCTCTTATCATTTTGCCATAGCTCTCTTCGTTTCCGAGATATTTGCAGATTTATCTCAAGGGAAGGGGCCTGACGGACATATTTCGAGATATTTCTTCTTCTTGTTGTTCTTCTTCTGCACAGCTAAGCTGGAAGTGGCATTTGCAGCTCGCAATAGTGCAGAGTTATCTCAAAGAAAGGGGCCACGGTGTTTCTGTATCTCTATTATGTTGGTGCGGCTTCGGAACTTTTAAATATCTTGATATATCTCGAGAACTACGCGTCTGATCAAAAAATATCGTAGAACATAAAAAGTAGGAAACATAATTCTCTACAAAAAAGGTCTCTTAACATTTTGCCATAGCTCGCTTCGTTTCCGAGATATTTGCAGATTTATCTCAAGGGAAGGGGCCTGACGGACATATTTCGAGATATTTCTTCTTCTTGTTGTTCCTCTTCTGCACAGCTAAGCTGGAAGTGGCATTTGCAGCTCGCAATTGTGCAGAGTTATCTCAAAGAGAGGGGTCACGGTGTTTCTGTATCTCTATTATGTTGGTGCGGCTTCGGAACTTTTAAATATCTTGATATATCTCGAGAACTACGCATCTGATCAGAAAATATCATAGAAGATAAAAAGTAGGAAACTTAATTCTCTACAAAAAAGGTCTCTTAACATTTTGCCATAGCTCGCTTCGTTTCCGAGATATTTGCAGATTTATCTCAAGGGAAGGGGCCTGACGGACATATTTCGAGATATTTCTTCTTCTTGTCGTTCCTCTTCTGCACAGCTAAGCTGGAAGTGGCATTTCCAGCTCGCAATAGTGCAGAGTTATCTCAAAGAGAGGGGCCACGGTGTTTCTGTATCTCTATTATGTTGGTGCGGCTTCGGAACTTTTAAATATCTTGATATATCTCGAGAACTACGCGTCTGATCAAAAAATATCGTAGAACATAAAAAGTAGGAAACATAATTCTCTACAAAAAAGGTCGCTTAACATTTTGCCATAGCTCGCTTCGTTTCCGAGATATTTGCAGATTTATCTCAAGGGAAGGGGCCTGACGGACATATTTTGAGATATTTCTTCTTCTTGTTGTTCCTCTTCTGCACAGCTAAGCTGGAAGTGGCATTTGCAGCTCGCAATTGTGCAGAGTTATCTCAAAGAGAGGGGCCACGGTGTTTCTGTATCTCTATTATGTTGGTGCGGCTTCGGAACTTTTAAATATCTTGATATATCTCGAGAACTACGCATCTGATCAGAAAATATCATAGAAGATAAAAAGTAGGAAACTTAATTCTCTACAAAAAAGGTCTCTTAACATTTTGCCATAGCTCGCTTCGTTTCCGTGATATTTGCAGATTTATCTCAAGGGAAGGGGCCTAACGGACATATTTCGAGATATTTCTTCTTCTTGTTGTACTTCTTCTGCCCAGCTAAACTGGAAGTGGCATTTCCAGCTCGCAATAGTGCAGAGTTATCTCAAAGAGAGGGGCCACGGTGTTTCTGTATCTCTATTATGTTGGTGCGGCTTCGGAACTTTTAAATATCTTGATATATCTCGAGAACTACGCATCTGATCAGAAAATATCATAGAAGATAAAAAGTAGGAAACTTAATTCTCTACAAAAAAGGTCTCTTAACATTTTGCCATAGCTCGCTTCGTTTCCGAGATATTTGCAGATTTATCTCAAGGTAAGGGGCCTGACGGACATATTTCGAGATATTTCTTCTTCTTGTTGTTCTTCTTCTGCCCAGCTAAACTGGAAGTGGCATTTCCAGCTCGCAATAGTGCAGAGTTATCTCAAAGAGAGGGGCCACGGTGTTTCTCTATCTCTATTATGTTGGTGCGGCTTCGGAACTTTTAAATATCTTGATATATCTCGAGAACTACGCATCTGATCAGAAAATATCATAGAAGATAAAAAGTAGGAAACTTAATTCTCTACAAAAAAGGTGTCTTAACATTTTGCCATAGCTCGCTTCGTTTCCGAGATATTTGCAGATTTATCTCGAGGTAAGGGGCCTGACGGACATATTTCGAGATATTTCTTCTTCTTGTTGTTCTTCTTCTGCACAGCTAAGCTGGAAGTGGCATTTGCAGCTCGCAATAGTGCATAGCTATCTGAAAGAAAGGGGCCACGGTGTTTCTGTATCTCTATTATGTTGGTGCGGCTTCGGAACTTTTAAATATCTTGATATATCTCGAGAACTACGCATCTGATCAAAAAATATCATAGAACATAAAAAGTAGGAAACTTAATTCGCTACAAAAAAGGTCTCTTAACATTTTGCCATAGCTCGCTTCGTTTCCGAGATATTTGCAGATTTATCTCAAGGGAAGGGGCCTGACGGACATATTTCGAGATATTTCTTCTACTTGTTGTTCTTCTTCTGCACAGCTAAGCTGGAAGTGGCATTTGCAGCTCGCAATAGTGCAGAGTTATCTCAAAGAAAGGGGCCACGGTGTTTCTGTATCTCTATTATGTTGGTGCGGCTTCTTAACTTTTAAATATCTTGATATATCTCGAGAACTACGCATCTGATCAAAAAATTTCATAGAACATAAAAAGTAGGAAACTCAATTCTCTACAAAAAAGTTCTCTTAACATTTTGCAATAGCTCGCTTCGTTTCCGAGATATTTGCAGATTTATCTCAAGGGAAGGGGCCTGACGGACATATTTCGAGATATTTCTTCTTCTTGTTGTTCTTCTTCTGCACAGCTAAGCTGGAAGTGGCATTTGCAGCTCGCAATAGTGCATAGCTATCTGAAAGAAAGGGGCCACGGTGTTTCTGTATCTCTATTATGTTGGTGCGGCTTCGGAACTCTTAAATATCTTGATATATCTCGAGAACTACGCATCTGATCAAAAAATATCATAGAACATAAAAAGTAGGCAACTTAATTCTCTACAAAAAAGGTCTCTTATGATTTTGCCATAGCTCTCTTCGTTTCCGAGATATTTGCAGATTTATCTCAAGGGAAGGGGCCTGACGGACATATTTCGAGATATTTCTTCTTCTTGTTGTTCTTCTTCTGCACAGCTAAGCTGGGAGTGGCATTTGCAGCTCGCAATAGTGCAGAGTTATCTCAAAGAAAGGGGCCACGGTGTTTCTGTATCTCTATTATGTTGGTGCGGCTTCGGAACTTTTAAATATCTTGATATATCTCGAGAACTACGCGTCTGATCAAAAAATATCATAGAACATAAAAAGTAGGAAACATAATTCTCTACAAAAAAGGTCTCTTAACATTTTGCCATAGCTCGCTTCGTTTCCGAGATATTTGCAGATCTATCTCAAGGGAAGGGGCCTGACGGACATATTTCGAGATATTTCTTCTTCTTGTTGTTCTTCTTCTGCACAGCTAAACTGGAAGTGGCATTTCCAGGTCGCAATAGTGCAGAGTTATCTCAAAGAAAGGAGCCACGGTGTTTCTGTATCTCTATTATGTTGGTGCGGCTTCGGAACTTTTAAATATCTTGATATATCTCGAGAACTACGCGTCTGATCAAAAAATATCATAGAACATAAAAAGTAGGAAACTTAATTCGCTACAAAAAAGGTCTCTTAACATTTTGCCATAGCTCGCTTCGTTTCCGAGATATTTGCAGATTTATCTCAAGGGAAGGGGCCTGACGGACATATTTCGAGATATTTCTTCTTCTTGTTGTTCCTCTTCTGCACAGCTAAGCTGGAAGTGGCATTTGCAGCTCGCAATTGTGCAGAGTTATCTCAAAGAGAGGGGCCACGGTGTTTCTGTATCTCTATTATGTTGGTGCGGCTTCGGAACTTTTAAATATCTTGATATATCTCGAGAACTACGCATCTGATCAGAAAATATCATAGAAGATAAAAAGTAGGAAACTTAATTCTCTACAAAAAAGGTCTCTTAATATTTTGCCATAGCTCGCTTCGTTTCCGAGATATTTGCAGATTTATCTCAAGGGAAGGGGCCTAACGGACATATTTGGTGATATTTCTTCTTCTTGTTGTTCTTCTTCTGCACAGCTAAGCTGGAAGTGGCATTTGCAGCTCGCAATAGTGCAGAGTTATCTCAAAGAAAGGGGCCACGGTGTTTCTGTATCTCTATTATGTTGGTGCGGCTTCGGAACTTTTAAATATCTCGATATATCTCGAAAACTACGCTTCCGATCAAAAAATATCATAGAACATAAATTGTAGGAAACATAATTCTCTACAAAAAACGTCTCTTAACATTTTGCCATAGCTCGCTTCGTTTCCGAGATATTTGCAGATTCAGCTCAAAGGAACTGGCCTGACGGACATATTTCGAGATATTTCTTCTTCTTGTTGTTCCTCTTCTGCACAGCTAAGCTGGAAGTGGCATTTACAGCTCGCAATAGTGCAGAGTTATCTCAAAGAAAGGGGCCACGGTGTTTCTGTATCTCTATTATGTTGGTGCGGCTTCGGAACTTTTAAATATCTTGATATATCTCGAGAACTGCGCATCTGCTCAAAAAATATCATAGAACATAAAAAGTAGGAAACTTAATTCTCTACAAAAAAGGTCTCTTAACATTTTGCCATAGCTCGCTTCGTTTCCGAGATATTTGCAGATTTCTCTCAAGGGAAGGGGCCTGACGGACATATTTCGAGATATTTCTTCTTCTTGTTGTTCTTCTTCTGCACAGCTAAGCTGGAAGTGGCATTTGCGGCTCGCACTAGTGCACAGTTATCTCAAAGAAAGGGGCCACGGTGTTTCTGTATCTCTATTATGTTGGTGCGGCTTCGGAACTTTTAAATATCTCGATATATCTCGAAAACTACGCTTCTGATCAAAAAATATCATAGAACATAAAAAGTAGGAAACTTAATTCTCTACAAAAAAGGTCTCTTAACATTTTGCCATAGCTCGCTTCGTTTCCGAGATATTTGGAGATTTATCTCAAGGGAAGGGGCCTAACGGACATATTTCGAGATATTTCTTCTTCTTGTTGTTCTTCTTCTGCACAGCTAAACTGGAAGTGGCATTTCCAGCTCGCAATAGTGCAGAGTTATCTCAAAGAAAGGGGCCACGGTGTTTCTGTATCTCTATTATGTTGGTGCGGCTTCGGAACTTTTAAATATCTTGATATATCTCGAGAACTACGCATCTGATCAAAAAATTTCATAGAACATAAAAAGTAGGAAACTCAATTCTCTACAAAAAAGGTCTCTTAACATTTTGCAATAGCTCGCTTCGTTTCTGAGATATTTGCAGATTTATCTCAAGGGAAGGGGCCTGACGGACATATTTCGAGATATTTCTTCTTCTTGTTGTTCTTCTTCTGCACAGCTAAGCTGGAAGTGGCATTTGCGGCTCGCACTAGTGCAGAGTTATCTCAAAGAGAGGGGCCACGGTGTTTCTGTATCTCTATTATGTTGGTGCGGCTTCGGAACTTTTAAATATCTTGATATATCTCGAGAACTACGCATCTGATCAGAAAATATCATAGAAGATAAAAAGTAGGAAACTTAATTCTCTACAAAAAAGGTCTCTTAACATTTTGCCATAGCTCGCTTCGTTTCCGAGATATTTGCAGATTTATCTCAAGGGAAGGGGCCTGACGGACATATTTCGAGATATTTCTTCTTCTTGTTGTTCTTCTTCTGCACAGCTAAGCTGGAAGTGGCATTTGCGGCTCGCACTAGTGCACAGTTATCTCAAAGAAAGGGGCCACGGTGTTTCTGTATCTCTATTATGTTGGTGCGGCTTCGGAACTTTTAAATATCTCGATATATCTCGAAAACTACGCTTCTGATCAAAAAATATCATAGAACATAAAAAGTAGGAAACTTAATTCTCTACAAAAAGGGTCTCTTAACATTTTGCCATAGCTCGCTTCGTTTCCGAGATATTTGGAGATTTATCTCAAGGGAAGGGGCCTAACGGACATATTTCGAGATATTTCTTCTTCTTGTTGTTCTTCTTCTGCACAGCTAAACTGGAAGTGGCATTTCCAGCTCGCAATAGTGCAGAGTTATCTCAAAGAAAGGGGCCACGGTGTTTCTGTATCTCTATTATGTTGGTGCGGCTTCGGAACTTTTAAATATCTTGATATATCTCGAGAACTACGCATCTGATCAGAAAATATCATAGAAGATAAAAAGTAGGAAACTTAATTCTCTACAAAAAAGGTCTCTTAACATTTTGCCATAGCTCGCTTCGTTTCCGAGATATTTGCAGATTTATCTCAAGGTAAGGGGCCTGACGGACATATTTCGAGATATTTCTTCTTCTTGTTGTTCTTCTTCTGCACAGCTAAGCTGGAAGTGGCATTTGCAGCTCGCAATAGTGCATAGCTATCTGAAAGAAAGGGGCCACGGTGTTTCTGTATCTCTATTATGTTGGTGCGGCTTCGGAACTTTTAAATATCTTGATATATCTCGAGAACTACGCATCTGATCAAAAAATATCATAGAACATAAAAAGTAGGAAACTTAATTCGCTACAAAAAAGGTCTCTTAACATTTTGCCATAGCTCGCTTCGTTTCCGAGATATTTGCAGATTTATCTCAAGGGAAGGGGCCTAACGGACATATTTCGTGATATTTCTTCTTCTTGTTGTTCTTCTTCTGCACAGCTAAGCTGGAAGTGGCATTTGCAGCTCGCAATAGTGCAGAGTTATCTCAAAGAAAGGGGCCACGGTGTTTCTGTATCTCTATTATGTTGGTGCGGCTTCTTAACTTTTAAATATCTTGATATATCTCGAGAACTACGCATCTGATCAAAAAATTTCATAGAACATAAAAAGTAGGAAACTCAATTCTCTACAAAAAAGGTCTCTTAACATTTTGCAATAGCTCGCTTCGTTTCTGAGATATTTGCAGATTTATCTCAAGGGAAGGGGCCTGACGGACATATTTCGAGATATTTCTTCTTCTTGTTGTTCTTCTTCTGCACAGCTAAGCTGGAAGTGGCATTTGCGGCTCGCACTAGTGCAGAGTTATCTCAAAGAGAGGGGCCACGGTGTTTCTGTATCTCTATTATGTTGGTGCGGCTTCGGAACTTTTAAATATCTTGATATATCTCGAGAACTACGCATCTGATCAGAAAATATCATAGAAGATAAAAAGTAGGAAACTTAATTCTCTACAAAAAAGGTCTCTTAACATTTTGCCATAGCTCGCTTCGTTTCCGAGATATTTGCAGATTTATCTCAAGGGAAGGGGCCTGACGGACATATTTCGAGATATTTCTTCTTCTTGTTGTTCTTCTTCTGCACAGCTAAGCTGGAAGTGGCATTTGCAGCTCGCAATAGTGCAGAGTTATCTCAAAGAAAGGGGCCACGGTGTTTCTGTATCTCTATTATGTTGGTGCGGCTTCGGAACTTTTAAATATCTTGATATATCTCGAGAACTACGCATCTGATCAAAAAATATCATAGAACATAAAACGTAGGAAACATAATTCTCTACAAAAAAGGTCTCTTAACATTTTGCCATAGCTCGCTTCGTTTCCGAGATATTTGCAGATTTATCTCAAGGGAACGGGCCTAACGGACATATTTCGAGATATTTCTTCTTCTTGTTGTTCTTCTTCTGCACAGCTAAACTGGAAGTGGCATTTCCAGGTCGCAATAGTGCAGAGTTATCTCAAAGAGAGGGGCCACGGTGTTTCTGTATCTCTATTATGTTGGTGCGGCTTCGGAACTTTTAAATATCTTGATATATCTCGAGAACTACGCGTCTGATCAAAAAATATCATAGAACATAAAAAGTAGGAAACATAATTCTCTACAAAAAAGGTCTCTTAACATTTTGCCATAGCTCGCTTCGTTTCCGAGATATTTGCAGATTTATCTCAAGGGAAGGGGCCTGACGGACATATTTCGAGATGTTTCTTCTTCTTGTTGTTCCTCTTCTGCACAGCTAAGCTGGAAGTGGCATTTGCAGCTCGCAATTGTGCAGAGTTATCTCAAAGAGAGGGGCCACGGTGTTTCTGTATCTCTATTATGTTGGTGCGGCTTCGGAACTTTTAAATATCTTGATATATCTCGAGAACTACGCATCTGATCAGAAAATATCATAGAAGATAAAAAGTAGGAAACTTAATTCTCTACAAAAAAGGTCTCTTATCATTTTGCCATAGCTCGCTTCGTTTCCGAGATATTTGCAGATTTATCTCAAGGTACGGGGCCTGACGGACATATTTCGAGATATTTCTTCTTCTTGTTGTTCTTCTTCTGCACAGCTAAGCTGGAAGTGGCATTTGCAGCTCGCAATAGTGCATAGCTATCTGAAAGAAAGGGGCCACGGTGTTTCTGTATCTCTATTATGTTGGTGCGGCTTCGGAACTTTTAAATATCTTGATATATCTCGAGAACTACGCATCTGATCAAAAAATATCATAGAGCATAAAAAGTAGGAAACTTAATTCGCTACAAAAAAGGTCTCTTAACATTTTGCCATAGCTCGCTTCGTTTCCGAGATATTTGCAGATTTATCTCAAGGGAAGGGGCCTAACGGACATATTTCGTGATATTTCTTCTTCTTGTTGTTCTTCTTCTGCACAGCTAAGCTGGAAGTGGCATTTGCAGCTCGCAATAGTGCATAGCTATCTGAAAGAAAGGGGCCACGGTGTTTCTGTATCTCTATTATGTTGGTGCGGCTTCGGAACTTTTAAATATCTTGATATATCTCGAGAACTACGCATCTGATCAAAAAATTTCATAGAACATAAAAAGTAGGAAACTCAATTCTCTACAAAAAAGGTCTCTTAACATTTTGCAATAGCTCGCTTCGTTTCTGAGATATTTGCAGATTTATCTCAAGGGAAGGGGCCTGACGGACATATTTCGAGATATTTCTTCTTCTTGTTGTTCTTCTTCTGCACAGCTAAGCTGGAAGTGGCATTTGCGGCTCGCACTAGTGCAGAGTTATCTCAAAGAGAGGGGCCACGGTGTTTCTGTATCTCTATTATGTTGGTGCGGCTTCGGAACTTTTAAATATCTTGATATATCTCGAGAACTACGCATCTGATCAGAAAATATCATAGAAGATAAAAAGTAGGAAACTTAATTCTCTACAAAAAAGGTCTCTTAACATTTTGCCATAGCTCGCTTCGTTTCCGAGATATTTGCAGATTTATCTCAAGGGAAGGGGCCTGACGGACATATTTCGAGATATTTCTTCTTCTTGTTGTTCTTCTTCTGCACAGCTAAGCTGGAAGTGGCATTTGCGGCTCGCACTAGTGCACAGTTATCTCAAAGAAAGGGGCCACGGTGTTTCTGTATCTCTATTATGTTGGTGCGGCTTCGGAACTTTTAAATATCTCGATATATCTCGAAAACTACGCTTCTGATCAAAAAATATCATAGAACATAAAAAGTAGGAAACTTAATTCTCTACAAAAAGGGTCTCTTAACATTTTGCCATAGCTCGCTTCGTTTCCGAGATATTTGGAGATTTATCTCAAGGGAAGGGGCCTAACGGACATATTTCGAGATATTTCTTCTTCTTGTTGTTCTTCTTCTGCACAGCTAAACTGGAAGTGGCATTTCCAGCTCGCAATAGTGCAGAGTTATCTCAAAGAAAGGGGCCACGGTGTTTCTGTATCTCTATTATGTTGGTGCGGCTTCGGAACTTTTAAATATCTCGATATATCTCGAAAACTACGCATCTGATCAAAAAATATCATAGAACATAAAAAGTAGGCAACTTAATTCTCTACATAAATGTCTCTTATCATTTTGCCATAGCTCTCTTCGTTTCCGAGATATTTGCAGATTTATCTCAAGGGAAGGGGCCTGACGGACATATTTCGAGATATTTCTTCTTCTTGTTGTTCTTCTTCTGCACAGCTAAGCTGGAAGTGGCATTTGCAGCTCGCAATAGTGCAGAGTTATCTCAAAGAAAGGGGCCACGGTGTTTCTGTATCTCTATTATGTTGGTGCGGCTTCGGAACTTTTAAATATCTTGATATATCTCGAGAACTACGCATCTGATCAAAAAATACCATAGAACATAAAAAGTAGGAAACTTAATTCTCTACACATAAGGTCTCTTAACATTTTGCCATAGCTCGCTTCGTTTCCGAGATATTTGCAGATTTATCTCAAGGGAAGGGGCCTGACGGACATATTTCGAGATATTTCTTCTTCTTGTTGTTCTTCTGCACAGCTAAGCTGGAAGTGGCATTTGCAGCTCGCAATAGTGCAGAGTTATCTCAAAGAAAGGGGCCACGGTGTTTCTGTATCTCTATTATGTTGGTGCGGCTTCGGAACTTTTAAATATCTTGATATATCTCGAGAACTACGCGTCTGATCAAAAAATATCATAGAACATAAAAAGTAGGAAACTCAATTCTCTACAAAAAAGGTCTCTTAACATTTTGCAATAGCTCGCTTCGTTTCCGAGATATTTGCAGATTTATCTCAAGGGAAGGGGCCTGACGGACATATTTCGAGATATTTCTTCTTCTTGTTGTTCTTCTTCTGCACAGCTAAACCGGACGTGGCATTTCCAGCTCGCAATAGTGCAGAGTTATCTCAAAGAGAGGGGCCACGGTGTTTCTGTATCTCTATTATGTTGGTGCGGCTTCGGAACTTTTAAATATCTTGATATGTCTCGAGAACTACGCATCTGATCAAAAAATATCATAGAACATAAATTGTAGGAAACATAATTCTCTACAAAAAAGGTCTCTTAACATTTTGCCATAGCTCGCTTCGTTTCCGAGATACTTGCCGATTTATCTCAAGGGAAGGGGCCTGACGGACATATTTCGAGATATTTCTTCTTCTTGTTGTTCTTCTTCTGCACAGCTAAGCTGGAAGTGGCATTTGCAGCTCGCAATAGTGCATAGTTATCTGAAAGAAAGGGGCCACGGTGTTTCTGTATCTCTATTATGTTGGTGCGGCTTCGGCACTTTTAAATATCTCGATATATCTCGAAAACTACGCTTCTGATCAAAAAATATCATAGAACATAAATTGTAGGAAACATAATTCTCTACAAAAAAGGTCTCTTATCATTTTGCCATAGCTCGCTTCGTTTCCGAGATATTTGCAGATATATCTCAAGGGAAGGGGCCTGACGGACATATTTCGAGATATTTCTTCTTCTTGTTGTTCTTCTTCTGCACAGCTAAGCTGGAAGTGGCATTTACAGCTCGCAATAGTGCAGAGTTATCTCAAAGAAAGGGGCCACGGTGTTTCTGTATCTCTATTATGTTGGTTCGGCTTCGGAACTTTTAAATATCTTGATATATCTCGAGAACTACGCATCTGATCAAAAAATATCATAGAACATAAAAAGTAGGAAACTTAATTCTCTACAAAAAAGGTCTCTTAACGTTTTGCAATAGCTCGCTTTGTTTCCGAGATATTTGCAGATTTATCTCAAGGGAAGGGTCCAGACGGACATATTTCGAGATATTTCTTCTTCTTGTTGTTCTTCTTCTGCACAGCTAAACTGGAAGTGGCATTTCCAGCTCGCAATAGTGCAGAGTTATCCCAAAGAAAGGGGCCACGGTGTTTCTGTATCTCTATTATGTTGGTGCGGCTTCGGAACTTTTAAATATCTCGATATATCTCGAAAACTACGCTTCTGATCAAAAAATATCATAGAACATAAATTGTAGGAAACATAATTCTCTACAAAAAAGGTCTCTTAACAGTTTGCCATAGCTCGCTTCGTTTCCGAGATATTTGCAGATATATCTCAAGGGAATGGGCCTGACGGACATATTTCGAGATATTTCTTCTTCTTGTTGTTCTTCTTCTGCACAGCTAAGCTGGAAGTGGCATTTACAGCTCGCAATAGTGCATAGTTATCTGAAAGAAAGGGGCCACGGTGTTTCTGTATCTCTATTATGTTGGTGCGGCTTCGGAACTTTTAAATATCTCGATATATCTCGAAAACTACGCTTCTGATCAAAAAATATCATAGAACATAAATTGTAGGAAACATAATTCTCTACAAAAAAGGTCTCTTAACATTTTGCCATAGCTCGCTTCGTTTCCGAGATATTTGCAGATTTATCTCAAGGTAAGGGGCCTGACGGACATATTTCGAGATATTTCTTCTTCTTGTTGTTCTTCTTCTGCACAGCTAAGCTGGAAGTGGCATTTGCAGCTCGCAATAGTGCATAGTTATCTGAAAGAAAGGGGCCACGGTGTTTCTGTATCTCTATTATGTTGGTGCGGCTTCGGAACTTTTAAATATCTCGATATACCTCGAAAACTACGCTTCTGATCAAAAAATATCATAGAACATAAATTGTAGGAAACATAATTCTCTACAAAAAAGGTCTCTTATCATTTTGCCATAGCTCGCTTCGTTTCCGAGATATTTGCAGATATATCTCAAGGGAAGGGGCCTGACGGACATATTTCGAGATATTTCTTCTTCTTGTTGTTCTTCTTCTGCACAGCTAAGCTGGAAGTGGCATTTACAGCTCGCAATAGTGCAGAGTTATCTCAAAGAAAGGGACCACGGTGTTTCTGTATCTCTATTATGTTGGTGCGGCTTCGGAACTTTTAAATATCTTGATATATCTCGAGAACTACGCATCTGATCAAAAAATTTCATAGAACATAAAAAGTAGGAAACTCAATTCTCTACAAAAAAGGTCTCTTAACATTTTGCAATAGCTCGCTTCGTTTCCGAGATATTTGCAGATTTATCTCAAGGGAAGGGGCCTGACGGACATATTTCGAGATATTTCTTCTTCTTGTTGTTCTTCTTCTGCACAGCTAAGCTGGAAGTGGCATTTGCGGCTCGCACTAGTGCAGAGTTATCTCAAAGAAAGGGGCCACGGTGTTTCTGTATCTCTATTATGTTGGTGCGGCTTCGGAACTTTTAAATATCTCGATATATCTCGAAAACTACGCATCTGATCAAAAAATATCATAGAACATAAAAAGTAGGCAACTTAATTCTCTACAAAAATGTCTCTTATCATTTTGCCATAGCTCTCTTCGTTTCCGAGATATTTGCAGATTTATCTCAAGGGAAGGGGCCTGACGGACATATTTCGAGATATTTCTTCTTCTTGTTGTTCTTCTTCTGCACAGCTAAGCTGGAAGTGGCATTTGCAGCTCGCAATAGTGCAGAGTTATCTCAAAGAAAGGGGCCACGGTGTTTCTGTATCTCTATTATGTTGGTGCGGCTTCGGAACTTTTAAATATCTTGATATATCTCGAGAACTACGCATCTGATCAAAAAATACCATAGAACATAAAAAGTAGGAAACTTAATTCTCTACACATAAGGTCTCTTAACATTTTGCCATAGCTCGCTTCGTTTCCGAGATATTTGCAGATTTATCTCAAGGGAAGGGGCCTGACGGACATATTTCGAGATATTTCTTCTTCTTGTTGTTCTTCTGCACAGCTAAGCTGGAAGTGGCATTTGCAGCTCGCAATAGTGCAGAGTTATCTCAAAGAAAGGGGCCACGGTGTTTCTGTATCTCTATTATGTTGGTGCGGCTTCGGAACTTTTAAATATCTTGATATATCTCGAGAACTACGCGTCTGATCAAAAAATATCATAGAACATAAAAAGTAGGAAACTCAATTCTCTACAAAAAAGGTCTCTTAACATTTTGCAATAGCTCGCTTCGTTTCCGAGATATGTGCAGATTTATCTCAAGGGAAGGGGCCTGACGGACATATTTCGAGATATTTCTTCTTCTTGTTGTTCTTCTTCTGCACAGCTAAACCGGACGTGGCATTTCCAGCTCGCAATAGTGCAGAGTTATCTCAAAGAGAGGGGCCACGGTGTTTCTGTATCTCTATTATGTTGGTGCGGCTTCGGAACTTTTAAATATCTTGATATGTCTCGAGAACTACGCATCTGATCAAAAAATATCATAGAACATAAATTGTAGGAAACATAATTCTCTACAAAAAAGGTCTCTTAACATTTTGCCATAGCTCGCTTCGTTTCCGAGATACTTGCCGATTTATCTCAAGGGAAGGGGCCTGACGGACATATTTCGAGATATTTCTTCTTCTTGTTGTTCTTCTTCTGCACAGCTAAGCTGGAAGTGGCATTTGCAGCTCGCAATAGTGCATAGTTATCTGAAAGAAAGGGGCCACGGTGTTTCTGTATCTCTATTATGTTGGTGCGGCTTCGGCACTTTTAAATATCTCGATATATCTCGAAAACTACGCTTCTGATCAAAAAATATCATAGAACATAAATTGTAGGAAACATAATTCTCTACAAAAAAGGTCTCTTATCATTTTGCCATAGCTCGCTTCGTTTCCGAGATATTTGCAGATATATCTCAAGGGAAGGGGCCTGACGGACATATTTCGAGATATTTCTTCTTCTTGTTGTTCTTCTTCTGCACAGCTAAGCTGGAAGTGGCATTTACAGCTCGCAATAGTGCAGAGTTATCTCAAAGAAAGGGGCCACGGTGTTTCTGTATCTCTATTATGTTGGTTCGGCTTCGGAACTTTTAAATATCTTGATATATCTCGAGAACTACGCATCTGATCAAAAAATATCATAGAACATAAAAAGTAGGAAACTTAATTCTCTACAAAAAAGGTCTCTTAACGTTTTGCAATAGCTCGCTTTGTTTCCGAGATATTTGCAGATTTATCTCAAGGGAAGGGTCCAGACGGACATATTTCGAGATATTTCTTCTTCTTGTTGTTCTTCTTCTGCACAGCTAAACTGGAAGTGGCATTTCCAGCTCGCAATAGTGCAGAGTTATCCCAAAGAAAGGGGCCACGGTGTTTCTGTATCTCTATTATGTTGGTGCGGCTTCGGAACTTTTAAATATCTCGATATATCTCGAAAACTACGCTTCTGATCAAAAAATATCATAGAACATAAATTGTAGGAAACATAATTCTCTACAAAAAAGGTCTCTTAACAGTTTGCCATAGCTCGCTTCGTTTCCGAGATATTTGCAGATATATCTAAAGGGAAGGGGCCTGACGGACATATTTCGAGATATTTCTTCTTCTTGTTGTTCTTCTTCTGCACAGCTAAGCTGGAAGTGGCATTTACAGCTCGCAATAGTGCATAGTTATCTGAAAGAAAGGGGCCACGGTGTTTCTGTATCTCTATTATGTTGGTGCGGCTTCGGAACTTTTAAATATCTCGATATATCTCGAAAACTACGCTTCTGATCAAAAAATATCATAGAACATAAATTGTAGGAAACATAATTCTCTACAAAAAAGGTCTCTTAACATTTTGCCATAGCTCGCTTCGTTTCCGAGATATTTGCAGATTTATCTCACGGGAAGGGTCCTGATGGACATATTTCGAGATATTTCTTCTTCTTGTTGTTCTGCTTCTGCACAGCTAAACTGGAAGTGGCATTTCCAGCTCGCAATAGTGCATAGCTATCTGAAAGAAAGGGGCCACGGTGTTTCTGTATCTCTATTATGTTGGTGCGGCTTCGAAACTTTTAAATATCTTGATATATCTCGAGAACTACGCATCTGATCAAAAAATATCATAGAACATAAAAAGTAGGAAACTTAATTCGCTACAAAAAAGGTCTCTTAACATTTTGCCATAGCTCGCTTCGTTTCCGAGATATTTGCAGATTTATCTCAAGGGAAGGGGCCTAACGGACATATTTCGTGATATTTCTTCTTCTTGTTGTTCTTCTTCTGCACAGCTAAGCTGGAAGTGGCATTTGCAGCTCGCAATAGTGCAGAGTTATCTCAAAGAAAGGGGCCACGGTGTTTCTGTATCTCTATTATGTTGGTGCGGCTTCGGAACTTTTAAATATCTCGATATATCTCGAAAACTACGCTTCTGATCAAAAAATATCATAGAACATAAATTGTAGGAAACATAATTCTCTACAAAAAAGGTCTCTTAACAGTTTGCCATAGCTCGCTTCGTTTCCGAGATATTTGCAGATATATCTCAAGGGAAAGGGCCTGACGGACATATTTCGAGATATTTCTACTTCTTGTTGTTCTTCTTCTGCACAGCTAAGCTGGAAGTGGCATTTACAGCTCGCAATAGTGCATAGTTATCTGAAAGAAAGGGGCCACGGTGTTTCTGTATCTCTATTATGTTGGTGCGGCTTCGGAACTTTTAAATATCTCGATATATCTCGAAAACTACGCTTCTGATCAAAAAATATCATAGAACATAAATTGTAGGAAACATAATTCTCTACAAAAAAGGTCTCTTAACATTTTGCAATAGCTCGCTTCGTTTCCGAGATATTTGCAGATTTATCTCAAGGGAAGGGGCCTGACGGACATATTTCGAGATATTTCTTCTTCTTGTTGTTCTTCTTCTGCACAGCTAAGCTGGAAGTGGCATTTGCAGCTCGCAATAGTGCATAGTTATCTGAAAGAAAGGGGCCACGGTGTTTCTGTATCTCTATTATGTTGGTGCGGCTTCGGAACTTTTAAATATCTCGATATACCTCGAAAACTACGCTTCTGATCAAAAAATATCATAGAACATAAATTGTAGGAAACATAATTCTCTACAAAAAAGGTCTCTTATCATTTTGCCATAGCTCGCTTCGTTTCCGAGATATTTGCAGATATATCTCAAGGGAAGGGGCCTGACGGACATATTTCGAGATATTTCTTCTTCTTGTTGTTCTTCTTCTGCACAGCTAAGCTGGAAGTGGCATTTACAGCTCGCAATAGTGCAGAGTTATCTCAAAGAAAGGGACCACGGTGTTTCTGTATCTCTATTATGTTGGTGCGGCTTCGGAACTTTTAAATATCTTGATATATCTCGAGAACTACGCATCTGATCAAAAAATATCATAGAACATAAAAAGTAGGAAACTTAATTCTCTACAAAAAAGGTCTCCTAACGTTTTGCAATAGCTCGCTTTGTTTCCGAGATATTTGCAGATTTATCTCAAGGGAAGGGTCCAGACGGACATATTTCGAGATATTTCTTCTTCTTGTTGTTCTTCTTCTGCACAGCTAAACTGGAAGTGGCATTTCCAGCTCGCAATAGTGCAGAGTTATCCCAAAGAAAGGGGCCACGGTGTTTCTGTATCTCTATTATGTTGGTGCGGCTTCGGAACTTTTAAATATCTCGATATATCTCGAAAACTACGCTTCTGATCAAAAAATATCATAGAACATAAATTGTAGGAAACATAATTCTCTACAAAAAAGGTCTCTTAACAGTTTGCCATAGCTCGCTTCGTTTCCGAGATATTTGCAGATATATCTCAAGGGAAGGGGCCTGACGGACATATTTCGAGATATTTCTTCTTCTTGTTGTTCTTCTTCTGCACAGCTAAGCTGGAAGTGGCATTTACAGCTCGCAATAGTGCATAGTTATCTCAAAGAGAGGGGCCACGGTGTTTCTGTATCTCTATTATGTTGGTGCGGCTTCGGAACTTTTAAATATCTTGATATATCTCGAGAACTACGCATCTGATCAGAAAATATCATAGAAGATAAAAAGTAGGAAACTTAATTCTCTACAAAAAAGGTCTCTTAACATTTTGCCATAGCTCGCTTCGTTTCCGAGATATTTGCAGATTTATCTCAAGGTAAGGGGCCTGACGGACATATTTCGAGATATTTCTTCTTCTTGTTGTTCTTCTTCTGCACAGCTAAGCTGGAAGTGGCATTTACAGCTCGCAATAGTGCATAGTTATCTCAAAGAGAGGGGCCACGGTGTTTCTGTATCTCTATTATGTTGGTGCGGCTTCGGAACTTTTAAATATCTTGATATATCTCGAGAACTACGCATCTGATCAGAAAATATCATAGAAGATAAAAAGTAGGAAACTTAATTCTCTACAAAAAAGGTCTCTTAACATTTTGCCATAGCTCGCTTCGTTTCCGAGATATTTGCAGATTTATCTCAAGGTAAGGGGCCTGACGGACATATTTCGAGATATTTCTTCTTCTTGTTGTTCTTCTTCTGCACAGCTAAGCTGGAAGTGGCATTTGCAGCTCGCAATAGTGCATAGCTATCTGAAAGAAAGGGGCCACGGTGTTTCTGTATCTCTATTATGTTGGTGCGGCTTCGAAACTTTTAAATATCTTGATATATCTCGAGAACTACGCATCTGATCAAAAAATATCATAGAACATAAAAAGTAGGAAACTTAATTCGCTACAAAAAAGGTCTCTTAACATTTTGCCATAGCTCGCTTCGTTTCCGAGATATTTGCAGATTTATCTCAAGGGAAGGGGCCTGACGGACATATTTCGAGATATTTCTTCTTCTTGTTGTTCTTCTTCTGCACAGCAAAACTGGAAGTGGCATTTCCAGCTCGCAATAGTGCAGAGTTATCTCAAAGAAAGGGGCCACGGTGTTTCTGTATCTCTATTATGTTGGTGCGGCTTCGGAACTTTTAAATATCTCGATATATCTCGAAAACTACGCATCTGATCAAAAAATATCATAGAACATAAAAAGTAGGCACCTTAATTCTCTACAAAAAAGGTCTCTTATCATTTTGCCATAGCTCTCTTCGTTTCCGAGATATTTGCAGATTTATCTCAAGGGAAGGGGCCTGACGGACATATTTCGAGATATTTCTTCTTCTTGTTGTTCTTCTTCTGCACAGCTAAGCTGGAAGTGGCATTTGCAGCTCGCAATAGTGCAGAGTTATCTCAAAGAAAGGGGCCACGGTGTTTCTGTATCTCTATTATGTTGGTGCGGCTTCTTAACTTTTAAATATCTTGATATATCTCGAGAACTACGCATCTGATCAAAAAATTTCATAGAACATAAAAAGTAGGAAACTCAATTCTCTACAAAAAAGGTCTCTTAACATTTTGCAATAGCTCGCTTCGTTTCCGAGATATTTGCAGATTTATCTCAAGGGAAGGGGCCTGACGGACATATTTCGAGATATTTCTTCTTCTTGTTGTTCTTCTTCTGCACAGCAAAACTGGAAGTGGCATTTCCAGCTCGCAATAGTGCAGAGTTATCTCAAAGAAAGGGGCCACGGTGTTTCTGTATCTCTATTATGTTGGTGCGGCTTCGGAACTTTTAAATATCTCGATATATCTCGAAAACTACGCATCTGATCAAAAAATATCATAGAACATAAATTGTAGGAAACATAATTCTCTACAAAAAAGGTCTCTTAACATTTTGCCATAGCTCGCTTCGTTTCCGAGATACTTGCCGATTTATCTCAAGGGAAGGGGCCTGACGGATATATTTCGAGATATTTCTTCTTCTTGTTGTTCTTCTTCTGCACAGCTAAGCTGGAAGTGGCATTTGCAGGTCGCAATAGTGCATAGTTATCTGAAAGAAAGGGGCCACGGTGTTTCTGTATCTCTATTATGTTGGTGCGGCTTCGGAACTTTTAAATATCTCGATATACCTCGAAAACTACGCTTCTGATCAAAAAATATCATAGAACATAAATTGTAGGAAACATAATTCTCTACAAAAAAGGTCTCTTATCATTTTGCCATAGCTCGCTTCGTTTCCGAGATATTTGCAGATATATCTCAAGGGAAGGGGCCTGACGGACATATTTCGAGATATTTCTTCTTCTTGTTGTTCTTCTTCTGCACAGCTAAGCTGGAAGTGGCATTTACAGCTCGCAATAGTGCAGAGTTATCTCAAAGAAAGGGACCACGGTGTTTCTGTATCTCTATTATGTTGGTGCGGCTTCGGAACTTTTAAATATCTTGATATATCTCGAGAACTACGCATCTGATCAAAAAATATCATAGAACATAAAAAGTAGGAAACTTAATTCTCTACAAAAAAGGTCTCTTAACGTTTTGCAATAGCTCGCTTTGTTTCCGAGATATTTGCAGATTTATCTCAAGGGAAGGGTCCAGACGGACATATTTCGAGATATTTCTTCTTCTTGTTGTTCTTCTTCTGCACAGCTAAACTGGAAGTGGCATTTCCAGCTCGCAATAGTGCAGAGTTATCCCAAAGAAAGGGGCCACGGTGTTTCTGTATCTCTATTATGTTGGTGCGGCTTCGGAACTTTTAAATATCTCGATATATCTCGAAAACTACGCTTCTGATCAAAAAATATCATAGAACATAAATTGTAGGAAACATAATTCTCTACAAAAAAGGTCTCTTAACAGTTTGCCATAGCTCGCTTCGTTTCCGAGATATTTGCAGATATATCTCAAGGGAAGGGGCCTGACGGACATATTTCGAGATATTTCTTCTTCTTGTTGTTCTTCTTCTGCACAGCTAAGCTGGAAGTGGCATTTACAGCTCGCAATAGTGCATAGTTATCTCAAAGAGAGGGGCCACGGTGTTTCTGTATCTCTATTATGTTGGTGCGGCTTCGGAACTTTTAAATATCTTGATATATCTCGAGAACTACGCATCTGATCAGAAAATATCATAGAAGATAAAAAGTAGGAAACTTAATTCTCTACAAAAAAGGTCTCTTAACATTTTGCCATAGCTCGCTTCGTTTCCGAGATATTTGCAGATTTATCTCAAGGTAAGGGGCCTGACGGACATATTTCGAGATATTTCTTCTTCTTGTTGTTCTTCTTCTGCACAGCTAAGCTGGAAGTGGCATTTACAGCTCGCAATAGTGCATAGTTATCTCAAAGAGAGGGGCCACGGTGTTTCTGTATCTCTATTATGTTGGTGCGGCTTCGGAACTTTTAAATATCTTGATATATCTCGAGAACTACGCATCTGATCAGAAAATATCATAGAAGATAAAAAGTAGGAAACTTAATTCTCTACAAAAAAGGTCTCTTAACATTTTGCCATAGCTCGCTTCGTTTCCGAGATATTTGCAGATTTATCTCAAGGTAAGGGGCCTGACGGACATATTTCGAGATATTTCTTCTTCTTGTTGTTCTTCTTCTGCACAGCTAAGCTGGAAGTGGCATTTGCAGCTCGCAATAGTGCAGAGTTATCTCAAAGAAAGGGGCCACGGTGTTTCTGTATCTCTATTATGTTGGTGCGGCTTCGAAACTTTTAAATATCTTGATATATCTCGAGAACTACGCATCTGATCAAAAAATATCATAGAACATAAAAAGTAGGAAACTTAATTCGCCACAAAAAAGGTCTCTTAACATTTTGCCATAGCTCGCTTCGTTTCCGAGATATTTGCAGATTTATCTCAAGGGAAGGGGCCTAACGGACATATTTCGTGATATTTCTTCTTCTTGTTGTTCTTCTTCTGCACAGCTAAGCTGGAAGTGGCATTTGCAGCTCGCAATAGTGCAGAGTTATCTCAAAGAAAGGGGCCACGGTGTTTCTGTATCTCTATTATGTTGGTGCGGCTTCGGAACTTTTAAATATCTCGATATATCTCGAAAACTACGCTTCTGATCAAAAAATATCATAGAACATAAATTGTAGGAAACATAATTCTCTACAAAAAAGGTCTCTTAACAGTTTGCCATAGCTCGCTTCGTTTCCGAGATATTTGCAGATATATCTCAAGGGAAAGGGCCTGACGGACATATTTCGAGATATTTCTACTTCTTGTTGTTCTTCTTCTGCACAGCTAAGCTGGAAGTGGCATTTACAGCTCGCAATAGTGCATAGTTATCTGAAAGAAAGGGGCCACGGTGTTTCTGTATCTCTATTATGTTGGTGCGGCTTCGGAACTTTTAAATATCTCGATATATCTCGAAAACTACGCTTCTGATCAAAAAATATCATAGAACATAAATTGTAGGAAACATAATTCTCTACAAAAAAGGTCTCTTAACATTTTGCAATAGCTCGCTTCGTTTCCGAGATATTTGCAGATTTATCTCAAGGGAAGGGGCCTGACGGACATATTTCGAGATATTTCTTCTTCTTGTTGTTCTTCTTCTGCACAGCTAAACCGGACGTGGCATTTCCAGCTCGCAATAGTGCAGAGTTATCTCAAAGAGAGGGGCCACGGTGTTTCTGTATCTCTATTATGTTGGTGCGGCTTCGGAACTTTTAAATATCTTGATATGTCTCGAGAACTACGCATCTGATCAAAAAATATCATAGAACATAAATTGTAGGAAACATAATTCTCTACAAAAAAGGTCTCTTAACATTTTGCCATAGCTCGCTTCGTTTCCGAGATACTTGCCGATTTATCTCAAGGGAAGGGGCCTGACGGATATATTTCGAGATATTTCTTCTTCTTGTTGTTCTTCTTCTGCACAGCTAAGCTGGAAGTGGCATTTGCAGCTCGCAATAGTGCATAGTTATCTGAAAGAAAGGGGCCACGGTGTTTCTGTATCTCTATTATGTTGGTGCGGCTTCGGAACTTTTAAATATCTCGATATACCTCGAAAACTACGCTTCTGATCAAAAAATATCATAGAACATAAATTGTAGGAAACATAATTCTCTACAAAAAAGGTCTCTTATCATTTTGCCATAGCTCGCTTCGTTTCCGAGATATTTGCAGATATATCTCAAGGGAAGGGGCCTGACGGACATATTTCGAGATATTTCTTCTTCTTGTTGTTCTTCTTCTGCACAGCTAAGCTGGAAGTGGCATTTACAGCTCGCAATAGTGCAGAGTTATCTCAAAGAAAGGGACCACGGTGTTTCTGTATCTCTATTATGTTGGTGCGGCTTCGGAACTTTTAAATATCTTGATATATCTCGAGAACTACGCATCTGATCAAAAAATATCATAGAACATAAAAAGTAGGAAACTTAATTCTCTACAAAAAAGGTCTCTTAACGTTTTGCAATAGCTCGCTTTGTTTCCGAGATATTTGCAGATTTATCTCAAGGGAAGGGTCCAGACGGACATATTTCGAGATATTTCTTCTTCTTGTTGTTCTTCTTCTGCACAGCTAAACTGGAAGTGGCATTTCCAGCTCGCAATAGTGCAGAGTTATCCCAAAGAAAGGGGCCACGGTGTTTCTGTATCTCTATTATGTTGGTGCGGCTTCGGAACTTTTAAATATCTCGATATATCTCGAAAACTACGCTTCTGATCAAAAAATATCATAGAACATAAATTGTAGGAAACATAATTCTCTACAAAAAAGGTCTCTTAACAGTTTGCCATAGCTCGCTTCGTTTCCGAGATATTTGCAGATATATCTCAAGGGAAGGGGCCTGACGGACATATTTCGAGATATTTCTTCTTCTTGTTGTTCATCTTCTGCACAGCTAAGCTGGAAGTGGCATTTACAGCTCGCAATAGTGCATAGTTATCTCAAAGAGAGGGGCCACGGTGTTTCTGTATCTCTATTATGTTGGTGCGGCTTCGGAACTTTTAAATATCTTGATATATCTCGAGAACTACGCATCTGATCAGAAAATATCATAGAAGATAAAAAGTAGGAAACTTAATTCTCTACAAAAAAGGTCTCTTAACATTTTGCCATAGCTCGCTTCGTTTCCGAGATATTTGCAGATTTATCTCAAGGGAAGGGGCCTGACGGACATATTTCGAGATATTTCTTCTTCTTGTTGTTCTTCTTCTGCACAGCTAAACCGGACGTGGCATTTCCAGCTCGCAATAGTGCAGAGTTATCTCAAAGAGAGGGGCCACGGTGTTTCTGTATCTCTATTATGTTGGTGCGGCTTCGGAACTTTTAAATATCTCGATATACCTCGAAAACTACGCTTCTGATCAAAAAATATCATAGAACATAAATTGTAGGAAACATAATTCTCTACAAAAAAGGTCTCTTATCATTTTGCCATAGCTCGCTTCGTTTCCGAGATATTTGCAGATATATCTCAAGGGAAGGGGCCTGACGGACATATTTCGAGATATTTCTTCTTCTTGTTGTTCTTCTTCTGCACAGCTAAGCTGGAAGTGGCATTTACAGCTCGCAATAGTGCAGAGTTATCTCAAAGAAAGGGACCACGGTGTTTCTGTATCTCTATTATGTTGGTGCGGCTTCGGAACTTTTAAATATCTTGATATATCTCGAGAACTACGCATCTGATCAAAAAATATCATAGAACATAAAAAGTAGGAAACTTAATTCTCTACAAAAAAGGTCTCTTAACGTTTTGCAATAGCTCGCTTTGTTTCCGAGATATTTGCAGATTTATCTCAAGGGAAGGGTCCAGACGGACATATTTCGAGATATTTCTTCTTCTTGTTGTTCTTCTTCTGCACAGCTAAACTGGAAGTGGCATTTCCAGCTCGCAATAGTGCAGAGTTATCCCAAAGAAAGGGGCCACGGTGTTTCTGTATCTCTATTATGTTGGTGCGGCTTCGGAACTTTTAAATATCTCGATATATCTCGAAAACTACGCTTCTGATCAAAAAATATCATAGAACATAAATTGTAGGAAACATAATTCTCTACAAAAAAGGTCTCTTAACAGTTTGCCATAGCTCGCTTCGTTTCCGAGATATTTGCAGATATATCTCAAGGGAAGGGGCCTGACGGACATATTTCGAGATATTTCTTCTTCTTGTTGTTCATCTTCTGCACAGCTAAGCTGGAAGTGGCATTTACAGCTCGCAATAGTGCATAGTTATCTCAAAGAGAGGGGCCACGGTGTTTCTGTATCTCTATTATGTTGGTGCGGCTTCGGAACTTTTAAATATCTTGATATATCTCGAGAACTACGCATCTGATCAGAAAATATCATAGAAGATAAAAAGTAGGAAACTTAATTCTCTACAAAAAAGGTCTCTTAACATTTTGCCATAGCTCGCTTCGTTTCCGAGATATTTGCAGATTTATCTCAAGGGAAGGGGCCTGACGGACATATTTCGAGATATTTCTTCTTCTTGTTGTTCTTCTTCTGCACAGCTAAACCGGACGTGGCATTTCCAGCTCGCAATAGTGCAGAGTTATCTCAAAGAGAGGGGCCACGGTGTTTCTGTATCTCTATTATGTTGGTGCGGCTTCGGAACTTTTAAATATCTTGATATGTCTCGAGAACTACGCATCTGATCAAAAAATATCATAGAACATAAATTGTAGGAAACATAATTCTCTACAAAAAAGGTCTCTTAACATTTTGCCATAGCTCGCTTCGTTTCCGAGATACTTGCCGATTTATCTCAAGGGAAGGGGCCTGACGGACATATTTCGAGATATTTCTTCTTCTTGTTGTTCTTCTTCTGCACAGCTAAGCTGGAAGTGGCATTTGCAGCTCGCAATAGTGCATAGTTATCTGAAAGAAAGGGGCCACGGTGTTTCTGTATCTCTATTATGTTGGTGCGGCTTCGGCACTTTTAAATATCTCGATATATCTCGAAAACTACGCTTCTGATCAAAAAATATCATAGAACATAAATTGTAGGAAACATAATTCTCTACAAAAAAGGTCTCTTATCATTTTGACATAGCTCGCTTCGTTTCCGAGATATTTGCAGATATATCTCAAGGGAAGGGGCCTGACGGACATATTTCGAGATATTTCTTCTTCTTGTTGTTCTTCTTCTGCACAGCTAAGCTGGAAGTGGCATTTACAGCTCGCAATAGTGCAGAGTTATCTCAAAGAAAGGGGCCACGGTGTTTCTGTATCTCTATTATGTTGGTTCGGCTTCGGAACTTTTAAATATCTTGATATATCTCGAGAACTACGCATCTGATCAAAAAATATCATAGAACATAAAAAGTAGGAAACTTAATTCTCTACAAAAAAGGTCTCTTAACGTTTTGCAATAGCTCGCTTTGTTTCCGAGATATTTGCAGATTTATCTCAAGGGAAGGGTCCAGACGGACATATTTCGAGATATTTCTTCTTCTTGTTGTTCTTCTTCTGCACAGCTAAACTGGAAGTGGCATTTCCAGCTCGCAATAGTGCAGAGTTATCCCAAAGAAAGGGGCCACGGTGTTTCTGTATCTCTATTATGTTGGTGCGGCTTCGGAACTTTTAAATATCTCGATATATCTCGAAAACTACGCTTCTGATCAAAAAATATCATAGAACATAAATTGTAGGAAACATAATTCTCTACAAAAAAGGTCTCTTAACAGTTTGCCATAGCTCGCTTCGTTTCCGAGATATTTGCAGATATATCTCAAGGGAAGGGGCCTGACGGACATATTTCGAGATATTTCTTCTTCTTGTTGTTCTTCTTCTGCACAGCTAAGCTGGAAGTGGCATTTACAGCTCGCAATAGTGCATAGTTATCTGAAAGAAAGGGGCCACGGTGTTTCTGTATCTCTATTATGTTGGTGCGGCTTCGGAACTTTTAAATATCTCGATATATCTCGAAAACTACGCTTCTGATCAAAAAATATCATAGAACATAAATTGTAGGAAACATAATTCTCTACAAAAAAGGTCTCTTAACATTTTGCCATAGCTCGCTTCGTTTCCGAGATATTTGCAGATTTATCTCACGGGAAGGGTCCTGATGGACATATTTCGAGATATTTCTTCTTCTTGTTGTTCTGCTTCTGCACAGCTAAACTGGAAGTGGCATTTACAGCTCGCAATAGTGCAGAGTTATCTCAAAGAGAGGGGCCACGGTGTTTCTGTATCTCTATTATGTTGGTGCGGCTTCGGAACTTTTAAATATCTTGATATATCTCGAGAACTACGCATCTGATCAGAAAATATCATAGAAGATAAAAAGTAGGAAACTTAATTCTCTACAAAAAAGGTCTCTTAACATTTTGCCATAGCTCGCTTCGTTTCCGAGATATTTGCAGATTTATCTCAAGGTAAGGGGCCTGACGGACATATTTCGAGATATTTCTTCTTCTTGTTGTTCTTCTTCTGCACAGCTAAGCTGGAAGTGGCATTTGCAGCTCGCAATAGTGCATAGTTATCTGAAAGAAAGGGGCCACGGTGTTTCTGTATCTCTATTATGTTGGTGCGGCTTCGGAACTTTTAAATATCTCGATATACCTCGAAAACTACGCTTCTGATCAAAAAATATCATAGAACATAAATTGTAGGAAACATAATTCTCTACAAAAAAGGTCTCTTATCATTTTGCCATAGCTCGCTTCGTTTCCGAGATATTTGCAGATATATCTCAAGGGAAGGGGCCTGACGGACATATTTCGAGATATTTCTTCTTCTTGTTGTTCTTCTTCTGCACAGCTAAGCTGGAAGTGGCATTTACAGCTCGCAATAGTGCAGAGTTATCTCAAAGAAAGGGACCACGGTGTTTCTGTATCTCTATTATGTTGGTGCGGCTTCGGAACTTTTAAATATCTTGATATATCTCGAGAACTACGCATCTGATCAAAAAATTTCATAGAACATAAAAAGTAGGAAACTCAATTCTCTACAAAAAAGGTCTCTTAACATTTTGCAATAGCTCGCTTCGTTTCCGAGATATTTGCAGATTTATCTCAAGGGAAGGGGCCTGACGGACATATTTCGAGATATTTCTTCTTCTTGTTGTTCTTCTTCTGCACAGCTAAGCTGGAAGTGGCATTTGCGGCTCGCACTAGTGCAGAGTTATCTCAAAGAAAGGGGCCACGGTGTTTCTGTATCTCTATTATGTTGGTGCGGCTTCGGAACTTTTAAATATCTCGATATATCTCGAAAACTACGCATCTGATCAAAAAATATCATAGAACATAAAAAGTAGGCAACTTAATTCTCTACAAAAATGTCTCTTATCATTTTGCCATAGCTCTCTTCGTTTCCGAGATATTTGCAGATTTATCTCAAGGGAAGGGGCCTGACGGACATATTTCGAGATATTTCTTCTTCTTGTTGTTCTTCTTCTGCACAGCTAAGCTGGAAGTGGCATTTGCAGCTCGCAATAGTGCAGAGTTATCTCAAAGAAAGGGGCCACGGTGTTTCTGTATCTCTATTATGTTGGTGCGGCTTCGGAACTTTTAAATATCTTGATATATCTCGAGAACTACGCATCTGATCAAAAAATACCATAGAACATAAAAAGTAGGAAACTTAATTCTCTACACATAAGGTCTCTTAACATTTTGCCATAGCTCGCTTCGTTTCCGAGATATTTGCAGATTTATCTCAAGGGAAGGGGCCTGACGGACATATTTCGAGATATTTCTTCTTCTTGTTGTTCTTCTGCACAGCTAAGCTGGAAGTGGCATTTGCAGCTCGCAATAGTGCAGAGTTATCTCAAAGAAAGGGGCCACGGTGTTTCTGTATCTCTATTATGTTGGTGCGGCTTCGGAACTTTTAAATATCTTGATATATCTCGAGAACTACGCGTCTGATCAAAAAATATCATAGAACATAAAAAGTAGGAAACTCAATTCTCTACAAAAAAGGTCTCTTAACATTTTGCAATAGCTCGCTTCGTTTCCGAGATATTTGCAGATTTATCTCAAGGGAAGGGGCCTGACGGACATATTTCGAGATATTTCTTCTTCTTGTTGTTCTTCTTCTGCACAGCTAAACCGGACGTGGCATTTCCAGCTCGCAATAGTGCAGAGTTATCTCAAAGAGAGGGCCACGGTGTTTCTGTATCTCTATTATGTTGGTGCGGCTTCGGAACTTTTAAATATCTTGATATGTCTCGAGAACTACGCATCTGATCAAAAAATATCATAGAACATAAATTGTAGGAAACATAATTCTCTACAAAAAAGGTCTCTTAACATTTTGCCATAGCTCGCTTCGTTTCCGAGATACTTGCCGATTTATCTCAAGGGAAGGGGCCTGACGGACATATTTCGAGGTATTTCTTCTTCTTGTTGTTCTTCTTCTGCACAGCTAAGCTGGAAGTGGCATTTGCAGCTCGCAATAGTGCATAGTTATCTGAAAGAAAGGGGCCACGGTGTTTCTGTATCTCTATTATGTTGGTGCGGCTTCGGCACTTTTAAATATCTCGATATATCTCGAAAACTACGCTTCTGATCAAAAAATATCATAGAACATAAATTGTAGGAAACATAATTCTCTACAAAAAAGGTCTCTTATCATTTTGCCATAGCTCGCTTCGTTTCCGAGATATTTGCAGATATATCTCAAGGGAAGGGGCCTGACGGACATATTTCGAGATATTTCTTCTTCTTGTTGTTCTTCTTCTGCACAGCTAAGCTGGAAGTGGCATTTACAGCTCGCAATAGTGCAGAGTTATCTCAAAGAAAGGGGCCACGGTGTTTCTGTATCTCTATTATGTTGGTTCGGCTTCGGAACTTTTAAATATCTTGATATATCTCGAGAACTACGCATCTGATCAAAAAATATCATAGAACATAAAAAGTAGGAAACTTAATTCTCTACAAAAAAGGTCTCTTAACGTTTTGCAATAGCTCGCTTTGTTTCCGAGATATTTGCAGATTTATCTCAAGGGAAGGGTCCAGACGGACATATTTCGAGATATTTCTTCTTCTTGTTGTTCTTCTTCTGCACAGCTAAACTGGAAGTGGCATTTCCAGCTCGCAATAGTGCAGAGTTATCCCAAAGAAAGGGGCCACGGTGTTTCTGTATCTCTATTATGTTGGTGCGGCTTCGGAACTTTTAAATATCTCGATATATCTCGAAAACTACGCTTCTGATCAAAAAATATCATAGAACATAAATTGTAGGAAACATAATTCTCTACAAAAAAGGTCTCTTAACAGTTTGCCATAGCTCGCTTCGTTTCCGAGATATTTGCAGATATATCTCAAGGGAAGGGGCCTGACGGACATATTTCGAGATATTTCTTCTTCTTGTTGTTCTTCTTCTGCACAGCTAAGCTGGAAGTGGCATTTACAGCTCGCAATAGTGCATAGTTATCTGAAAGAAAGGGGCCACGGTGTTTCTGTATCTCTATTATGTTGGTGCGGCTTCGGAACTTTTAAATATCTCGATATATCTCGAAAACTACGCTTCTGATCAAAAAATATCATAGAACATAAATTGTAGGAAACATAATTCTCTACAAAAAAGGTCTCTTAACATTTTGCCATAGCTCGCTTCGTTTCCGAGATATTTGCAGATTTATCTCACGGGAAGGGTCCTGATGGACATATTTCGAGATATTTCTTCTTCTTGTTGTTCTGCTTCTGCACAGCTAAACTGGAAGTGGCATTTCCAGCTCGCAATAGTGCAGAGTTATCTCAAAGAGAGGGGCCACGGTGTTTCTGTATCTCTATTATGTTGGTGCGGCTTCGGAACTTTTAAATATCTTGATATATCTCGAGAACTACGCATCTGATCAGAAAATATCATAGAAGATAAAAAGTAGGAAACTTAATTCTCTACAAAAAAGGTCTCTTAACATTTTGCCATAGCTCGCTTCGTTTCCGAGATATTTGCAGATTTATCTCAAGGTAAGGGGCCTGACGGACATATTTCGAGATATTTCTTCTTCTTGTTGTTCTTCTTCTGCACAGCTAAGCTGGAAGTGGCATTTGCAGCTCGCAATAGTGCATAGCTATCTGAAAGAAAGGGGCCACGGTGTTTCTGTATCTCTATTATGTTGGTGCGGCTTCGAAACTTTTAAATATCTTGATATATCTCGAGAACTACGCATCTGATCAAAAAATATCATAGAACATAAAAAGTAGGAAACTTAATTCGCTACAAAAAAGGTCTCTTAACATTTTGCCATAGCTCGCTTCGTTTCCGAGATATTTGCAGATTTATCTCAAGGGAAGGGGCCTAACGGACATATTTCGTGATATTTCTTCTTCTTGTTGTTCTTCTTCTGCACAGCTAAGCTGGAAGTGGCATTTGCAGCTCGCAATAGTGCAGAGTTATCTCAAAGAAAGGGGCCACGGTGTTTCTGTATCTCTATTATGTTGGTGCGGCTTCGGAACTTTTAAATATCTCGATATATCTCGAAAACTACGCTTCTGATCAAAAAATATCATAGAACATAAATTGTAGGAAACATAATTCTCTACAAAAAAGGTCTCTTAACAGTTTGCCATAGCTCGCTTCGTTTCCGAGATATTTGCAGATATATCTCAAGGGAAAGGGCCTGACGGACATATTTCGAGATATTTCTACTTCTTGTTGTTCTTCTTCTGCACAGCTAAGCTGGAAGTGGCATTTACAGCTCGCAATAGTGCATAGTTATCTGAAAGAAAGGGGCCACGGTGTTTCTGTATCTCTATTATGTTGGTGCGGCTTCGGAACTTTTAAATATCTCGATATATCTCGAAAACTACGCTTCTGATCAAAAAATATCATAGAACATAAATTGTAGGAAACATAATTCTCTACAAAAAAGGTCTCTTAACATTTTGCAATAGCTCGCTTCGTTTCCGAGATATTTGCAGATTTATCTCAAGGGAAGGGGCCTGACGGACATATTTCGAGATATTTCTTCTTCTTGTTGTTCTTCTTCTGCACAGCTAAGCTGGAAGTGGCATTTGCAGCTCGCAATAGTGCATAGTTATCTGAAAGAAAGGGGCCACGGTGTTTCTGTATCTCTATTATGTTGGTGCAGCTTCGGAACTTTTAAATATCTCGATATACCTCGAAAACTACGCTTCTGATCAAAAAATATCATAGAACATAAATTGTAGGAAACATAATTCTCTACAAAAAAGGTCTCTTATCATTTTGCCATAGCTCGCTTCGTTTCCGAGATATTTGCAGATATATCTCAAGGGAAGGGGCCTGACGGACATATTTCGAGATATTTCTTCTTCTTGTTGTTCTTCTTCTGCACAGCTAAGCTGGAAGTGGCATTTACAGCTCGCAATAGTGCAGAGTTATCTCAAAGAAAGGGACCACGGTGTTTCTGTATCTCTATTATGTTGGTGCGGCTTCGGAACTTTTAAATATCTTGATATATCTCGAGAACTACGCATCTGATCAAAAAATATCATAGAACATAAAAAGTAGGAAACTTAATTCTCTACAAAAAAGGTCTCCTAACGTTTTGCAATAGCTCGCTTTGTTTCCGAGATATTTGCAGATTTATCTCAAGGGAAGGGTCCAGACGGACATATTTCGAGATATTTCTTCTTCTTGTTGTTCTTCTTCTGCACAGCTAAACTGGAAGTGGCATTTCCAGCTCGCAATAGTGCAGAGTTATCCCAAAGAAAGGGGCCACGGTGTTTCTGTATCTCTATTATGTTGGTGCGGCTTCGGAACTTTTAAATATCTCGATATATCTCGAAAACTACGCTTCTGATCAAAAAATATCATAGAACATAAATTGTAGGAAACATAATTCTCTACAAAAAAGGTCTCTTAACAGTTTGCCATAGCTCGCTTCGTTTCCGAGATATTTGCAGATATATCTCAAGGGAAGGGGCCTGACGGACATATTTCGAGATATTTCTTCTTCTTGTTGTTCTTCTTCTGCACAGCTAAGCTGGAAGTGGCATTTACAGCTCGCAATAGTGCATAGTTATCTCAAAGAGAGGGGCCACGGTGTTTCTGTATCTCTATTATGTTGGTGCGGCTTCGGAACTTTTAAATATCTTGATATATCTCGAGAACTACGCATCTGATCAGAAAATATCATAGAAGATAAAAAGTAGGAAACTTAATTCTCTACAAAAAAGGTCTCTTAACATTTTGCCATAGCTCGCTTCGTTTCCGAGATATTTGCAGATTTATCTCAAGGTAAGGGGCCTGACGGACATATTTCGAGATATTTCTTCTTCTTGTTGTTCTTCTTCTGCACAGCTAAGCTGGAAGTGGCATTTACAGCTCGCAATAGTGCATAGTTATCTCAAAGAGAGGGGCCACGGTGTTTCTGTATCTCTATTATGTTGGTGCGGCTTCGGAACTTTTAAATATCTTGATATATCTCGAGAACTACGCATCTGATCAGAAAATATCATAGAAGATAAAAAGTAGGAAACTTAATTCTCTACAAAAAAGGTCTCTTAACATTTTGCCATAGCTCGCTTCGTTTCCGAGATATTTGCAGATTTATCTCAAGGTAAGGGGCCTGACGGACATATTTCGAGATATTTCTTCTTCTTGTTGTTCTTCTTCTGCACAGCTAAGCTGGAAGTGGCATTTGCAGCTCGCAATAGTGCATAGCTATCTGAAAGAAAGGGGCCACGGTGTTTCTGTATCTCTATTATGTTGGTGCGGCTTCGAAACTTTTAAATATCTTGATATATCTCGAGAACTACGCATCTGATCAAAAAATATCATAGAACATAAAAAGTAGGAAACTTAATTCGCTACAAAAAAGGTCTCTTAACATTTTGCCATAGCTCGCTTCGTTTCCGAGATATTTGCAGATTTATCTCAAGGGAAGGGGCCTGACGGACATATTTCGAGATATTTCTTCTTCTTGTTGTTCTTCTTCTGCACAGCAAAACTGGAAGTGGCATTTCCAGCTCGCAATAGTGCAGAGTTATCTCAAAGAAAGGGGCCACGGTGTTTCTGTATCTCTATTATGTTGGTGCGGCTTCGGAACTTTTAAATATCTCGATATATCTCGAAAACTACGCATCTGATCAAAAAATATCATAGAACATAAAAAGTAGGCAACTTAATTCTCTACAAAAAAGGTCTCTTATCATTTTGCCATAGCTCTCTTCGTTTCCGAGATATTTGCAGATTTATCTCAAGGGAAGGGGCCTGACGGACATATTTCGAGATATTTCTTCTTCTTGTTGTTCTTCTTCTGCACAGCTAAGCTGGAAGTGGCATTTGCAGCTCGCAATAGTGCAGAGTTATCTCAAAGAAAGGGGCCACGGTGTTTCTGTATCTCTATTATGTTGGTGCGGCTTCTTAACTTTTAAATATCTTGATATATCTCGAGAACTACGCATCTGATCAAAAAATTTCATAGAACATAAAAAGTAGGAAACTCAATTCTCTACAAAAAAGGTCTCTTAACATTTTGCAATAGCTCGCTTCGTTTCCGAGATATTTGCAGATTTATCTCAAGGGAAGGGGCCTGACGGACATATTTCGAGATATTTCTTCTTCTTGTTGTTCTTCTTCTGCACAGCAAAACTGGAAGTGGCATTTCCAGCTCGCAATAGTGCAGAGTTATCTCAAAGAAAGGGGCCACGGTGTTTCTGTATCTCTATTATGTTGGTGCGGCTTCGGAACTTTTAAATATCTCGATATATCTCGAAAACTACGCATCTGATCAAAAAATATCATAGAACATAAATTGTAGGAAACATAATTCTCTACAAAAAAGGTCTCTTAACATTTTGCCATAGCTCGCTTCGTTTCCGAGATACTTGCCGATTTATCTCAAGGGAAGGGGCCTGACGGATATATTTCGAGATATTTCTTCTTCTTGTTGTTCTTCTTCTGCACAGCTAAACTGGAAGTGGCATTTCCAGCTCGCAATAGTGCAGAGTTATCCCAAAGAAAGGGGCCACGGTGTTTCTGTATCTCTATTATGTTGGTGCGGCTTCGGAACTTTTAAATATCTCGATATATCTCGAAAACTACGCTTCTGATCAAAAAATATCATAGAACATAAATTGTAGGAAACATAATTCTCTACAAAAAAGTTCTCTTAACAGTTTGCCATAGCTCGCTTCGTTTCCGAGATATTTGCAGATATATCTCAAGGGAAGGGGCCTGACGGACATATTTCGAGATATTTCTTCTTCTTGTTGTTCTTCTTCTGCACAGCTAAGCTGGAAGTGGCATTTACAGCTCGCAATAGTGCATAGTTATCTCAAAGAGAGGGGCCACGGTGTTTCTGTATCTCTATTATGTTGGTGCGGCTTCGGAACTTTTAAATATCTTGATATATCTCGAGAACTACGCATCTGATCAGAAAATATCATAGAAGATAAAAAGTAGGAAACTTAATTCTCTACAAAAAAGGTCTCTTAACATTTTGCCATAGCTCGCTTCGTTTCCGAGATATTTGCAGATTTATCTCAAGGTAAGGGGCCTGACGGACATATTTCGAGATATTTCTTCTTCTTGTTGTTCTTCTTCTGCACAGCTAAGCTGGAAGTGGCATTTACAGCTCGCAATAGTGCATAGTTATCTCAAAGAGAGGGGCCACGGTGTTTCTGTATCTCTATTATGTTGGTGCGGCTTCGGAACTTTTAAATATCTTGATATATCTCGAGAACTACGCATCTGATCAGAAAATATCATAGAAGATAAAAAGTAGGAAACTTAATTCTCTACAAAAAAGGTCTCTTAACATTTTGCCATAGCTCGCTTCGTTTCCGAGATATTTGCAGATTTATCTCAAGGTAAGGGGCCTGACGGACATATTTCGAGATATTTCTTCTTCTTGTTGTTCTTCTTCTGCACAGCTAAGCTGGAAGTGGCATTTGCAGCTCGCAATAGTGCATAGCTATCTGAAAGAAAGGGGCCACGGTGTTTCTGTATCTCTATTATGTTGGTGCGGCTTCGAAACTTTTAAATATCTTGATATATCTCGAGAACTACGCATCTGATCAAAAAATATCATAGAACATAAAAAGTAGGAAACTTAATTCGCTACAAAAAAGGTCTCTTAACATTTTGCCATAGCTCGCTTCGTTTCCGAGATATTTGCAGATTTATCTCAAGGGAAGGGGCCTAACGGACATATTTCGTGATATTTCTTCTTCTTGTTGTTCTTCTTCTGCACAGCTAAGCTGGAAGTGGCATTTGCAGCTCGCAATAGTGCAGAGTTATCTCAAAGAAAGGGGCCACGGTGTTTCTGTATCTCTATTATGTTGGTGCGGCTTCGAAACTTTTAAATATCTTGATATATCTCGAGAACTACGCATCTGATCAAAAAATATCATAGAACATAAAAAGTAGGAAACTTAATTCGCCACAAAAAAGGTCTCTTAACATTTTGCCATAGCTCGCTTCGTTTCCGAGATATTTGCAGATTTATCTCAAGGGAAGGGGCCTAACGGACATATTTCGTGATATTTCTTCTTCTTGTTGTTCTTCTTCTGCACAGCTAAGCTGGAAGTGGCATTTGCAGCTCGCAATAGTGCAGAGTTATCTCAAAGAAAGGGGCCACGGTGTTTCTGTATCTCTATTATGTTGGTGCGGCTTCGGAACTTTTAAATATCTCGATATATCTCGAAAACTACGCTTCTGATCAAAAAATATCATAGAACATAAATTGTAGGAAACATAATTCTCTACAAAAAAGGTCTCTTAACAGTTTGCCATAGCTCGCTTCGTTTCCGAGATATTTGCAGATATATCTCAAGGGAAAGGGCCTGACGGACATATTTCGAGATATTTCTACTTCTTGTTGTTCTTCTTCTGCACAGCTAAGCTGGAAGTGGCATTTACAGCTCGCAATAGTGCATAGTTATCTGAAAGAAAGGGGCCACGGTGTTTCTGTATCTCTATTATGTTGGTGCGGCTTCGGAACTTTTAAATATCTCGATATATCTCGAAAACTACGCTTCTGATCAAAAAATATCATAGAACATAAATTGTAGGAAACATAATTCTCTACAAAAAAGGTCTCTTAACATTTTGCAATAGCTCGCTTCGTTTCCGAGATATTTGCAGATTTATCTCAAGGGAAGGGGCCTGACGGACATATTTCGAGATATTTCTTCTTCTTGTTGTTCTTCTTCTGCACAGCTAAACCGGACGTGGCATTTCCAGCTCGCAATAGTGCAGAGTTATCTCAAAGAGAGGGGCCACGGTGTTTCTGTATCTCTATTATGTTGGTGCGGCTTCGGAACTTTTAAATATCTTGATATGTCTCGAGAACTACGCATCTGATCAAAAAATATCATAGAACATAAATGGTAGGAAACATAATTCTCTACAAAAAAGGTCTCTTAACATTTTGCCATAGCTCGCTTCGTTTCCGAGATACTTGCCGATTTATCTCAAGGGAAGGGGCCTGACGGATATATTTCGAGATATTTCTTCTTCTTGTTGTTCTTCTTCTGCACAGCTAAGCTGGAAGTGGCATTTGCAGCTCGCAATAGTGCATAGTTATCTGAAAGAAAGGGGCCACGGTGTTTCTGTATCTCTATTATGTTGGTGCGGCTTCGGAACTTTTAAATATCTCGATATACCTCGAAAACTACGCTTCTGATCAAAAAATATCATAGAACATAAATTGTAGGAAACATAATTCTCTACAAAAAAGGTCTCTTATCATTTTGCCATAGCTCGCTTCGTTTCCGAGATATTTGCAGATATATCTCAAGGGAAGGGGCCTGACGGACATATTTCGAGATATTTCTTCTTCTTGTTGTTCTTCTTCTGCACAGCTAAGCTGGAAGTGGCATTTACAGCTCGCAATAGTGCAGAGTTATCTCAAAGAAAGGGACCACGGTGTTTCTGTATCTCTATTATGTTGGTGCGGCTTCGGAACTTTTAAATATCTTGATATATCTCGAGAACTACGCATCTGATCAAAAAATATCATAGAACATAAAAAGTAGGAAACTTAATTCTCTACAAAAAAGGTCTCTTAACATTTTGCCATAGCTCGCTTCGTTTCCGAGATATTTGCAGATTTATCTCAAGGTAAGGGGCCTGACGGACATATTTCGAGATATTTCTTCTTCTTGTTGTTCTTCTTCTGCACAGCTAAGCTGGAAGTGGCATTTACAGCTCGCAATAGTGCATAGTTATCTCAAAGAGAGGGGCCACGGTGTTTCTGTATCTCTATTATGTTGGTGCGGCTTCGGAACTTTTAAATATCTTGATATATCTCGAGAACTACGCATCTGATCAGAAAATATCATAGAAGATAAAAAGTAGGAAACTTAATTCTCTACAAAAAAGGTCTCTTAACATTTTGCCATAGCTCGCTTCGTTTCCGAGATATTTGCAGATTTATCTCAAGGTAAGGGGCCTGACGGACATATTTCGAGATATTTCTTCTTCTTGTTGTTCTTCTTCTGCACAGCTAAGCTGGAAGTGGCATTTGCAGCTCGCAATAGTGCATAGCTATCTGAAAGAAAGGGGCCACGGTGTTTCTGTATCTCTATTATGTTGGTGCGGCTTCGAAACTTTTAAATATCTTGATATATCTCGAGAACTACGCATCTGATCAAAAAATATCATAGAACATAAAAAGTAGGAAACTTAATTCGCTACAAAAAAGGTCTCTTAACATTTTGCCATAGCTCGCTTCGTTTCCGAGATATTTGCAGATTTATCTCAAGGGAAGGGGCCTAACGGACATATTTCGTGATATTTCTTCTTCTTGTTGTTCTTCTTCTGCACAGCTAAGCTGGAAGTGGCATTTGCAGCTCGCAATAGTGCAGAGTTATCTCAAAGAAAGGGGCCACGGTGTTTCTGTATCTCTATTATGTTGGTGCGGCTTCTTAACTTTTAAATATCTTGATATATCTCGAGAACTACGCATCTGATCAAAAAATTTCATAGAACATAAAAAGTAGGAAACTCAATTCTCTACAAAAAAGGTCTCTTAACATTTTGCAATAGCTCGCTTCGTTTCCGAGATATTTGCAGATTTATCTCAAGGGAAGGGGCCTGACGGACATATTTCGAGATATTTCTTCTTCTTGTTGTTCTTCTTCTGCACAGCAAAACTGGAAGTGGCATTTCCAGCTCGCAATAGTGCAGAGTTATCTCAAAGAAAGGGGCCACGGTGTTTCTGTATCTCTATTATGTTGGTGCGGCTTCGGAACTTTTAAATATCTCGATATATCTCGAAAACTACGCATCTGATCAAAAAATATCATAGAACATAAAAAGTAGGCAACTTAATTCTCTACAAAAAAGGTCTCTTATCATTTTGCCATAGCTCTCTTCGTTTCAGAGATATTTGCAGATTTATCTCAAGGGAAGGGGCCTGACGGACATATTTCGAGATATTTCTTCTTCTTGTTGTTCTTCTTCTGCACAGCTAAGCTGGAAGTGGCATTTGCAGCTCGCAATAGTGCAGAGTTATCTCAAAGAAAGGGGCCACGGTGTTTCTGTATCTCTATTATGTTGGTGCGGCTTCGGAACTTTTAAATATCTCGATATATCTCGAAAACTACGCATCTGATCAAAAAATATCATAGAACATAAAAAGTAGGCAACTTAATTCTCTACAAAAAAGGTCTCTTATCATTTTGCCATAGCTCTCTTCGTTTCAGAGATATTTGCAGATTTATCTCAAGGGAAGGGGCCTGACGGACATATTTCGAGATATTTCTTCTTCTTGTTGTTCTTCTTCTGCACAGCTAAGCTGGAAGTGGCATTTGCAGCTCGCAATAGTGCAGAGTTATCTCAAAGAAAGGGGCCACGGTGTTTCTGTATCTCTATTATGTTGGTGCGGCTTCTTAACTTTTAAATATCTTGATATATCTCGAGAACTACGCATCTGATCAAAAAATTTCATAGAACATGAAAAGTAGCAAACTCAATTCTCTACAAAAAAGGTCTCTTAACATTTTGCAATAGCTCGCTTCGTTTCCGAGATATTTGCAGATTTATCTCAAGGGAAGGGGCCTGACGGACATATTTCGAGATATTTCTTCTTCTTGTTGTTCTTCTTCTGCACAGCTAAGCTGGAAGTGGCATTTGCAGATCGCAATAGTGCAGAGTTATCTCAAAGAAAGGGGCCACGGTGTTTCTGTATCTCTATTATGTTGGTGCGGCTTCGGAACTTTTAAATATCTTGATATATCTCGAGAACTACGCGTCTGATCAAAAAATATCATAGAACATAAAAAGTAGGAAACTTAATTCTCTACAAAAAAGTCTGTTCACATTTTGCCATAGCTCGCTTCGTTTCCGAGATATTTGCAGATTTATCTCAAGGGAAGGGGCCTAACGGACATATTTCGAGCTATTTCTTCTTCTTGTTGTTCTTCTTCTGCACAGCTAAACTGGAAGTGGCATTTCCAGCTCGCAATAGTGCAGAGTTATCTCAAAGAGAGGGGCCACGGTGTTTCTGTATCTCTATTATGTTGGTGCGGCTTCGGAACTTTTAAATATCTTGATATATCTCGAGAACTACGCATCTGATCAGAAAATATCATAGAAGATAAAAAGTAGGAAACTTAATTCTCTACAAAAAAGGTCTCTTAACATTTTGTCATAGCTCGCTTCGTTTCCGAGATATTTGCAGATTTATCTCAAGGTAAGGGGCCTGACGGACATATTTCGAGATATTTCTTCTTCTTGTTGTTCTTCTTCTGCACAGCTAAGCTGGAAGTGGAATTTGCAGCTCGCAATAGTGCAGAGTTATCTCAAAGAAAGGGGCCACGGTGTTTCTGTATCTCTATTATGTTGGTGCGGCTTCTTAACTTTTAAATATCTTGATATATCTCGAGAACTACGCATCTGATCAAAAAATTTCATAGAACATAAAAAGTAGGAAACTCAATTCTCTACAAAAAAGGTCTCTTAACATTTTGCAATAGCTCGCTTCGTTTCCGAGATATTTGCAGATTTATCTCAAGGGAAGGGGCCTGACGGACATATTTCGAGATATTTCTTCTTCTTGTTGTTCTTCTTCTGCACAGCTAAACCGGACGTGGCATTTCCAGCTCGCAATAGTGCAGAGTTATCTCAAAGAGAGGGGCCACGGTGTTTCTGTATCTCTATTATGTTGGTGCGGCTTCGGAACTTTTAAATATCTTGATATGTCTCGAGAACTACGCATCTGATCAAAAAATATCATAGAACATAAATTGTAGGAAACATAATTCTCTACAAAAAAGGTCTCTTAACATTTTGCCATAGCTCGCTTCGTTTCCGAGATACTTGCCGATTTATCTCAAGGGAAGGGGCCTGACGGACATATTTCGAGATATTTCTTCTTCTTGTTGTTCTTCTTCTGCACAGCTAAGCTGGAAGTGGCATTTGCAGCTCGCAATAGTGCATAGTTATCTGAAAGAAAGGGGCCACGGTGTTTCTGTATCTCTATTATGTTGGTGCGGCTTCGGAACTTTTAAATATCTCGATATATCTCGAGAACTACGCATCTGATCAAAAAATATCATAGAACATAAAAAGTAGGAAACTTAATTCTCTACAAAAAAGGTCTCTTAACGTTTTGCAATAGCTCGCTTTGTTTCCGAGATATTTGCAGATTTATCTCAAGGGAAGGGTCCAGACGGACATATTTCGAGATATTTCTTCTTCTTGTTGTTCTTCTTCTGCACAGCTAAACTGGAAGTGGCATTTCCAGCTCGCAATAGTGCAGAGTTATCCCAAAGAAAGGGGCCACGGTGTTTCTGTATCTCTATTATGTTGGTGCGGCTTCGGAACTTTTAAATATCTCGAAATATCTCGAAAACTACGCTTCTGATCAAAAAATATCATAGAACATAAATTGTAGGAAACATAATTCTCTACAAAAAAGGTCTCTTAATAGTTTGCCATAGCTCGCTTCGTTTCCGAGATATTTGCAGATATATCTCAAGGGAAGGGGCCTGACGGACATATTTCGAGATATTTCTTCTTCTTGTTGTTCTTCTTCTGCACAGCTAAGCTGGAAGTGGCATTTGCAGCTCGCAATAGTGCAGAGTTATCTCAAAGAAAGGGGCCACGGTGTTTCTGTATCTCTATTATGTTGGTGCGGCTTCGGAACTTTTAAATATCTTGATATATCTCGAGAACTACGCGTCTGATCAAAAAATATCATAGAACATAAAAAGTAGGAAACTTAATTCGCTACAAAAAAGGTCTCTTAACATTTTGCCATAGCTCGCTTCGTTTCCGAGATATTTGCAGATTTATCTCAAGGGAAGGGGCCTAACGGACATATTTCGTGATATTTCTTCTTCTTGTTGTTCTTCTTCTGCACAGCTAAGCTGGAAGTGGAATTTGCAGCTCGCAATAGTGCAGAGTTATCTCAAAGAAAGGGGCCACGGTGTTTCTGTATCTCTATTATGTTGGTGCGGCTTCTTAACTTTTAAATATCTTGATATATCTCGAGAACTACGCATCTGATCAAAAAATTTCATAGAACATAAAAAGTAGGAAACTCAATTCTCTACAAAAAAGGTCTCTTAACATTTTGCAATAGCTCGCTTCGTTTCCGAGATATTTGCAGATTTATCTCAAGGGAAGGGGCCTGACGGACATATTTCGAGATATTTCTTCTTCTTGTTGTTCTTCTTCTGCACAGCTAAGCTGGAAGTGGCATTTGCAGCTCGCAATAGTGCATAGCTATCTGAAAGAAAGGGGCCACGGTGTTTCTGTATCTCTATTATGTTGGTGCGGCTTCGGAACTTTTAAATATCTTGATATATCTCGAGAACTACGCATCTGATCAGAAAATATCATAGAAGATAAAAAGTAGGAAACTTAATTCTCTACAAAAAAGGTCTCTTAACATTTTGTCATAGCTCGCTTCGTTTCCGAGATATTTGCAGATTTATCTCAAGGTAAGGGGCCTGACGGACATATTTCGAGATATTTCTTCTTCTTGTTGTTCTTCTTCTGCACAGCTAAGCTGGAAGTGGCATTTGCAGCTCGCAATAGTGCATAGCTATCTGAAAGAAAGGGGCCACGGTGTTTCTGTATCTCTATTATGTTGGTGCGGCTTCGAAACTTTTAAATATCTTGATATATCTCGAGAACTACGCATCTGATCAAAAAATATCATAGAACATAAAAAGTAGGAAACTTAATTCGCTACAAAAAAGGTCTCTTAACATTTTGCCATAGCTCGCTTCGTTTCCGAGATATTTGCAGATTTATCTCAAGGGAAGGGGCCTAACGGACATATTTCGTGATATTTCTTCTTCTTGTTGTTCTTCTTCTGCACAGCTAAGCTGGAAGTGGAATTTGCAGCTCGCAATAGTGCAGAGTTATCTCAAAGAAAGGGGCCACGGTGTTTCTGTATCTCTATTATGTTGGTGCGGCTTCTTAACTTTTAAATATCTTGATATATCTCGAGAACTACGCATCTGATCAAAAAATTTCATAGAACATAAAAAGTAGGAAACTCAATTCTCTACAAAAAAGGTCTCTTAACATTTTGCAATAGCTCGCTTCGTTTCCGAGATATTTGCAGATTTATCTCAAGGGAAGGGGCCTGACGGACATATTTCGAGATATTTCTTCTTCTTGTTGTTCTTCTTCTGCACAGCTAAACCGGACGTGGCATTTCCAGCTCGCAATAGTGCAGAGTTATCTCAAAGAGAGGGGCCACGGTGTTTCTGTATCTCTATTATGTTGGTGCGGCTTCGGAACTTTTAAATATCTTGATATGTCTCGAGAACTACGCATCTGATCAAAAAATATCATAGAACATAAATTGTAGGAAACATAATTCTCTACAAAAAAGGTCTCTTAACATTTTGCCATAGCTCGCTTCGTTTCCGAGATACTTGCCGATTTATCTCAAGGGAAGGGGCCTGACGGACATATTTCGAGATATTTCTTCTTCTTGTTGTTCTTCTTCTGCACAGCTAAGCTGGAAGTGGCATTTGCAGCTCGCAATAGTGCATAGTTATCTGAAAGAAAGGGGCCACGGTGTTTCTGTATCTCTATTATGTTGGTGCGGCTTCGGAACTTTTAAATATCTCGATATATCTCGAGAACTACGCATCTGATCAAAAAATATCATAGAACATAAAAAGTAGGAAACTTAATTCTCTACAAAAAAGGTCTCTTAACGTTTTGCAATAGCTCGCTTTGTTTCCGAGATATTTGCAGATTTATCTCAAGGGAAGGGTCCAGACGGACATATTTCGAGATATTTCTTCTTCTTGTTGTTCTTCTTCTGCACAGCTAAACTGGAAGTGGCATTTCCAGCTCGCAATAGTGCAGAGTTATCCCAAAGAAAGGGGCCACGGTGTTTCTGTATCTCTATTATGTTGGTGCGGCTTCGGAACTTTTAAATATCTCGAAATATCTCGAAAACTACGCTTCTGATCAAAAAATATCATAGAACATAAATTGTAGGAAACATAATTCTCTACAAAAAAGGTCTCTTAATAGTTTGCCATAGCTCGCTTCGTTTCCGAGATATTTGCAGATATATCTCAAGGGAAGGGGCCTGACGGACATATTTCGAGATATTTCTTCTTCTTGTTGTTCTTCTTCTGCACAGCTAAGCTGGAAGTGGCATTTGCAGCTCGCAATAGTGCAGAGTTATCTCAAAGAAAGGGGCCACGGTGTTTCTGTATCTCTATTATGTTGGTGCGGCTTCGGAACTTTTAAATATCTTGATATATCTCGAGAACTACGCGTCTGATCAAAAAATATCATAGAACATAAAAAGTAGGAAACTTAATTCGCTACAAAAAAGGTCTCTTAACATTTTGCCATAGCTCGCTTCGTTTCCGAGATATTTGCAGATTTATCTCAAGGGAAGGGGCCTAACGGACATATTTCGTGATATTTCTTCTTCTTGTTGTTCTTCTTCTGCACAGCTAAGCTGGAAGTGGAATTTGCAGCTCGCAATAGTGCAGAGTTATCTCAAAGAAAGGGGCCACGGTGTTTCTGTATCTCTATTATGTTGGTGCGGCTTCTTAACTTTTAAATATCTTGATATATCTCGAGAACTACGCATCTGATCAAAAAATTTCATAGAACATAAAAAGTAGGAAACTCAATTCTCTACAAAAAAGGTCTCTTAACATTTTGCAATAGCTCGCTTCGTTTCCGAGATATTTGCAGATTTATCTCAAGGGAAGGGGCCTGACGGACATATTTCGAGATATTTCTTCTTCTTGTTGTTCTTCTTCTGCACAGCTAAACCGGACATGGCATTTCCAGCTCGCAATAGTGCAGAGTTATCTCAAAGAGAGGGGCCACGGTGTTTCTGTATCTCTATTATGTTGGTGCGGCTTCGGAACTTTTAAATATCTTGATGTGTCTCGAGAACTACGCATCTGATCAAAAAATATCATAGAACATAAATTGTAGGAAACATAATTCTCTACAAAAAAGGTCTCTTAACATTTTGCCATAGCTCGCTTCGTTTCCGAGATACTTGCCGATTTATCTCAAGGGAAGGGGCCTGACGGACATATTTCGAGATATTTCTTCTTCTTGTTGTTCTTCTTCTGCACAGCTAAGCTGGAAGTGGCATTTGCAGCTCGCAATAGTGCATAGTTATCTGAAAGAAAGGGGCCACGGTGTTTCTGTATCTCTATTATGTTGGTGCGGCTTCGGAACTTTTAAATATCTTGATATATCTCGAGAACTACGCATCTGATCAGAAAATATCATAGAAGATAAAAAGTAGGAAACTTAATTCGCTACAAAAAAGGTCTCTTAACATTTTGCCATAGCTCGCTTCGTTTCCGAGATATTTGCAGATTTATCTCAAGGGAAGGGGCCTAACGGACATATTTCGTGATATTTCTTCTTCTTGTTGTTCTTCTTCTGCACAGCTAAGCTGGAAGTGGAATTTGCAGCTCGCAATAGTGCAGAGTTATCTCAAAGAAAGGGGCCACGGTGTTTCTGTATCTCTATTATGTTGGTGCGGCTTCTTAACTTTTAAATATCTTGATATATCTCGAGAACTACGCATCTGATCAAAAAATTTCATAGAACATAAAAAGTAGGAAACTCAATTCTCTACAAAAAAGGTCTCTTAACATTTTGCAATAGCTCGCTTCGTTTCCGAGATATTTGCAGATTTATCTCAAGGGAAGGGGCCTGACGGACATATTTCGAGATATTTCTTCTTCTTGTTGTTCTTCTTCTGCACAGCTAAACCGGACATGGCATTTCCAGCTCGCAATAGTGCAGAGTTATCTCAAAGAGAGGGGCCACGGTGTTTCTGTATCTCTATTATGTTGGTGCGGCTTCGGAACTTTTAAATATCTTGATATGTCTCGAGAACTACGCATCTGATCAAAAAATATCATAGAACATAAATTGTAGGAAACATAATTCTCTACAAAAAAGGTCTCTTAACATTTTGCCATAGCTCGCTTCGTTTCCGAGATACTTGCCGATTTATCTCAAGGGAAGGGGCCTGACGGACATATTTCGAGATATTTCTTCTTCTTGTTGTTCTTCTTCTGCACAGCTAAGCTGGAAGTGGCATTTGCAGCTCGCAATAGTGCATAGTTATCTGAAAGAAAGGGGCCACGGTGTTTCTGTATCTCTATTATGTTGGTGCGGCTTCGGAACTTTTAAATATCTCGATATATCTCGAGAACTACGCATCTGATCAAAAAATATCATAGAACATAAAAAGTAGGAAACTTAATTCTCTACAAAAAAGGTCTCTTAACGTTTTGCAATAGCTCGCTTTGTTTCCGAGATATTTGCAGATTTATCTCAAGGGAAGGGTCCAGACGGACATATTTCGAGATATTTCTTCTTCTTGTTGTTCTTCTTCTGCACAGCTAAACTGGAAGTGGCATTTCCAGCTCGCAATAGTGCAGAGTTATCCCAAAGAAAGGGGCCACGGTGTTTCTGTATCTCTATTATGTTGGTGCGGCTTCGGAACTTTTAAATATCTCGAAATATCTCGAAAACTACGCTTCTGATCAAAAAATATCATAGAACATAAATTGTAGGAAACATAATTCTCTACAAAAAAGGTCTCTTAATAGTTTGCCATAGCTCGCTTCGTTTCCGAGATATTTGCAGATATATCTCAAGGGAAGGGGCCTGACGGACATATTTCGAGATATTTCTTCTTCTTGTTGTTCTTCTTCTGCACAGCTAAACTGGAAGTGGCATTTGCAGCTCGCAATAGTGCAGAGTTATCTCAAAGAAAGGGGCCACGGTGTTTCTGTATCTCTATTATGTTGGTGCGGCTTCGGAACTTTTAAATATCTTGATATATCTCGAGAACTACGCGTCTGATCAAAAAATATCATAGAACATAAAAAGTAGGAAACTTAATTCGCTACAAAAAAGGTCTCTTAACATTTTGCCATAGCTCGCTTCGTTTCCGAGATATTTGCAGATTTATCTCAAGGGAAGGGGCCTAACGGACATATTTCGTGATATTTCTTCTTCTTGTTGTTCTTCTTCTGCACAGCTAAGCTGGAAGTGGAATTTGCAGCTCGCAATAGTGCAGAGTTATCTCAAAGAAAGGGGCCACGGTGTTTCTGTATCTCTATTATGTTGGTGCGGCTTCTTAACTTTTAAATATCTTGATATATCTCGAGAACTACGCATCTGATCAAAAAATTTCATAGAACATAAAAAGTAGGAAACTCAATTCTCTACAAAAAAGGTCTCTTAACATTTTGCAATAGCTCGCTTCGTTTCCGAGATATTTGCAGATTTATCTCAAGGGAAGGGGCCTGACGGACATATTTCGAGATATTTCTTCTTCTTGTTGTTCTTCTTCTGCACAGCTAAACCGGACATGGCATTTCCAGCTCGCAATAGTGCAGAGTTATCTCAAAGAGAGGGGCCACGGTGTTTCTGTATCTCTATTATGTTGGTGCGGCTTCGGAACTTTTAAATATCTTGATGTGTCTCGAGAACTACGCATCTGATCAAAAAATATCATAGAACATAAATTGTAGGAAACATAATTCTCTACAAAAAAGGTCTCTTAACATTTTGCCATAGCTCGCTTCGTTTCCGAGATACTTGCCGATTTATCTCAAGGGAAGGGGCCTGACGGACATATTTCGAGATATTTCTTCTTCTTGTTGTTCTTCTTCTGCACAGCTAAGCTGGAAGTGGCATTTGCAGCTCGCAATAGTGCATAGTTATCTGAAAGAAAGGGGCCACGGTGTTTCTGTATCTCTATTATGTTGGTGCGGCTTCGGAACTTTTAAATATCTTGATATATCTCGAGAACTACGCATCTGATCAGAAAATATCATAGAAGATAAAAAGTAGGAAACTTAATTCGCTACAAAAAAGGTCTCTTAACATTTTGCCATAGCTCGCTTCGTTTCCGAGATATTTGCAGATTTATCTCAAGGGAAGGGGCCTAACGGACATATTTCGTGATATTTCTTCTTCTTGTTGTTCTTCTTCTGCACAGCTAAGCTGGAAGTGGAATTTGCAGCTCGCAATAGTGCAGAGTTATCTCAAAGAAAGGGGCCACGGTGTTTCTGTATCTCTATTATGTTGGTGCGGCTTCTTAACTTTTAAATATCTTGATATATCTCGAGAACTACGCATCTGATCAAAAAATTTCATAGAACATAAAAAGTAGGAAACTCAATTCTCTACAAAAAAGGTCTCTTAACATTTTGCAATAGCTCGCTTCGTTTCCGAGATATTTGCAGATTTATCTCAAGGGAAGGGGCCTGACGGACATATTTCGAGATATTTCTTCTTCTTGTTGTTCTTCTTCTGCACAGCTAAACCGGACATGGCATTTCCAGCTCGCAATAGTGCAGAGTTATCTCAAAGAGAGGGGCCACGGTGTTTCTGTATCTCTATTATGTTGGTGCGGCTTCGGAACTTTTAAATATCTTGATATGTCTCGAGAACTACGCATCTGATCAAAAAATATCATAGAACATAAATTGTAGGAAACATAATTCTCTACAAAAAAGGTCTCTTAACATTTTGCCATAGCTCGCTTCGTTTCCGAGATACTTGCCGATTTATCTCAAGGGAAGGGGCCTGACGGACATATTTCGAGATATTTCTTCTTCTTGTTGTTCTTCTTCTGCACAGCTAAGCTGGAAGTGGCATTTGCAGCTCGCAATAGTGCATAGTTATCTGAAAGAAAGGGGCCACGGTGTTTCTGTATCTCTATTATGTTGGTGCGGCTTCGGAACTTTTAAATATCTCGATATATCTCGAGAACTACGCATCTGATCAAAAAATATCATAGAACATAAAAAGTAGGAAACTTAATTCTCTACAAAAAAGGTCTCTTAACGTTTTGCAATAGCTCGCTTTGTTTCCGAGATATTTGCAGATTTATCTCAAGGGAAGGGTCCAGACGGACATATTTCGAGATATTTCTTCTTCTTGTTGTTCTTCTTCTGCACAGCTAAACTGGAAGTGGCATTTCCAGCTCGCAATAGTGCAGAGTTATCCCAAAGAAAGGGGCCACGGTGTTTCTGTATCTCTATTATGTTGGTGCGGCTTCGGAACTTTTAAATATCTCGATATATCTCGAAAACTACGCTTCTGATCAAAAAATATCATAGAACATAAATTGTAGGAAACATGATTCTCTACAAAAAAGGTCTCTTAACAGTTTGCCATAGCTCGCTTCGTTTCCGAGATATTTGCAGATATATCTCAAGGGAAGGGGCCTGACGGACATATTTCGAGATATTTCTTCTTCTTGTTGTTCTTCTTCTGCACAGCTAAGCTGGAAGTGGCATTTACAGCTCGCAATAGTGCATAGTTATCTGAAAGAAAGGGGCCACGGTGTTTCTGTATCTCTATTATGTTGGTGCGGCTTCGGAACTTTTAAATATCTCGATATATCTCGAAAACTACGCTTCTGATCAAAAAATATCATAGAACATAAATTGTAGGAAACATAATTCTCTACAAAAAAGGTCTCTTAACATTTTGCCATAGCTCGCTTCGTTTCCGAGATATTTGCAGATTTATCTCAAGGGAAGGGTCCTGATGGACATATTTCGAGATATTTCTTCTTCTTGTTGTTCTTCTTCTGCACAGCTAAACTGGAAGTGGCATTTCCAGCTCGCAATAGTGCAGAGTTATCTCAAAGAGAGGGGCCACGGTGTTTCTGTATCTCTATTATGTTGGTGCGGCTTCGGAACTTTTAAATATCTTGATATATCTCGAGAACTACGCATCTGATCAGAAAATATCATAGAAGATAAAAAGTAGGAAACTTAATTCTCTACAAAAAAGGTCTCTTAACATTTTGCCATAGCTCGCTTCGTTTCCGAGATATTTGCAGATTTATCTCAAGGGAAGGGGCCTAACGGACATATTTCGAGCTATTTCTTCTTCTTGTTGTTCTTCTTCTGCACAGCTAAACTGGAAGTGGCATTTCCAGCTCGCAATAGTGCAGAGTTATCTCAAAGAGAGGGGCCACGGTGTTTCTGTATCTCTATTATGTTGGTGCGGCTTCGGAACTTTTAAATATCTTGATATATCTCGAGAACTACGCATCTGATCAAAAAATATCATAGAACATAAAAAGTAGGAAACTTAATTCGCTACAAAAAAGGTCTCTTAACATTTTGCCATAGCTCGCTTCGTTTCCGAGATATTTGCAGATTTATCTCAAGGGAAGGGGCCTAACGGACATATTTCGTGATATTTCTTCTTCTTGTTGTTCTTCTTCTGCACAGCTAAGCTGGAAGTGGAATTTGCAGCTCGCAATAGTGCAGAGTTATCTCAAAGAAAGGGGCCACGGTGTTTCTGTATCTCTATTATGTTGGTGCGGCTTCTTAACTTTTAAATATCTTGATATATCTCGAGAACTACGCATCTGATCAAAAAATTTCATAGAACATAAAAAGTAGGAAACTCAATTCTCTACAAAAAAGGTCTCTTAACATTTTGCAATAGCTCGCTTCGTTTCCGAGATATTTGCAGATTTATCTCAAGGGAAGGGGCCTGACGGACATATTTCGAGATATTTCTTCTTCTTGTTGTTCTTCTTCTGCACAGCTAAACCGGACGTGGCATTTCCAGCTCGCAATAGTGCAGAGTTATCTCAAAGAGAGGGGCCACGGTGTTTCTGTATCTCTATTATGTTGGTGCGGCTTCGGAACTTTTAAATATCTTGATATGTCTCGAGAACTACGCATCTGATCAAAAAATATCATAGAACATAAATTGTAGGAAACATAATTCTCTACAAAAAAGGTCTCTTAACATTTTGCCATAGCTCGCTTCGTTTCCGAGATACTTGCCGATTTATATCAAGGGAAGGGGCCTGACGGACATATTTCGAGATATTTCTTCTTCTTGTTGTTCTTCTTCTGCACAGCTAAGCTGGAAGTGGCATTTGCAGCTCGCAATAGTGCATAGTTATCTGAAAGAAAGGGGCCACGGTGTTTCTGTATCTCTATTATGTTGGTGCGGCTTCGGAACTTTTAAATATCTCGATATATCTCGAGAACTACGCATCTGATCAAAAAATATCATAGAACATAAAAAGTAGGAAACTTAATTCTCTACAAAAAAGGTCTCTTAACGTTTTGCAATAGCTCGCTTTGTTTCCGAGATATTTGCAGATTTATCTCAAGGGAAGGGTCCAGACGGACATATTTCGAGATATTTCTTCTTCTTGTTGTTCTTCTTCTGCACAGCTAAACTGGAAGTGGCATTTCCAGCTCGCAATAGTGCAGAGTTATCCCAAAGAAAGGGGCCACGGTGTTTCTGTATCTCTATTATGTTGGTGCGGCTTCGGAACTTTTAAATATCTCGATATATCTCGAAAACTACGCTTCTGATCAAAAAATATCATAGAACATAAATTGTAGGAAACATAATTCTCTACAAAAAAGGTCTCTTAACAGTTTGCCATAGCTCGCTTCGTTTCCGAGATATTTGCAGATATATCTCAAGGGAAGGGGCCTGACGGACATATTTCGAGATATTTCTTCTTCTTGTTGTTCTTCTTCTGCACAGCTAAGCTGGAAGTGGCATTTACAGCTCGCAATAGTGCATAGTTATCTGAAAGAAAGGGGCCACGGTGTTTCTGTATCTCTATTATGTTGGTGCGGCTTCGGAACTTTTAAATATCTCGATATATCTCGAAAACTACGCTTCTGATCAAAAAATATCATAGAACATAAATTGTAGGAAACATAATTCTCTACAAAAAAGGTCTCTTAACATTTTGCCATAGCTCGCTTCGTTTCCGAGATATTTGCAGATTTATCTCAAGGGAAGGGTCCTGATGGACATATTTCGAGATATTTCTTCTTCTTGTTGTTCTTCTTCTGCACAGCTAAACTGGAAGTGGCATTTCCAGCTCGCAATAGTGCAGAGTTATCTCAAAGAGAGGGGCCACGGTGTTTCTGTATCTCTATTATGTTGGTGCGGCTTCGGAACTTTTAAATATCTTGATATATCTCGAGAACTACGCATCTGATCAGAAAATATCATAGAAGATAAAAAGTAGGAAACTTAATTCTCTACAAAAAAGGTCTCTTAACATTTTGCCATAGCTCGCTTCGTTTCCGAGATATTTGCAGATTTATCTCAAGGTAAGGGGCCTGACGGACATATTTCGAGATATTTCTTCTTCTTGTTGTTCTTCTTCTGCACAGCTAAGCTGGAAGTGGCATTTGCAGCTCGCAATAGTGCATAGCTATCTGAAAGAAAGGGGCCACGGTGTTTCTGTATCTCTATTATGTTGGTGCGGCTTCTTAACTTTTAAATATCTTGATATATCTCGAGAACTACGCATCTGATCAAAAAATTTCATAGAACATAAAAAGTAGGAAACTCAATTCTCTACAAAAAAGGTCTCTTAACATTTTGCAATAGCTCGCTTCGTTTCCGAGATATTTGCAGATTTATCTCAAGGGAAGGGGCCTGACGGACATATTTCGAGATATTTCTTCTTCTTGTTGTTCTTCTTCTGCACAGCAAAACTGGAAGTGGCATTTCCAGCTCGCAATAGTGCAGAGTTATCTCAAAGAAAGGGGCCACGGTGTTTCTGTATCTCTATTATGTTGGTGCGGCTTCGGAACTTTTAAATATCTCGATATATCTCGAAAACTACGCATCTGATCAAAAAATATCATAGAACATAAAAAGTAGGCAACTTAATTCTCTACAAAAAAGGTCTCTTATCATTTTGCCATAGCTCTCTTCGTTTCCGAGATATTTGCAGATTTATCTCAAGGGAAGGGGCCTGACGGACATATTTCGAGATATTTCTTCTTCTTGTTGTTCTTCTTCTGCACAGCTAAGCTGGAAGTGGCATTTGCAGCTCGCAATAGTGCATAGCTATCTGAAAGAAAGGGGCCACGGTGTTTCTGTATCTCTATTATGTTGGTGCGGCTTCGAAACTTTTAAATATCTTGATATATCTCGAGAACTACGCATCTGGTCAAAAAATATCATAGAACATAAAAAGTAGGAAACTTAATTCGCTACAAAAAAGGTCTCTTAACATTTTGCCATAGCTCGCTTCGTTTCCGAGATATTTGCAGATTTATCTCAAGGGAAGGGGCCTAACGGACATATTTCGTGATATTTCTTCTTCTTGTTGTTATTCTTCTGCACAGCTAAGCTGGAAGTGGCATTTGCAGCTCGCAATAGTGCAGAGTTATCTCAAAGAAAGGGGCCACGGTGTTTCTGTATCTCTATTATGTTGGTGCGGCTTCTTAACTTTTAAATATCTTGATATATCTCGAGAACTACGCATCTGATCAAAAAATTTCATAGAACATAAAAAGTAGGAAACTCAATTCTCTACAAAAAAGGTCTCTTAACATTTTGCAATAGCTCGCTTCGTTTCCGAGATATTTGCAGATTTATCTCAAGGGAAGGGGCCTGACGGACATATTTCGAGATATTTCTTCTTCTTGTTGTTCTTCTTCTGCACAGCTAAGCTGGAAGTGGCATTTGCGGCTCGCACTAGTGCAGAGTTATCTCAAAGAAAGGGGCCACGGTGTTTCTGTATCTCTATTATGTTGGTGCGGCTTCGGAACTTTTAAATATCTCGATATATCTCGAAAACTACGCATCTGATCAAAAAATATCATAGAACATAAAAAGTAGGCAACTTAATTCTCTACAAAAAAGGTCTCTTATCATTTTGCCATAGCTCTCTTCGTTTCCGAGATATTTGCAGATTTATCTCAAGGGAAGGGGCCTGACGGACATATTTCGAGATATTTCTTCTTCTTGTTGTTCTTCTTCTGCACAGCTAAGCTGGAAGTGGCATTTGCAGCTCGCAATAGTGCAGAGTTATCTCAAAGAAAGGGGCCACGGTGTTTCTGTATCTCTATTATGTTGGTGCGGCTTCTTAACTTTTAAATATCTTGATATATCTCGAGAACTACGCATCTGATCAAAAAATTTCATAGAACATAAAAAGTAGGAAACTCAATTCTCTACAAAAAAGGTCTCTTAACATTTTGCAATAGCTCGCTTCGTTTCCGAGATATTTGCAGATTTATCTCAAGGGAAGGGGCCTGACGGACATATTTCGAGATATTTCTTCTTCTTGTTGTTCTTCTTCTGCACAGCTAAGCTGGAAGTGGCATTTGCGGCTCGCACTAGTGCAGAGTTATCTCAAAGAAAGGGGCCACGGTGTTTCTGTATCTCTATTATGTTGGTGCGGCTTCGGAACTTTTAAATATCTCGATATATCTCGAAAACTACGCATCTGATCAAAAAATATCATAGAACATAAAAAGTAGGCAACTTAATTCTCTACAAAAAAGGTCTCTTATCATTTTGCCATAGCTCTCTTCGTTTCCGAGATATTTGCAGATTTATCTCAAGGGAAGGGGCCTGACGGACATATTTCGAGATATTTCTTCTTCTTGTTGTTCTTCTTCTGCACAGCTAAGCTGGAAGTGGCATTTGCAGCTCGCAATAGTGCAGAGTTATCTCAAAGAAAGGGGCCACGGTGTTTCTGTATCTCTATTATGTTGGTGCGGCTTCGGAACTTTTAAATATCTTGATATATCTCGAGAACTACGCGTCTGATCAAAAAATATCATAGAACATAAAAAGTAGGAAACTTAATTCGCTACAAAAAAGGTCTCTTAACATTTTGCCATAGCTCGCTTCGTTTCCGAGATATTTGCAGATTTATCTCAAGGGAAGGGGCCTAACGGACATATTTCGTGATATTTCTTCTTCTTGTTGTTCTTCTTCTGCACAGCTAAGCTGGAAGTGGAATTTGCAGCTCGCAATAGTGCAGAGTTATCTCAAAGAAAGGGGCCACGGTGTTTCTGTATCTCTATTATGTTGGTGCGGCTTCTTAACTTTTAAATATCTTGATATATCTCGAGAACTACGCATCTGATCAAAAAATTTCATAGAACATAAAAAGTAGGAAACTCAATTCTCTACAAAAAAGGTCTCTTAACATTTTGCAATAGCTCGCTTCGTTTCCGAGATATTGGCAGATTTATCTCAAGGGAAGGGGCCTGACGGACATATTTCGAGATATTTCTTCTTCTTGTTGTTCTTCTTCTGCACAGCTAAACCGGACGTGGCATTTCCAGCTCGCAATAGTGCAGAGTTATCTCAAAGAGAGGGGCCACGGTGTTTCTGTATCTCTATTATGTTGGTGCGGCTTCGGAACTTTTAAATATCTTGATATGTCTCGAGAACTACGCATCTGATCAAAAAATATCATAGAACATAAATTGTAGGAAACATAATTCTCTACAAAAAAGGTCTCTTAACATTTTGCCATAGCTCGCTTCGTTTCCGAGATACTTGCCGATTTATCTCAAGGGAAGGGGCCTGACGGACATATTTCGAGATATTTCTTCTTCTTGTTGTTTTTCTTCTGCACAGCTAAGCTGGAAGTGGCATTTGCAGCTCGCAATAGTGCATAGTTATCTGAAAGAAAATGGCCACGGTGTTTCTGTATCTCTATTATGTTGGTGCGGCTTCGGAACTTTTAAATATCTCGATATATCTCGAAAACTACGCTTCTGATCAAAAAATATCATAGAACATAAATTGTAGGAAACATAATTCTCTACAAAAAAGGTCTCTTATCATTTTGCCATAGCTCGCTTCGTTTCCGAGATATTTGCAGATATATCTCAAGGGAAGGGGCCTGACGGACATATTTCGAGATATTTCTTCTTCTTGTTGTTCTTCTTCTGCACAGCTAAGCTGGAAGTGGCATTTACAGCTCGCAATAGTGCAGAGTTATCTCAAAGAAAGGGGCCACGGTGTTTCTGTATCTCTATTATGTTGGTGCGGCTTCGGAACTTTTAAATATCTTGATATATCTCGAGAACTACGCATCTGATCAAAAAATATCATAGAACATAAAAAGTAGGAAACTTAATTCTCTACAAAAAAGGTCTCTTAACGTTTTGCAATAGCTCGCTTTGTTTCCGAGATATTTGCAGATTTATCTCAAGGGAAGGGTCCAGACGGACATATTTCGAGATATTTCTTCTTCTTGTTGTTCTTCTTCTGCACAGCTAAACTGGAAGTGGCATTTCCAGCTCGCAATAGTGCAGAGTTATCCCAAAGAAAGGGGCCACGGTGTTTCTGTATCTCTATTATGTTGGTGCGGCTTCGGAACTTTTAAATATCTCGATATATCTCGAAAACTACGCTTCTGATCAAAAAATATCATAGAACATAAATTGTAGGAAACATAATTCTCTACAAAAAAGGTCTCTTAACAGTTTGCCATAGCTCGCTTCGTTTCCGAGATATTTGGAGATATATCTCAAGGGAAGGGGCCTGACGGACATATTTCGAGATATTTCTTCTTCTTGTTGTTCTTCTTCTGCACAGCTAAGCTGGAAGTGGCATTTACAGCTCGCAATAGTGCATAGTTATCTGAAAGAAAGGGGCCACGGTGTTTCTGTATCTCTATTATGTTGGTGCGGCTTCGGAACTTTTAAATATCTCGATATATCTCGAAAACTACGCTTCTGATCAAAAAATATCATAGAACATAAATTGTAGGAAACATAATTCTCTACAAAAAAGGTCTCTTAACATTTTGCCATAGCTCGCTTCGTTTCCGAGATATTTGCAGATTTATCTCAAGGGAAGGGTCCTGATGGACATATTTCGAGATATTTCTTCTTCTTGTTGTTCTTCTTCTGCACAGCTAAGCTGGAAGTGGCATTTGCAGCTCGCAATAGTGCAGAGTTATCTCAAAGAAAGGGGCCACGGTGTTTCTGTATCTCTATTATGTTGGTGCGGCTTCTTAACTTTTAAATATCTTGATATATCTCGAGAACTACGCATCTGATCAAAAAATTTCATAGAACATAAAAAGTAGGAAACTCAATTCTCTACAAAAAAGGTCTCTTAACATTTTGCAATAGCTCGCTTCGTTTCCGAGATATTTGCAGATTTATCTCAAGGGAAGGGGCCTGACGGACATATTTCGAGATATTTCTTCTTCTTGTTGTTCTTCTTCTGCACAGCTAAGCTGGAAGTGGCATTTGCGGCTCGCACTAGTGCAGAGTTATCTCAAAGAAAGGGGCCACGGTGTTTCTGTATCTCTATTATGTTGGTGCGGCTTCGGAACTTTTAAATATCTCGATATATCTCGAAAACTACGCATCTGATCAAAAAATATCATAGAACATAAAAAGTAGGCAACTTAATTCTCTACAAAAAAGGTCTCTTATCATTTTGCCATAGCTCTCTTCGTTTCCGAGATATTTGCAGATTTATCTCAAGGGAAGGGGCCTGACGGACATATTTCGAGATATTTCTTCTTCTTGTTGTTCTTCTTCTGCACAGCTAAGCTGGAAGTGGCATTTGCAGCTCGCAATAGTGCAGAGTTATCTCAAAGAAAGGGGCCACGGTGTTTCTGTATCTCTATTATGTTGGTGCGGCTTCGGAACTTTTAAATATCTTGATATATCTCGAGAACTACGCGTCTGATCAAAAAATATCATAGAACATAAAAAGTAGGAAACTTAATTCTCTACAAAAAAGTCTGTTAACATTTTGCCATAGCTCGCTTCGTTTCCGAGATATTTGCAGATTTATCTCAAGGGAAGGGGCCTAACGGACATATTTCGTGATATTTCTTCTTCTTGTTGTTCTTCTTCTGCACAGCTAAGCTGGAAGTGGAATTTGCAGCTCGCAATAGTGCAGAGTTATCTCAAAGAAAGGGGCCACGGTGTTTCTGTATCTCTATTATGTTGGTGCGGCTTCTTAACTTTTAAATATCTTGATATATCTCGAGAACTACGCATCTGATCAAAAAATTTCATAGAACATAAAAAGTAGGAAACTCAATTCTCTACAAAAAAGGTCTCTTAACATTTTGCAATAGCTCGCTTCGTTTCCGAGATATTGGCAGATTTATCTCAAGGGAAGGGGCCTGACGGACATATTTCGAGATATTTCTTCTTCTTGTTGTTCTTCTTCTGCACAGCTAAACCGGACGTGGCATTTCCAGCTCGCAATAGTGCAGAGTTATCTCAAAGAGAGGGGCCACGGTGTTTCTGTATCTCTATTATGTTGGTGCGGCTTCGGAACTTTTAAATATCTTGATATGTCTCGAGAACTACGCATCTGATCAAAAAATATCATAGAACATAAATTGTAGGAAACATAATTCTCTACAAAAAAGGTCTCTTAACATTTTGCCATAGCTCGCTTCGTTTCCGAGATACTTGCCGATTTATCTCAAGGGAAGGGGCCTGACGGACATATTTCGAGATATTTCTTCTTCTTGTTGTTTTTCTTCTGCACAGCTAAGCTGGAAGTGGCATTTGCAGCTCGCAATAGTGCATAGTTATCTGAAAGAAAGGGGCCACGGTGTTTCTGTATCTCTATTATGTTGGTGCGGCTTCGGAACTTTTAAATATCTCGATATATCGCGAAAACTACGCTTCTGATCAAAAAATATCATAGAACATAAATTGTAGGAAACATAATTCTCTACAAAAAAGGTCTCTTATCATTTTGCCATAGCTCGCTTCGTTTCCGAGATATTTGCAGATATATCTCAAGGGAAGGGGCCTGACGGACATATTTCGAGATATTTCTTCTTCTTGTTGTTCTTCTTCTGCACAGCTAAGCTGGAAGTGGCATTTACAGCTCGCAATAGTGCAGAGTTATCTCAAAGAAAGGGGCCACGGTGTTTCTGTATCTCTATTATGTTGGTGCGGCTTCGGAACTTTTAAATATCTTGATATATCTCGAGAACTACGCATCTGATCAAAAAATATCATAGAACATAAAAAGTAGGAAACTTAATTCTCTACAAAAAAGGTCTCTTAACGTTTTGCAATAGCTCGCTTTGTTTCCGAGATATTTGCAGATTTATCTCAAGGGAAGGGTCCAGACGGACATATTTCGAGATATTTCTTCTTCTTGTTGTTCTTCTTCTGCACAGCTAAACTGGAAGTGGCATTTCCAGCTCGCAATAGTGCAGAGTTATCCCAAAGAAAGGGGCCACGGTGTTTCTGTATCTCTATTATGTTGGTGCGGCTTCGGAACTTTTAAATATCTCGATATATCTCGAAAACTACGCTTCTGATCAAAAAATATCATAGAACATAAATTGTAGGAAACATAATTCTCTACAAAAAAGGTCTCTTAACAGTTTGCCATAGCTCGCTTCGTTTCCGAGATATTTGTAGATATATCTCAAGGGAAGGGGCCTGACGGACATATTTCGAGATATTTCTTCTTCTTGTTGTTCTTCTTCTGCACAGCTAAGCTGGAAGTGGCATTTACAGCTCGCAATAGTGCATAGTTATCTGAAAGAAAGGGGCCACGGTGTTTCTGTATCTCTATTATGTTGGTGCGGCTTCGGAACTTTTAAATATCTCGATATATCTCGAAAACTACGCTTCTGATCAAAAAATATCATAGAACATAAATTGTAGGAAACATAACTCTCTACAAAAAAGGTCTCTTAACATTTTGCCATAGCTCGCTTCGTTTCCGAGATATTTGCAGATTTATCTCAAGGGAAGGGTCCTGATGGACATATTTCGAGATATTTCTTCTTCTTGTTGTTCTTCTTCTGCACAGCTAAACTGGAAGTGGCATTTCCAGCTCGCAATAGTGCAGAGTTATCTCAAAGAGAGGGGCCACGGTGTTTCTGTATCTCTATTATGTTGGTGCGGCTTCGGAACTTTTAAATATCTTGATATATCTCGAGAACTACGCATCTGATCAGAAAATATCATAGAAGATAAAAAGTAGGAAACTTAATTCTCTACAAAAAAGGTCTCTTAACATTTTGCCATAGCTCGCTTCGTTTCCGAGATATTTGCAGATTTATCTCAAGGTAAGGGGCCTGACGGACATATTTCGAGATATTTCTTCTTCTTGTTGTTCTTCTTCTGCACAGCTAAGCTGGAAGTGGCATTTGCAGCTCGCAATAGTGCATAGCTATCTGAAAGAAAGGGGCCACGGTGTTTCTGTATCTCTATTATGTTGGTGCGGCTTCGAAACTTTTAAATATCTTGATATATCTCGAGAACTACGCATCTGATCAAAAAATATCATAGAACATAAAAAGTAGGAAACTTAATTCTCTACAAAAAAGGTCTCTTAACATTTTGCCATAGCTCGCTTCGTTTCCGAGATATTTGCAGATTTATCTCAAGGGAAGGGGCCTAACGGACATATTTCGTGATATTTCTTCTTCTTGTTGTTCTTCTTCTGCACAGCTAAGCTGGAAGTGGCATTTGCAGCTCGCAATAGTGCAGAGTTATCTCAAAGAAAGGGGCCACGGTGTTTCTGTATCTCTATTATGTTGGTGCGGCTTCTTAACTTTTAAATATCTTGATATATCTCGAGAACTACGCATCTGATCAAAAAATTTCATAGAACATAAAAAGTAGGAAACTCAATTCTCTACAAAAAAGGTCTCTTAACATTTTGCAATAGCTCGCTTCGTTTCCGAGATATTGGCAGATTTATCTCAAGGGAAGGGGCCTGACGGACATATTTCGAGATATTTCTTCTTCTTGTTGTTCTTCTTCTGCACAGCTAAACCGGACGTGGCATTTCCAGCTCGCAATAGTGCAGAGTTATCTCAAAGAGAGGGGCCACGGTGTTTCTGTATCTCTATTATGTTGGTGCGGCTTCGGAACTTTTAAATATCTTGATATGTCTCGAGAACTACGCATCTGATCAAAAAATATCATAGAACATAAATTGTAGGAAACATAATTCTCTACAAAAAAGGTCTCTTAACATTTTGCCATAGCTCGCTTCGTTTCCGAGATACTTGCCGATTTATCTCAAGGGAAGGGGCCTGACGGACATATTTCGAGATATTTCTTCTTCTTGTTGTTTTTCTTCTGCACAGCTAAGCTGGAAGTGGCATTTGCAGCTCGCAATAGTGCATAGTTATCTGAAAGAAAGGGGCCACGGTGTTTCTGTATCTCTATTATGTTGGTGCGGCTTCGGAACTTTTAAATATCTCGATATATCGCGAAAACTACGCTTCTGATCAAAAAATATCATAGAACATAAATTGTAGGAAACATAATTCTCTACAAAAAAGGTCTCTTATCATTTTGCCATAGCTCGCTTCGTTTCCGAGATATTTGCAGATATATCTCAAGGGAAGGGGCCTGACGGACATATTTCGAGATATTTCTTCTTCTTGTTGTTCTTCTTCTGCACAGCTAAGCTGGAAGTGGCATTTACAGCTCGCAATAGTGCAGAGTTATCTCAAAGAAAGGGGCCACGGTGTTTCTGTATCTCTATTATGTTGGTGCGGCTTCGGAACTTTTAAATATCTTGATATATCTCGAGAACTACGCATCTGATCAAAAAATATCATAGAACATAAAAAGTAGGAAACTTAATTCTCTACAAAAAAGGTCTCTTAACGTTTTGCAATAGCTCGCTTTGTTTCCGAGATATTTGCAGATTTATCTCAAGGGAAGGGTCCAGACGGACATATTTCGAGATATTTCTTCTTCTTGTTGTTCTTCTTCTGCACAGCTAAACTGGAAGTGGCATTTCCAGCTCGCAATAGTGCAGAGTTATCCCAAAGAAAGGGGCCACGGTGTTTCTGTATCTCTATTATGTTGGTGCGGCTTCGGAACTTTTAAATATCTCGATATATCTCGAAAACTACGCTTCTGATCAAAAAATATCATAGAACATAAATTGTAGGAAACATAATTCTCTACAAAAAAGGTCTCTTAACAGTTTGCCATAGCTCGCTTCGTTTCCGAGATATTTGTAGATATATCTCAAGGGAAGGGGCCTGACGGACATATTTCGAGATATTTCTTCTTCTTGTTGTTCTTCTTCTGCACAGCTAAGCTGGAAGTGGCATTTACAGCTCGCAATAGTGCATAGTTATCTGAAAGAAAGGGGCCACGGTGTTTCTGTATCTCTATTATGTTGGTGCGGCTTCGGAACTTTTAAATATCTCGATATATCTCGAAAACTACGCTTCTGATCAAAAAATATCATAGAACATAAATTGTAGGAAACATAACTCTCTACAAAAAAGGTCTCTTAACATTTTGCCATAGCTCGCTTCGTTTCCGAGATATTTGCAGATTTATCTCAAGGGAAGGGTCCTGATGGACATATTTCGAGATATTTCTTCTTCTTGTTGTTCTTCTTCTGCACAGCTAAACTGGAAGTGGCATTTCCAGCTCGCAATAGTGCAGAGTTATCTCAAAGAGAGGGGCCACGGTGTTTCTGTATCTCTATTATGTTGGTGCGGCTTCGGAACTTTTAAATATCTCGATATATCTCGAAAACTACGCTTCTGATCAAAAAATATCATAGAACATAAATTGTAGGAAACATAATTCTCTACAAAAAAGGTCTCTTCACATTTTGCCATAGCTCGCTTCGTTTCCGTGATATTTGCAGATTTATCTCAAGGGAAGGGTCCTGATGGACATATTTCGAGATATTTCTTCTTCTTGTTGTTCTTCTTCTGCACTGCTAAACTGGAAGTGGCATTTCCAGCTCGCAATAGTGCAGAGTTATCTCAAAGAGAGGGGCCACGGTGTTTCTGTATCTCTATTATGTTGGTGCGGCTTCGGAACTTTTAAATATCTTGATATATCTCGAGAACTACGCATCTGATCAGAAAATATCATAGAAGATAAAAAGTAGGAAACTTAATTCTCTACAAAAAAGGTCTCTTAACATTTTGCCATAGCTCGCTTCGTTTCCGAGATATTTGCAGATTTATCTCAAGGTAAGGGGCCTGACGGACATATTTCGAGATATTTCTTCTTCTTGTTGTTCTTCTTCTGCACAGCTAAGCTGGAAGTGGCATTTGCAGCTCGCAATAGTGCATAGCTATCTGAAAGAAAGGGGCCACGGTGTTTCTGTATCTCTATTATGTTGGTGCGGCTTCGGAACTTTTAAATATCTTGATATATCTCGAGAACTACGCATCTGATCAAAAAATATCATAGAACATAAAAAGTAGGAAACTTAATTCGCTACAAAAAAGGTCTCTTAACATTTTGCCACAGCTCGCTTCGTTTCCGAGATATTTGCAGATTTATCTCAAGGGAAGGGGCCTAACGGACATATTTCGTGATATTTCTTCTTCTTGTTGTTCTTCTTCTGCACAGCTAAGCTGGAAGTGGCATTTGCAGCTCGCAATAGTGCAGAGTTATCTCAAAGAAAAGGGCCACGGTGTTTCTGTATCTCTATTATGTTGGTGCGGCTTCTTAACTTTTAAATATCTTGATATATCTCGAGAACTACGCAACTGATCAAAAAATTTCATAGAACATAAAAAGTAGGAAACTCAATTCTCTACAAAAAAGGTCTCTTAACATTTTGCAATAGCTCGCTTCGTTTCCGAGATATTTGCAGATTTATCTCAAGGGAAGGGGCCTGACGGACATATTTCGAGATATTTCTTCTTCTTGTTGTTCTTCTTCTGCACAGCTAAGCTGGAAGTGGCATTTGCGGCTCGCACTAGTGCAGAGTTATCTCAAAGAAAGGGGCCACGGTGTTTCTGTATCTCTATTATGTTGGTGCGGCTTCGGAACTTTTAAATATCTCGATATATCTCGAAAACTACGCATCTGATCAAAAAATATTATAGAACTTAAAAAGTAGGCAACTTAATTCTCTACAAAAAAGGTCTCTTATCATTTTGCCATAGCTCTCTTCGTTTCCGAGATATTTGCAGATTTATCTCAAGGGAAGGGGCCTGACGGACATATTTCGAGATATTTCTTCTTCTTGTTGTTCTTCTTCTGCACAGCTAAGCTGGAAGTGGCATTTGCAGCTCGCAATAGTGCAGAGTTATCTCAAAGAAAGGGGCCACGGTGTTTCTGTATCTCTATTATGTTGGTGCGGCTTCGGAACTTTTAAATATCTTGATATATCTCGAGAACTACGCGTCTGATCAAAAAATATCATAGAACATAAAAAGTAGGAAACTTAATTCTCTACAAAAAAGTCTGTTAACATTTTGCCATAGCTCGCTTCGTTTCCGAGATATTTGCAGATTTATCTCAAGGGAAGGGGCCTAACGGACATATTTCGAGCTATTTCTTCCTCTTGTTGTTCTTCTTCTGCACAGCTAAACTGGAAGTGGCATTTCCAGCTCGCAATAGTGCAGAGTTATCTCAAAGAAAGGGGCCACGGTGTTTCTGTATCTCTATTATGTTGGTGCGGCTTCGGAACTTTTAAATATCTCGATATATCTCGAAAACTACGCATCTGATCAAAAAATATCATAGAACATAAAAAGTAGGCAACTTAATTCTCTACAAAAAAGGTCTCTTATCATTTTGCCATAGCTCTCTTCGTTTCCGAGATATTTGCAGATTTATCTCAAGGGAAGGGGCCTGACGGACATATTTCGAGATATTTCTTCTTCTTGTTGTTCTTCTTCTGCACAGCTAAGCTGGAAGTGGCATTTGCGGCTCGCACTAGTGCAGAGTTATCTCAAAGAAAGGGGCCACGGTGTTTCTGTATCTCTATTATGTTGGTGCGGCTTCGGAACTTTTAAATATCTCGATATATCTCGAAAACTACGCATCTGATCAAAAAATATCATAGAACATAAAAAGTAGGCAACTTAATTCTCTACAAAAAAGGTCTCTTATCATTTTGCCATAGCTCTCTTCGTTTCCGAGATATTTGCAGATTTATCTCAAGGGAAGGGGCCTGACGGACATATTTCGAGATATTTCTTCTTCTTGTTGTTCTTCTTCTGCACAGCTAAGCTGGAAGTGGCATTTGCAGCTCGCAATAGTGCAGAGTTATCTCAAAGAAAGGGGCCACGGTGTTTCTGTATCTCTATTATGTTGGTGCGGCTTCGGAACTTTTAAATATCTTGATATATCTCGAGAACTACGCGTCTGATCAAAAAATATCATAGAACATAAAAAGTAGGAAACTTAATTCTCTACAAAAAAGTCTGTTAACATTTTGCCATAGCTCGCTTCGTTTCCGAGATATTTGCAGATTTATCTCAAGGGAAGGGGCCTAACGGACATATTTCGAGCTATTTCTTCTTCTTGTTGTTCTTCTTCTGCACAGCTAAACTGGAAGTGGCATTTCCAGCTCGCAATAGTGCAGAGTTATCTCAAAGAGAGGGGCCACGGTGTTTCTGTATCTCTATTATGTTGGTGCGGCTTCGGAACTTTTAAATATCTTGATATATCTCGAGAACTACGCATCTGATCAAAAAATACCATAGAACATAAAAAGTAGGAAACTTAATTCTCTACACATAAGGTCTCTTAACATTTTGCCATAGCTCGCTTCGTTTCCGAGATATTTGCAGATTTATCTCAAGGGAAGGGGCCTGACGGACATATTTCGAGATATTTCTTCTTCTTGTTGTTCTTCTTCTGCACAGCTAAGCTGGAAGTGGCATTTGCAGCTCGCAATAGTGCAGAGTTATCTCAAAGAAAGGGGCCACGGTGTTTCTGTATCTCTATTATGTTGGTGCGGCTTCGGAACTTTTAAATATCTTGATATATCTCGAGAACTACGCGTCTGATCAAAAAATATCATAGAACATAAAAAGTAGGAAACTTAATTCTCTACAAAAAAGTCTGTTAACATTTTGCCATAGCTCGCTTCGTTTCCGAGATATTTGCAGATTTATCTCAAGGGAAGGGGCCTAACGGACATATTTCGAGCTATTTCTTCTTCTTGTTGTTCTTCTTCTGCACAGCTAAACTGGAAGTGGCATTTCCAGCTCGCAATAGTGCAGAGTTATCTCAAAGAAAGGGGCCACGGTGTTTCTGTATCTCTATTATGTTGGTGCGGCTTCGGAACTTTTAAATATCTCGATATATCTCGAAAACTACGCATCTGATCAAAAAATATCATAGAACATAAAAAGTAGGCAACTTAATTCTCTACAAAAAAGGTCTCTTATCATTTTGCCATAGCTCTCTTCGTTTCCGAGATATTTGCAGATTTATCTCAAGGGAAGGGGCCTGACGGACATATTTCGAGATATTTCTTCTTCTTGTTGTTCTTCTTCTGCACAGCTAAGCTGGAAGTGGCATTTGCGGCTCGCACTAGTGCAGAGTTATCTCAAAGAAAGGGGCCACGGTGTTTCTGTATCTCTATTATGTTGGTGCGGCTTCGGAACTTTTAAATATCTCGATATATCTCGAAAACTACGCATCTGATCAAAAAATATCATAGAACATAAAAAGTAGGCAACTTAATTCTCTACAAAAAAGGTCTCTTATCATTTTGCCATAGCTCTCTTCGTTTCCGAGATATTTGCAGATTTATCTCAAGGGAAGGGGCCTGACGGACATATTTCGAGATATTTCTTCTTCTTGTTGTTCTTCTTCTGCACAGCTAAGCTGGAAGTGGCATTTGCAGCTCGCAATAGTGCAGAGTTATCTCAAAGAAAGGGGCCACGGTGTTTCTGTATCTCTATTATGTTGGTGCGGCTTCGGAACTTTTAAATATCTTGATATATCTCGAGAACTACGCGTCTGATCAAAAAATATCATAGAACACAAAAAGTAGGAAACTTAATTCTCTACAAAAAAGTCTGTTAACATTTTGCCATAGCTCGCTTCGTTTCCGAGATACTTGCCGATTTATCTCTAGGGAAGGGGCCTGACGGACATATTTCGAGATATTTCTTCTTCTTGTTGTTCTTCTTCTGCACAGCTAAGCTGGAAGTGGCATTTGCAGCTCGCAATTGTGCAGAGTTATCTCAAAGAGAGGGGCCACGGTGTTTCTGTATCTCTATTATGTTGGTGCGGCTTCGGAACTTTTAAATATCTCGATATATCTCGAAAACTACGCTTCTGATCAAAAAATATCATAGAACATAAATTGTAGGAAACATAATTCTCTACAAAAAAGGTCTCTTAACATTTTGCCATAGCTCGCTTCGTTTCCGAGATATTTGCAGATTTATCTCAAGGGAAGGGTCCTGATGGACATATTTCGAGATATTTCTTCTTCTTGTTGTTCTTCTTCTGCACAGCTAAACTGGAAGTGGCATTTCCAGCTCGCAATAGTGCAGAGTTATCTCAAAGAGAGGGGCCACGGTGTTTCTGTATCTCTATTATGTTGGTGCGGCTTCGGAACTTTTAAATATCTTGATATATCTCGAGAACTACGCATCTGATCAAAAAATATCATAGAACATAAAAAGTAGGAAACTTAATTCTCTACAAAAAAGGTCTCTTAACGTTTTGCAATAGCTCGCTTTGTTTCCGAGATATTTGCAGATTTATCTCAAGGGAAGGGTCCTGACGGACATATTTCGAGATATTTCTTCTTCTTGTTGTTCTTCTTCTGCACAGCTAAACTGGAAGTGGCATTTCCAGCTCGCAATAGTGCAGAGTTATCCCAAAGAAAGGGGCCACGGTGTTTCTGTATCTCTATTATGTTGGTGCGGCTTCGGAACTTTTAAATATCTCGATATATCTCGAAAACTACGCTTCTGATCAAAAAATATCATAGAACATAAATTGTAGGAAACATAATTCTCTACAAAAAAGGTCTCTTAACATTTTGCCATAGCTCGCTTCGTTTCCGAGATATTTGCAGATTTATCTCAAGGGAAGGGTCCTGATGGACATAATTCGAGATATTTCTTCTTCTTGTTGTTCTTCTTCTGCACAGCTAAACTGGAAGTGGCATTTCCAGCTCGCAATAGTGCAGAGTTATCTCAAAGAGAGGGGCCACGGTGTTTCTGTATCTCTATTATGTTGGTGCGGCTTCGGAACTTTTAAATATCTTGATATATCTCGAGAACTACGCATCTGATCAAAAAATATCATAGAACATAAATTGTAGGAAACATAATTCTCTACAAAAAAGGTCTCTTAACATTTTGCAATAGCTCGCTTCGTTTCCGAGATATTTGCAGATTTATCTCAAGGGAAGGGTCCTGATGGACATATTTCGAGATATTTCTTCTTCTTGTTGTTCTTCTTCTGCACAGCTAAACTGGAAGTGGCATTTCCAGCTCGCAATCGTGCAGAGTTATCTCAAAGAAAGGGGCCACGGTGTTTCTGTATCTCTATTATGTTGGTGCGGCTTCGGAACTTTTAAATATCTTGATATATCTCGAGAACTACGCCTCTGATCGAAAAATATCATAGAACATAAAAAGTAGGAAACTTAATTCTCTACAAAAAAGGTCTCTTAACATTTTGCCATAGCTCGCTTGGTTTCCGAGGTATTTGCAGATTTATCTCAAGGGAAGGGGCCTGACGGACATATTTCGAGATATTTCTTATTCTTGTTGTTCTTCTTCTGCACAGCTAAGCTGGAAGTGGCATTTGCAGCTCGCAATAGTGCAGAGTTATCGCAAAGAAAGGGGCCACGGTGTTTCTGTATCTCTATTATGTTGGTGCGGCTTCGGAACTTTTAAATATCTTGATATATCTCGAGAACTACGCATCTGATCAAAAAATATCCTAGAACATAAAAAGTAGGAAACCTAATTTTCTACAAAATAGGTCTCTTAACATTTTGCCGTAGCTCGCTTCGTTTCCGAGATATTTGCAGATTTATCTCAAGGGAAGGGGCCTGACGGACATATTTCGAAATATTTCTTATTCTTGTTGTTCTTCTTCTGCACAGCTAAGCTGGAAGTGGCATTTGCAGCTCGCAATAGTGCAGAGTTATCTCAAAGAAAGGGGCCACGGTGTTTCTGTACCTCTATTATGTTGGTGCGGCTTCGGAACTTTTAAATATCTTGATATATCTCGAGAACTACGCCTCTGATCAAAAAATATCATAGAACATAAAAAGTAGGAAACTGAATTCTCTACAAAAAAGGTCTCTTAACATTTTGCCATAGCTCGCTTCGTTTCCGAGATATTTGCAGATTTATCTCAAGGGAAGGGGCCGACGGACATATTTCGAGATATTTCTTCTTCTTGTTGTTCTTCTTCTGCACAGCTAAGCTGGAAGTGGCATTTGCAGCTCGCAATAGTGCAGAGTTATCTCAAAGAAAGGGGCCACGGTGTTTCTGTACCTCTATTATGTTGGTGCAGCTTCGGAGCTTTTAAATATCTTGATATATCTCGAGAACTACGCATCTGATCAAAAAATATCATAGAACATAAAAAGTAGGAAACTTAATTCTCTACAAAAAAGGTCTCTTAACGTTTTGCAATAGCTCGCTTCGTTTCCGAGATATTTGCAGATTTATCTCAAGGGAAGGGTCCTGACGGACATATTTCGAGATATTTCTTCTTCTTGTTGTTCTTCTTCTGCACAGCTAAACTGGAGGTGGCATTTCCAGCTCGCAATAGTGCAGAGTTATCCCAAAGAAAGGGGCCACGGTGTTTCTGTATCTCTATTATGTTGGTGCGGCTTCGGAACTTTTAGATATCTCGATATATCTCGAAAACTACGCTTCTGATCAAAAAATATCATAGAACATAAATTGTAGGAAACATAATTCTCTACAAAAAAGGTCTCTTAACATTTTGCCATAGCTCGCTTCGTTTCCGAGATATTTGCAGATTTATCTCAAGGGAAGGGTCCTGATGGACATATTTCGAGATGTTTCTTCTTCTTGTTGTTCTTCTTCTGCACAGCTAAACTGGAAGTGGCATTTCCAGCTCGCAGTAGTGCAGAGTTATCTCAAAGAAAGGGGCCACGGTGTTTCTGTATCTCTATTATGTTGGTGCGGCTTCGGAACTTTTAAATATCTCGATATATCTCGAAAACTACGCTTCTGATCAAAAAATATCATAGAACATAAAAAGTAGGAAACTTAATTCTCTACAAAAAAGTCTGTTAACATTTTGCCATAGCTCGCTTCGTTTCCGAGATATTTGCAGATTTATCTCAAGGGAAGGGGCCTAACGGACATATTCCGAGATATTTCTTCTTCTTGTTGTTCCTCTTCTGCACAGCTAAGCTGGAAGTGGCATTTGCAGCTCGCAATAGTGCAGAGTTATCTCAAAGAAAGAGGCCACGGTGTTTCTGCACCTCTATTATGTTGGTGCAGCTTCGGAACTTTTAAATATCTTGATATATCTCGAGAACTACGCATCTGATCAAAAAATATCGTAGAACATAAAAAGTAGGAAACTTAATTCTCTACAAAAAAGGTCTCTTAACAGTTTGCCATAGCTCGCTTCGTTTCCGAGATATTTGCAGATATATCTCAAGGGAAGGGGCCTGACGGACATATTTCGAGATATTTCTTCTTCTTGTTGTTCTTCTTCTGCACAGCTAAGCTGGAAGTGGCATTTACAGCTCGCAATAGTGCATAGTTATCTGAAAGAAAGGGGCCACGGTGTTTCTGTATCTCTATTATGTTGGTGCGGCTTCGGAACTTTTAAATATCTCGATATAGCTCGAAAACTACGCTTCTGATCAAAAAATATCATAGAACATAAATTGTAGGAAACATAATTCTCTACAAAAAAGGTCTCTTAACATTTTGCCATAGCTCGCTTCGTTTCCGAGATACTTGCCGATTTATCTCAAGGGAAGGGTCCTGATGGACATATTTCGAGATATTTCTTCTTCTTGTTGTTCTTCTTCTGCACAGCTAAACTGGAAGTGGCATTTCCAGCTCGCAATCGTGCAGAGTTATCTCAAAGAAAGGGGCCACGGTGTTTCTGTATCTCTATTATGTTGGTGCGGCTTCGGAACTATTAAATATCTCGATATATCTCGAAAACTACGCTTCTGATCAAAAAATATCATAGAACATAAATTGTAGGAAACATAATTCTCTACAAAAAAGGTCTCTTAACATTTTGCCATAGCTCGCTTCGTTTCCGAGATATTTGCAGATTTATCACAAGGGATGGGTCCTGATGGACATATTTCGAGATGTTTCTTCTTCTTGTTGTTCTTCTTCTGCACAGCTAAACTGGAAGTGGCATTTGCAGCTCGCAATTGTGCAGAGTTATCTCAAAGAGAGGGGCCACGGTGTTTCTGTATCTCTATTATGTTGGTGCGGCTTCGGAACTTTTAAATATCTTGATATATCTCGAGAACTACGAATCTGGACAGAAAATATCATAGAAGATAAAAAGTAGGAAACTTAATTCTCTACAAGAAAGGTCTCTTAACATTTTGCCATAGCTCGCTTGGTTTCCGAGGTATTTGCAGATTTATCTCAAGGGAAGGGGCCTGACGGACATATTTCGAGATATTTCTTCTTCTTGTTGTTCTTCTTCAGCACAGCTAAGCTGGAAGTGGCATTTACAGCTCGCAATAGTGCAGAGTTATCGCAAAGAAAGGGGCCACGGTGTTTCTGTATCTCTATTATGTTGGTGCGGCTTCCGAACTTTTAAATATCTTGATATATCTCGAGAACTACGCATCTGATCAAAAAATATCATAGAACATAAAAAGTAGGAAACCTAATTTTCTACAAAAAAGGTCTCTCAACATTTTGCCGTAGCTCGCTTCGTTTCCGAGATATTTGCAGATTTATCTCAAGGGAAGGGGCCTGACGGACATATTTCGAAATATTTCTTATTCTTGTTGTTCTTCTTCTGCGCAGCTAAGCTGGAAGTGGCATTTGCAGCTCGCAATAGTGCAGAGTTATCTCAAAGAAAGGGGCCACGGTGTTTCTGTACCTCTATTATGTTGGTGCAGCTTCGGAGCTTTTAAATATCTTGATATATCTCGAGAACTACGCATCTGATCAAAAAATATCATACAACATAAAAAGTAGGAAACTTAATTCTCTACAAAAAAGGTCTCTTAACGTTTTGCAATAGCTCGCTTCGTTTCCGAGATATTTGCAGATTTATCTCAAGGGAAGGGTCCTGACGGACATATTTCGAGATATTTCTTCTTCTTGTTGTTCTTCTTCTGCACAGCTAAACTGGAAGTGGCATTTCCAGCTCGCAATAGTGCAGAGTTATCCCAAAGAAAGGGGCCACGGTGTTTCTGTATCTCTATTATGTTGGTGCGGCTTCGGCACTTTTAAATATCTCGATATATCTCGAAAACTACGCTTCTGATCAAAAAATATCATAGAACATAAATTGTAGGAAACATAATTCTCTACGAAAAAGGTCTCTTAACATTTTGCCATAGCTCGCTTCGTTTCCGAGATATTTGCAGATTTATCTCAAGGGAAGGGTCCTGATGGACATATTTCGAGATATTTCTTATTCTCGTTGTTCTTCTTCTGCACAGCTAAACTGGAAGTGGCATTTCCAGCTCGCAATCGTGCAGAGTAATCTCAAAGAAAGGGGCCACGGTGTTTCTGTATCTCTATTATGTTGGTGCGGCTTCGGAACTTTTAAATATCTTGATATATCTCGAGAACTACGCCTCTGATCGAAAAATATCATAAAACATAAAAAGTAGGAAACTGAATTCTCTACAAAAAAGGTCTCTTAACATTTTGCCATAGCTCGCTTCGTTTCCGAGATATTTGCAGATTTATCTCAAGGGAAGGGGCCGACGGACATATTTCGAGATATTTCTTCTTCTTGTTGTTCTTCTTCTGCACAGCTAAGCTCGAAGTGGCATTTGCAGCTCGCAATAGTGCAGAGTTATCTCAAAGAAAGGGGCCACGGTGTTTCTGTACCTCTATTATGTTGGTGCGGCTTCGGAACTTTTAAATATCTCGATATATCTCGAAAACTACGCTTCTGATCAAAAAATATCAGAGAACGTAAATTGTAGGAAACATAATTCTCTACAAAAAAGGTCTCTTAAGATTTTGCCATAGCTCGCTTCGTTTCCGAGATAATTGCAGATTTATCTCAAGGGAAGGGGCCTGACGGACATATTTCGAGATATTTCTTCTTCTTGTTGTTCTTCTTCTGCACAGCTAAGCTGGAAGTGGCATTTGCAGCTCGCAATAGTCCAGAGTTATCTCAAAGAAAGGGGCCACGGTGTTTCTGTATCTCTATTATGTTGGTGCGGCTTCGGAACTTTTAAATATCTTGATATATCTCGAGAACTACGCATCTGATCAAAAAATATCGTAGAACATAAAAAGTAGGAAACTTAATTCTCTACAAATAAGGTCTCTTAACATTTTGCCATAGCTCGCTTGGTTTCCGAGATATTTGCAGATTTATCTCAAGGGAAGGGGCCTGAGGGACATATTTCGAGATATTTCTTCTTCTTGTTGTTCTTCTTCTGCACAGCAAAGCTGGAAGTGGCATTTGCAGCTCGCAATAGTGCAGAGTTACCTCAAAGAAAGGGGCCACGGTGTTTCTGTATCTCTATTATGTTGGTGCCGCTTCGGAACTTTTAAATATCTGGATATATCTCGAGAACTACGCATCTGATCAAAAAATGTCATAGAACATAAAAAGTAGGAAACTTAATTCTCTACAAAAAAGGTCTCTTAACATTTTGCCATAGCTCGCTTCGTTTCCGAGATATTTGCAGATTTATCCCAAGGGAAGGGGCCTGACGGACATATTTCGAGATATTTCTTCTTCTTGTTGTTCTTCTTCTGCACAGCTAAGCTGGAAGTGGCATTTGCAGCTCGCAGTAGTGCAGAGTTATCTCAAAGAAAGGGGCCACGGTGTTTCTGTATCTCTATTATGTTGGTGCGGCTTCGGAACTTTTAAATATCTTGATATATCTCGAGAACTACGCATCTGATAAAAAAATATCATAGAACATAAAAAGTAGGAAACTTAATCCTCTACAAAAAAGGTCTCTTAAGATTTTGCCATAGCTCGCTTCGTTTCCGAGATATTTGCAGATTTATCTCAAGGGAAGGGGCCTGACGGACATATTTCGAGATATTTCTTCTTCTTGTTGTTCTTCTTCTGCACAGCTAAGCTGGAAGTGGCATTTGCAGCTCGCAATAGTGCAGAGTTATCGCAAAGAAAGGGGCCACGGTGTTTCTGTATCTCTATTATGTTGGTGCGGCTTCGGAACTTTTAAATATCTTGATATATCTCGAGAACTACGCATCTGTTCAAAAAATATCATAGAACATAAAAAGTAGGAATCCTAATTTTCTACAAAAAAGGTCTCTTAACATTTTGCCGTACCTCGCTTCGTTTCCGAGATATTTGCAGATTTATCTCAAGGGAAGGGGCCTGACGGACATATTTCCAGATATTTCTTCTTCTTGTTGTTCTTCTTCTGCACAGCTAAGCTGGAAGTGGCATTTGCAGCTCACAATAGTGCAGAGTAATCTCAAAGAAAGGGGCCACGGTGTTTCTGTATCTCTATTATGTTGGTGCGGCTTCGGAACTTTTAAATATCTTGATATATCTCGAGAACTACGCCTCTGATCGAAAAATATCATAGAACATAAAAAGTAGGAAACTGAATTCTCTACAAAAAAGGTCTCTTAACATTTTGCCATAGCTCGCTTGGTTTCCGAGATATTTGCAGATTTATCTCAAGTGAAGGGGCCGACGGACATATTTCGAGATATTTCTTCTTCTTGTTGTTCTTCTTCTGCACAGCTAAGCTGGAAGTGGCATTTGCAGGTCGCAATAGTGCAGAGTTACCCCAAAGAAAGGGGCCACGGTGTTTCTGTATCTCTATTATGTTGGTGCGGCTTCGGAACTTTTAAATATCTCCATATATCTCGAAAACTACGCTTCTGATCAAAAAATATCATAGAACATAAATTGTAGGAAACATAATTCTCTACAAAAAAGGTCTCTTAACATTTTGCCATAGCTCGCTTCGTTTCCGAGATATTTGCAGATTTATCTCAAGGGAAGGGTCCTGATGGACATATTTCGAGATGTTTCTTCTTCTTGTTGTTCTTCTTCTGCACAGCTAAACTGGAAGTGGCATTTGCAGCTCGCAATTGTGCAGAGTTATCTCAAAGAGAGGGGCCACGGTGTTTCTGTATCTCTATTATGTTGGTGCGGCTTCGGAACTTTTAAATATCTTGATATATCTCGAGAACTACGAATCTGGACAGAAAATATCATAGAAGATAAAAAGTAGGAAACTTAATTCTCTACAAAAAAGGTCTCTTAACATTTTGCCATAGCTCGCTTGGTTTCCGAGGTATTTGCAGATTTATCTCAAGGGAAGGGGCCTGACGGACATATTTCGAGATATTTCTTCTTCTTGTTGTTCTTCTTCTGCACAGCTAAGCTGGAAGTGGCATTTGCAGCTCGCAATAGTGCAGAGTTATCGCAAAGAAAGGGGCCACGGTGTTTCTGTATCTCTATTATGTTGGTGCGGCTTCGGCACTTTTAAATATCTCGATATATCTCGAAAACTACGCTTCTAATCAAAAAATATCATAGAACATAAATTGTAGGAAACATAATTCTCTACGAAAAAGGTCTCTTAACATTTTGCCATAGCTCGCTTCGTTTCCGAGATATTTGCAGATTTATCTCAAGGGAAGGGTCCTGATGGACATATTTCGAGATATTTCTTCTTCTTGTTGTTCTTCTTCTGCACAGCTAAACTGGAAGTGGCATTTCCAGCTCGCAATCGTGCAGAGTAATCTCAAAGAAAGGGGCCACGGTGTTTCTGTATCTCTATTATGTTGGTGCGGCTTCGGAACTTTTAAATATCTTGATATATCTCGAGAACTACGCCTCTGATCGAAAAATATCATAAAACATAAAAAGTAGGAAACTGAATTCTCTACAAAAAAGGTCTCTAAACATTTTGCCATAGCTCGCTTCGTTTCCGAGATATTTGCAGATTTATCTCAAGGGAAGGGGCCGACGGACATATTTCGAGATATTTCTTCTTCTTGTTGTTCTTCTTCTGCACAGCTAAGCTCGAAGTGGCATTTGCAGCTCGCAATAGTGCAGAGTTATCTCAAAGAAAGGGGCCACGGTGTTTCTGTACCTCTATTATGTTGGTGCGGCTTCGGAACTTTTAAATATCTCGATATATCTCGAAAACTACGCTTCTGATCAAAAAATATCAGAGAACGTAAATTGTAGGAAACATAATTCTCTACAAAAAAGGTCTCTTAAGATTTTGCCATAGCTCGCTTGGTTTCCGAGATATTTGCAGATTTATCTCAAGGGAAGGGGCCTGAGGGACATATTTCGAGATATTTCTTCTTCTTGTTGTTCTTCTTCTGCACAGCTAAGCTGGAAGTGGCATTTGCAGCTCGCAATAGTGCAGAGTTACCTCAAAGAAAGGGGCCACGGTGTTTCTGTATCTCTATTATGTTGGTGCCGCTTCGGAACTTTTAAATATCTGGATATATCTCGAGAACTACGCATCTGATCAAAAAATGTCATAGAACATAAAAAGTAGGAAACTTAATTCTCTACAAAAAAGGTCTCTTAACATTTTGCCATAGCTCGCTTCGTTTCCGAGATATTGCAGATTTATCCCAAGGGAAGGGGCCTGACGGACATATTTCGAGATATTTCTTCTTCTTGTTGTTCTTCTTCTGCACAGCTAAGCTGGAAGTGGCATTTGCAGCTCGCAGTAGTGCAGAGTTATCTCAAAGAAAGGGGCCACGGTGTTTCTGTATCTCTATTATGTTGGTGCGGCTTCGGATCTTTTAAATATCTTGATATATCTCGAGAACTACGCATCTGATCAAAAAATATCGTAGAACATAAAAAGTAGGAAACTTAATTCTCTACAAATAAGGTCTCTTAACATTTTGCCATAGCTCGCTTGGTTTCCGAGATATTTGCAGATTTATCTCAAGGGAAGGGGCCTGAGGGACATATTTCGAGATATTTCTTCTTCTTGTTGTTCTTCTTCTGCACAGCTAAGCTGGAAGTGGCATTTGCAGCTCGCAATAGTGCAGAGTTACCTCAAAGAAAGGGGCCACGGTGTTTCTGTATCTCTATTATGTTGGTGCCGCTTCGGAACTTTTAAATATCTGGATATATCTCGAGAACTACGCATCTGATCAAAAAATGTCATAGAACATAAAAAGTAGGAAACTTAATTCTCTACAAAAAAGGTCTCTTAACATTTTGCCATAGCTCGCTTCGTTTCCGAGATATTGCAGATTTATCCCAAGGGAAGGGGCCTGACGGACATATTTCGAGATATTTCTTCTTCTTGTTGTTCTTCTTCTGCACAGCTAAGCTGGAAGTGGCATTTGCAGCTCGCAGTAGTGCAGAGTTATCTCAAAGAAAGGGGCCACGGTGTTTCTGTATCTCTATTATGTTGGTGCGGCTTCGGAACTTTTAAATATCTTGATATATCTCGAGAACTACGCATCTGATCAAAAAATATCATAGAACATAAAAAGTAGGAAACTTAATCCTCTACAAAAAAGGTCTCTTAACATTTTGCCATAGCTCGCTTCGTTTCCGAGATATTTGCAGATTTATCTCAAGGGAAGGGGCCTGACGGACATATTTCGAGATATTTCTTCTTCTTGTTGTTCTTCTTCTGCACAGCTAAGCTGGAAGTGCCATTTGCAGCGCGCAATAGTGCAGAGTTATCTCAAAGAAAGGGGCCACGGTGTTTCTGTATCTCTATTATGTTGGTGCGGCTTCGGAACTTTTAAATATCTCCATATATCTCGAAAACTACGCTTCTGATCAAAAAATATCATAGAACATAAATTGTAGGAAACATAATTCTCTACGAAAAAGGTCTCTTAACATTTTGCCATAGCTCGCTTCGTTTCCGAGATATTTGCAGATTTATCTCAAGGGAAGGGTCCTGATGGACATATTTCGAGATGTTTCTTCTTCTTGTTGTTCTTCTTCTGCACAGCTAAACTGGAAGTGGCATTTGCAGCTCGCAATTGTGCAGAGTTATCTCAAAGAGAGGGGCCACGGTGTTTCTGTATCTCTATTATGTTGGTGCGGCTTCGGAACTTTTAAATATCTTGATATATCTCGAGAACTACGAATCTGGACAGAAAATATCATAGAAGATAAAAAGTAGGAAACTTAATTCTCTACAAAAAAGGTCTCTTAACATTTTGCCATAGCTCGCTTGGTTTCCGAGGTATTTGCAGATTTATCTCAAGGGAAGGGGCCTGACGGACATATTTCGAGATATTTCTTCTTCTTGTTGTTCTTCTTCTGCACAGCTAAGCTGGAAGTGGCATTTGCAGCTCGCAATAGTGCAGAGTTATCGCAAAGAAAGGGGCCACGGTGTTTCTGTATCTCTATTATGTTGGTGCGGCTTCCGAACTTTTAAATATCTTGATATATCTCGAGAACTACGCATCTGATCAAAAAATATCATAGAACATAAAAAGTAGGAAACCTAATTTTCTACAAAAAAGGTCTCTTAACATTTTGCCGTAGCTCGCTTCGTTTCCGAGATATTTGCAGATTTATCTCAAGGGAAGGGGCCTGACGGACATATTTCGAAATATTTCTTATTCTTGTTGTTCTTCTTCTGCACAGCTAAGCTGGAAGTGGCATTTGCAGCTCGCAATAGTGCAGAGTTATCTCAAAGAAAGGGGCCACGGTGTTTCTGTACCTCTATTATGTTGGTGCAGCTTCGGAGCTTTTAAATATCTTGATATATCTCGAGAACTACGCATCTGATCAAAAAATATCATACAACATAAAAAGTAGGAAACTTAATTCTCTACAAAAAAGGTCTCTTAACGTTTTGCAATAGCTCGCTTCGTTTCCGAGATATTTGCAGATTTATCTCAAGGGAAGGGTCCTGACGGACATATTTCGAAATATTTCTTCTTCTTGTTGTTCTTCTTCTGCACAGCTAAACTGGAAGTGGCATTTCCAGCTCGCAATAGTGCAGAGTTATCCCAAAGAAAGGGGCCACGGTGTTTCTGTATCTCTATTATGTTGGTGCGGCTTCGGCACTTTTAAATATCTCGATATATCTCGAAAACTACGCTTCTAATCAAAAAATATCATAGAACATAAATTGTAGGAAACATAATTCTCTACGAAAAAGGTCTCTTAACATTTTGCCATAGCTCGCTTCGTTTCCGAGATATTTGCAGATTTATCTCAAGGGAAGGGGCCGACGGACATATTTCGAGATATTTCTTCTTCTTGTTGTTCTTCTTCTGCACAGCTAAGCTCGAAGTGGCATTTGCAGCTCGCAATAGTGCAGAGTTATCTCAAAGAAAGGGGCCACGGTGTTTCTGTACCTCTATTATGTTGGTGCGGCTTCGGAACTTTTAAATATCTCGATATATCTCGAAAACTACGCTTCTGATCAAAAAATATCAGAGAACGTAAATTGTAGGAAACATAATTCTCTACAAAAAAGGTCTCTTAAGATTTTGCCATAGCTCGCTTCGTTTCCGAGATAATTGCAGATTTATCTCAAGGGAAGGGGCCTGACGGACATATTTCGAGATATTTCTTCTTCTTGTTGTTCTTCTTCTGCACAGCTAAGCTGGAAGTGGCATTTGCAGCTCGCAATAGTCCAGAGTTATCTCAAAGAAAGGGGCCACGGTGTTTCTGTATCTCTATTATGTTGGTGCGGCTTCGGAACTTTTAAATATCTTGATATATCTCGAGAACTACGCATCTGATCAAAAAATATCGTAGAACATAAAAAGTAGGAAACTTAATTCTCTACAAATAAGGTCTCTTAACATTTTGCCATAGCTCGCTTGGTTTCCGAGATATTTGCAGATTTATCTCAAGGGAAGGGGCCTGAGGGACATATTTCGAGATATTTCTTCTTCTTGTTGTTCTTCTTCTGCACAGCTAAGCTGGAAGTGGCATTTGCAGGTCGCAATAGTGCAGAGTTATCTCAAAGAAAGGGGCCACGGTGTGTCTGTATCTCTATTATGTTGGTGCGGCTTCGGAACTTTTAAATATCTCGATATATCTCGAAAACTACGCTTCTGATCAAAAAATATCAGAGAACGTAAATTGTAGGAAACATAATTCTCTACAAAAAAGGTCTCTTAAGATTTTGCCATAGCTCGCTTCGTTTCCGAGATATTTGCAGATTTATCTCAAGGGAAGGGGCCTGACGGACATATTTCGAGATATTTCTTCTTCTTGTTGTTCTTCTTCTGCACAGCTAAGCTGGAAGTGGCATTTGCAGCTCGCAATAGTGCAGAGTTATCTCAAAGAAAGGGGCCACGGTGTTTCTGTATCTCTATTATGTTGGTGCGGCTTCGGAACTTTTAAATATCTTGATATATCTCGAGAACTACGCATTTGATCAAAAAATATCGTAGAACATAAAAAGTAGGAAACTTAATTCTCTACAAATAAGGTCTCTTAACATTTTGCCATAGCTCGCTTGGTTTCCGAGATATTTGCAGATTTATCTCAAGGGAAGGGGCCTGAGGGACATATTTCGAGATATTTCTTCTTCTTGTTGATCTTCTTCTGCACAGCTAAGCTGGAAGTGGCATTTGCAGCTCGCAATAGTGCAGAGTTACCTCAAAGAAAGGGGCCACGGTGTTTCTGTATCTCTATTATGTTGGTGCGGCTTCGGAACTTTTAAATATCTTGATATATCTCGAGAACTACGCCTCTGATCGAAAAATATCATAGAACATAAAAAGTAGGAAACTGAATTCTCTACAAAAAAGGTCTCTTAACATTTTGCCATAGCTCGCTTGGTTTCCGAGATATTTGCAGATTTATCTCAAGTGAAGGGGCCGACGGACATATTTCGAGATATTTCTTCTTCTTGTTGTTCTTCTTCTGCACAGCTAAGCTGGAAGTGGCATTTGCAGCTCGCAATAGTGCAGAGTTATCTCAAAGAAAGGGGCCACGGTGTTTCTGTATCTCTATTATGTTGGTGCGGCTTCGGAACTTTTAAATATCTTGATATATCTCGAGAACTACGCATTTGATCAAAAAATATCGTAGAACATAAAAAGTAGGAAACTTAATTCTCTACAAATAAGGTCTCTTAACATTTTGCCATAGCTCGCTTGGTTTCCGAGATATTTGCAGATTTATCTCAAGGGAAGGGGCCTGAGGGACATATTTCGAGATATTTCTTCTTCTTGTTGATCTTCTTCTGCACAGCTAAGCTGGAAGTGGCATTTGCAGCTCGCAATAGTGCAGAGTTACCTCAAAGAAAGGGGCCACGGTGTTTCTGTATCTCTATTATGTTGGTGCGGCTTCGGAACTTTTAAATATCTTGATATATCTCGAGAACTACGCCTCTGATCGAAAAATATCATAGAACATAAAAAGTAGGAAACTGAATTCTCTACAAAAAAGGTCTCTTAACATTTTGCCATAGCTCGCTTGGTTTCCGAGATATTTGCAGATTTATCTCAAGTGAAGGGGCCGACGGACATATTTCGAGATATTTCTTCTTCTTGTTGTTCTTCTTCTGCACAGCTAAGCTGGAAGTGGCATCTGCAGGTCGCAATAGTGCAGAGTTATCTCAAAGAAAGGGGCCACGGTGTGTCTGTATCTCTATTATGTTGGTGCGGCTTCGGAACTTTTAAATATCTCGATATATCTCGAAAACTACGCTTCTGATCAAAAAATATCAGAGAACGTAAATTGTAGGAAACATAATTCTCTACAAAAAAGGTCTCTTAAGATTTTGCCATAGCTCGCTTCGTTTCCGAGATATTTGCAGATTTATCTCAAGGGAAGGGGCCTGACGGACATATTTCGAGATATTTCTTCTTCTTGTTGTTCTTCTTCTGCACAGCTAAGCTGGAAGTGGCATTTGCAGCTCGCAATAGTGCAGAGTTATCTCAAAGAAAGGGGCCACGGTGTTTCTGTATCTCTATTATGTTGGTGCGGCTTCGGAACTTTTAAATATCTTGATATATCTCGAGAACTACGCATCTGATCAAAAAATATCGTAGAACATAAAAAGTAGGAAACTTAATTCTCTACAAATAAGGTCTCTTAACATTTTGCCATAGCTCGCTTAGTTTCCGAGATATTTGCAGATTTATCTCAAGGGAAGGGGCCTGAGGGACATATTTCGAGATATTTCTTCTTCTTGTTGTTCTTCTTCTGCACAGCTAAGCTGGAAGTGGCATTTGCAGCTCGCAATAGTGCAGAGTTACCTCAAAGAAAGGGGCCACGGTGTTTCTGTATCTCTATTATGTTGGTGCCGCTTCGGAACTTTTAAATATCTGGATATATCTCGAGAACTACGCATCTGATCAAAAAATATCATAGAACATAAAAAGTAGGAAACTTAATTCTCTACAAAAAAGGTCTCTTAACATTTTGCCATAGCTTGCTTCGTTTCCGAGATATTTGCAGATTTATCCCAAGGGAAGGGGCCTGACGGACATATTTCGAGATATTTCTTCTTCTTGTTGTTCTTCTTCTGCACAGCTAAGCTGGAAGTGGCATTTGCAGCTCGCAGTAGTGCAGAGTTATCTCAAAGAAAGGGGCCACGGTGTTTCTGTATCTTTATTATGTTGGTGCGGCTTCGGAACTTTTAAATATCTTGATATATCTCGAGAACTACGCATCTGATCAAAAAATATCATAGAACATAAAAAGTAGGAAACTTAATCCTCTACAAAAAAGGTCTCTTCACATTTTGCCATAGCTCGCTTCGTTTCCGAGATATTTGCAGATTTATCTCAAGGGAAGGGGCCTGACGGACATATTTCGAGATATTTCTTCTTCTTGTTGTTCTTCTTCTGCACAGCTAAGCTGGAAGTGGCATTTGCAGCTTGCAGTAGTGCAGAGTTATCTCAAAGAAAGGGGCCACGGTGTTTCTGTATCTCTATTATGTTGGTGCGGCTTCGGAACTTTTAAATATCTTGATATATCTCGAGAACTACGCATCTGATCAAAAAATATCATAGAACATAAAAAGTAGGAAACTTAATTCTCTACAAAAAAGGTCTCTTAACGTTTTGCAATAGCTCGCTTCGTTTCCGAGATATTTGCAGATTTATCTCAAGGGAAGGGTCCTGACGGACATATTTCGAGATATTTCTTCTTCTTGTTGTTCTTCTTCTGCACAGCTAAACTGGAAGTGGCATTTCCAGCTCGCAATAGTGCAGAGTTATCCCAAAGAAAGGGGCCACGATGTTTCTGTATCTCTATTATGTTGGTGCGGCTTCGGAACTTTTAAATATCTCGATATATCTCGAAAACTACGCTTCTGATCAAAAAATATCAGAGAACGTAAATTGTAGGAAACATAATTCTCTACAAAAAAGGTCTCTTAACATTTTGCCATAGCTCGCTTCGTTTCCGAGATATTTGCAGATTTATCTCAAGGGAAGGGTCCTGACGGACATATTTCGAGATATTTCTTCTTCTTGTTGTTCTTCTTCTGCACAGCTAAGCTGGAAGTGGCATTTGCAGCGCGCAATAGTGCAGAGTTATCTCAAAGAAAGGGGCCACGGTGTTTCTGTATCTCTATTATGTTAGTGCGGCTTCGGAACTTTTAAATATCTTGATATATCTCGAGAACTACGCATCTGGTCAAAAAATATCATAGAACATAAAAAGTAGGAATCCTAATTTTCTTCAAAAAAGGTCTCTTAACATTTTGCCGTAGCTCGCTTCGTTTCCAAGATATTTGCAGATTTATCTCAAGGGAAGGGGCCTGACGGACATATTTCCAGATATTTCTTCTTCTTGTTGTTCTTCTTCTGCACAGCTAAGCTGGAAGTGGCATTTGCAGCTCGCAATAGTGCAGAGTTATCTCAAAGAAAGGGGCCACGGTGTTTCTGTATCTCTATTATGTTGGTGCGGCTTCGGAACTTTTAAATATCTCGATATATCTCGAAAACTACGCTTCTGATCAAAAAATATCAGAGAACGTAAATTGTAGGAAACATAATTCTCTACAAAAAAGGTCTCTTAAGATTTTGCCATAGTTCGCTTCGTTTCCGAGATATTTGCAGATTTATCTCAAGGGAAGGGGCCTGACGGACATATTTCGAGATATTTCTTCTTCTTGTTGTTCTTCTTCTGCACAGCTAAGCTGGAAGTGGCATTTGCAGCTCGCAATAGTGCAGAGTTATCTCAAAGAAAGGGGCCACGGTGTTTCTGTATCTCTATTATGTTGGTGCGGCTTCGGAACTTTTAAATATCTTGATATATCTCGAGAACTACGCATCTGATCAAAAAATATCGTAGAACATAAAAAGTAGGAAACTTAATTCTCTACAAATAAGGTCTCTTAACATTTTGCCATAGCTCGCTTGGTTTCCGAGATATTTGCAGATTTATCTCAAGGGAAGGGGCCTGAGGGACATATTTCGAGATATTTCTTCTTCTTGTTGTTCTTCTTCTGCACAGCTAAGCTGGAAGTGGCATTTGCAGCTCGCAATAGTGCAGAGTTACCTCAAAGAAAGGGGCCACGGTGTTTCTGTATCTCTATTATGTTGGTGCCGCTTCGGAACTTTTAAATATCTGGATATATCTCGAGAACTACGCATCTGATCAAAAAATATCATAGAACATAAAAAGTAGGAAACTTAATTTTCTACAAAAAAGGTCTCTTAACATTTTGCCATAGCTCGCTTCGTTTCCGAGATATTTGCAGATTTATCTCAAAGGAAGGGGCCTGACGGACATATTTCGAGATATTTCTTCTTCTTGTTGTTCTTCTTCTGCACAGCTAAGCTGGAAGTGGCATTTGCAGCTCGCAGTAGTGCAGAGTTATCTCAAAGAAAGGGGCCACGGTGTTTCTGTATCTCTATTATGTTGGTGCGGCTTCGGAACTTTTAAATATCTTGATATATCTCGAGAACTACGCATCTGATCAAAAAATATCATAGAACATAAAAAGTATGAAACTTAATTCTCTACAAAAAAGGTCTCTTAACATTTTGCCATAGCTCGCTTCGTTTCCGAGATATTTGCAGATTTATCTCAAGGGAAGGGGCCTGACGGACATATTTCGAGATATTTCTTCTTCTTGTTGTTCTTCTTCTGCACAGCTAGGCTGGAAGTGGCATTTGCAGCGCGCAATAGTGCAGAGTTATCTCAAAGAAAGGGGCCACGGTGTTTCTGTATCTCTATTATGTTAGTGCGGCTTCGTAACTTTTAAATATCTTGATATATCTCGAGAACTACGCATCTGTTCAAAAAATATCATAGAACATAAAAAGTAGGAATCCTAATTTTCTACAAAAAAGGTCTCAACATTTTGCCGTAGCTCGCTTCGTTTCCGAGATATTTGCAGATTTATCTCAAGGGAAGGGGCCTGACGGACATATTTCCAGATATTTCTTCTTCTTGTTGTTCTTCTTCTGCACAGCTAAGCTGGAAGTGGCATCTGCAGCTCGCAATAGTGCAGAGTTATCTCAAAGAAAGGGGCCACGGTGTTTCTGTATCTCTATTATGTTGGTGCGGCTTCGGAACTTTTAAATATCTCGATATATCTCGAAAACTACGCTTCTGATCAAAAAATATCAGAGAACGTAAATTGTAGGAAACATAATTCTCTACAAAAAAGGTCTCTTAAGATTTTGCCATAGTTCGCTTCGTTTCCGAGATATTTGCAGATTTATCTCAAGGGAAGGGGCCTGACGGACATATTTCGAGATATTTCTTCTTCTTGTTGTTCTTCTTCTGCACAGCTAAGCTGGAAGTGGCATTTGCAGCTCGCAATAGTGCAGAGTTATCTCAAAGAAAGGGGCCACGGTGTTTCTGTATCTCTATTATGTTGGTGCGGCTTCGGAACTTTTAAATATCTTGATATATCTCGAGAACTACGCATCTGATCAAAAAATATCGTAGAACATAAAAAGTAGGAAACTTAATTCTCTACAAATAAGGTCTCTTAACATTTTGCCATAGCTCGCTTGGTTTCCGAGATATTTGCAGATTTATCTCAAGGGAAGGGGCCTGAGGGACATATTTCGAGATATTTCTTCTTCTTGTTGTTCTTCTTCTGCACAGCTAAGCTGGAAGTGGCATTTGCAGCTCGCAATAGTGCAGAGTTACCTCAAAGAAAGGGGCCACGGTGTTTCTGTATCTCTATTATGTTGGTGCCGCTTCGGAACTTTTAAATATCTGGATATATCTCGAGAACTACGCATCTGATCAAAAAATATCATAGAACATAAAAAGTAGGAAACTTAATTTTCTACAAAAAAGGTCTCTTAACATTTTGCCATAGCTCGCTTCGTTTCCGAGATATTTGCAGATTTATCTCAAAGGAAGGGGCCTGACGGACATATTTCGAGATATTTCTTCTTCTTGTTGTTCTTCTTCTGCACAGCTAAGCTGGAAGTGGCATTTGCAGCTCGCAGTAGTGCAGAGTTATCTCAAAGAAAGTGGCCACGGTGTTTCTGTATCTCTATTATGTTGGTGCGGCTTCGGAACTTTTAAATATCTTGATATATCTCGAGAACTACGCATCTGATCAAAAAATATCATAGAACATAAAAAGTATGAAACTTAATTCTCTACAAAAAAGGTCTCTTAACATTTTGCCATAGCTCGCTTCGTTTCCGAGATATTTGCAGATTTATCTCAAGGGAAGGGGCCTGAGGGACATATTTCGAGATATTTCTTCTTCTTGTTGTTCTTCTTCTGCACAGCTAAGCTGGAAGTGGCATTTGCAGCTCGCAATAGTGCAGAGTTACCTCAAAGAAAGGGGCCACGGTGTTTCTGTATCTCTATTATGTTGGTGCCGCTTCGGAACTTTTAAATATCTGGATATATCTCGAGAACTACGCATCTGATCAAAAAATATCATAGAACATAAAAAGTAGGAAACTTAATTTTCTACAAAAAAGGTCTCTTAACATTTTGCCATAGCTCGCTTCGTTTCCGAGATATTTGCAGATTTATCTCAAAGGAAGGGGCCTGACGGACATATTTCGAGATATTTCTTCTTCTTGTTGTTCTTCTTCTGCACAGCTAAGCTGGAAGTGGCATTTGCAGCTCGCAGTAGTGCAGAGTTATCTCAAAGAAAGTGGCCACGGTGTTTCTGTATCTCTATTATGTTGGTGCGGCTTCGGAACTTTTAAATATCTTGATATATCTCGAGAACTACGCATCTGATCAAAAAATATCATAGAACATAAAAAGTATGAAACTTAATTCTCTACAAAAAAGGTCTCTTAACATTTTGCCATAGCTCGCTTCGTTTCCGAGATATTTGCAGATTTATCTCAAGGGAAGGGGCCTGACGGACATATTTCGAGATATTTCTTGTTCTTGTTGTTCTTCTTCTGCACAGCTAAGCTGGAAGTGGCATTTGCAGCGCGCAATAGTGCAGAGTTATCTCAAAGAAAGGGGCCACGGTGTTTCTGTATCTCTATTATGTTAGTGCGGCTTCGTAACTTTTAAATATCTTGATATATCTCGAGAACTACGCATCTGTTCAAAAAATATCATAGAACATAAAAAGTAGGAATCCTAATTTTCTACAAAAAAGGTCTCTTAACATTTTGCCGTAGCTCGCTTCGTTTCCGAGATATTTGCAGATTTATCTCAAGGGAAGGGGCCTGACGGACATATTTCCAGATATTTCTTCTTCTTGTTGTTCTTCTTCTGCACAGCTAAGCTGGAAGTGGCATCTGCAGCTCGCAATAGTGCAGAGTTATCTCAAAGAAAGGGGCCACGGTGTTTCTGTATCTCTATTATGTTGGTGCGGCTTCGGAACTTTTAAATATCTCGATATATCTCGAAAACTACGCTTCTGATCAAAAAATATCAGAGAACCTATATTGTAGGAAACATAATTCTCTACAAAAAAGGTCTCTTAACATTTTGCCATAGCTCGCTTCGTTTCCGAGATATTTGCAGATTTATCTCAAGGGAGGGGCCTGACGGACATATTTCGAGATATTTCTTGTTCTTGTTGTTCTTCTTCTGCACAGCTAAGCTGGAAGTGGCATTTGCAGCTCGCAGTAGTGCAGAGTTATCTCAAAGAAAGGGGCCACGGTGTTTCTGTATCTCTATTATGTTGGTGCGGCTTCGGAACTTTTAAATATCTTGATATATCTCGAGAACTACGCATCTGATCAAAAAATATCAGAGAACCTAAATTGTAGGAAACATAATTCTCTACAAAAAAGGTCTCTTAACATTTTGCCATAGCTCGCTTCGTTTCCGAGATATTTGCAGATTTATCTCAAGGGAAGGGTCCTGACGGACATATTTCGAGATATTTCTTCTTCTTGTTGTTCTTCTTCTGCACAGCTAAACTGGAAGTGGCATTTCCAGCTCGCAATCGTGCAGAGTTATCTCAAAGAGAGGGGCCACGGTGTTTCTGTATCTCTATTATGTTGGTGCGGCTTCGGAACTTTTAAATATCTTGATATATCTCGAGAACTACGCATCTGATCAAAAAATATCATAGAACATAAAAAGTAGGAAACCTAATTTTCTACAAAAAAGGTCTCTTAACATTTTGCCGTAGCTCGCTTCGTTTCCGAGATATTTACAGATTTATCTCAAGGGAAGGGGCCTGACGGACATATTTCGAGATATTTCTTCTTCTTGTTGTTCTTCTTCTGCACAGCTAAGCTGGAAGTGGCATTTGCAGCTCGCAATAGTGCAGAGTTATCTCAAAGAAAGGGGTCACGGTGTTTCTGTATCTCTATTATGTTGGTGCCGCTTCGGAACTTTTAAATATCTTGATATATCTCGAGAACTACGCATCTGATCAAAAAATATCGTAGAACATAAAAAGTAGGAAACTTAATTCTCTACAAAAAAGGTCTCTTAACATTTTGCCATAGCTCGCTTCGTTTCCGAGATATTTGCAGATTTATCTCAAGGGAAGGGGCCTGACGGACATATTTCGAGATATTTCTTCTTCTTGTTGTTCTTCTTCTGCACAGCTAAGCTGGAAGTGGCATTTGCAGCTCGCAGTAGTGCAGAGTTATCTCAAAGAAAGGGGCCACGGTGTTTCTGTATCTCTATTATGTTGGTGCGGCTTCGGAACTTTTAAATATCTTGCTATATCTCGAGAACTACGCATCTGATCAAAAAATATCATAGAACATAAAAAGTAGGAAACCTCATTTCCTACAAAAAAGGTCGCTTAACATTTTGCCGTAGCTCGCTTCGTTTCCGAGATATTTGCAGATTTATCTCAAGGGAAGGGGCCTGACGGACATATTTCGAAATATTTCTTATTCTTGTTGTTCTTCTTCTGCACAGCTAAGCTGGAAGTGGCATTTGCAGCTCGCAGTAGTGCTGAGTTATCTCAAAGAAAGTGGCCACGGTGTTTCTGTATCTCTATTATGTTGGTGCGGCTTCGGAACTTTTAAATATCTTGATATATCTCGAGAACTACGCATCTGATCAAAAAATATCATAGAACATAAAAAGTATGAAACTTAATTCTCTACAAAAAAGGTCTCTTAACATTTTGCCATAGCTCGCTTCGTTTCCGAGATATTTGCAGATTTATCTCAAGGGAAGGGGCCTGACGGACATATTTCGAGATATTTCTTCTTCTTGTTGTTCTTCTTCTGCACAGCTAAGCTGGAAGTGGCATTTGCAGCGCGCAATAGTGCAGAGTTATCTCAAAGAAAGGGGCCACGGTGTTTCTGTATCTCTATTATGTTAGTGCGGCTTCGTAACTTTTAAATATCTTGATATATCTCGAGAACTACGCATCTGTTCAAAAAATATCATAGAACATAAAAAGTAGGAATCCTAATTTTCTACAAAAAAGGTCTCTTAACATTTTGCCGTAGCTCGCTTCGTTTCCGAGATATTTGCAGATTTATCTCAAGGGAAGGGGCCTGACGGACATATTTCCAGATATTTCTTCTTCTTGTTGTTCTTCTTCTGCACAGCTAAGCTGGAAGTGGCATCTGCAGCTCGCAATAGTGCAGAGTTATCTCAAAGAAAGGGGCCACGGTGTTTCTGTATCTCTATTATGTTGGTGCGGCTTCGGAACTTTTAAATATCTCGATATATCTCGAAAACTACGCTTCTGATCAAAAAATATCAGAGAACCTATATTGTAGGAAACATAATTCTCTACAAAAAAGGTCTCTTAACATTTTGCCATAGCTCGCTTCGTTTCCGAGATATTTGCAGATTTATCTCAAGGGAGGGGCCTGACGGACATATTTCGAGATATTTCTTGTTCTTGTTGTTCTTCTTCTGCACAGCTAAGCTGGAAGTGGCATTTGCAGCTCGCAGTAGTGCAGAGTTATCTCAAAGAAAGGGGCCACGGTGTTTCTGTATCTCTATTATGTTGGTGCGGCTTCGGAACTTTTAAATATCTTGATATATCTCGAGAACTACGCATCTGATCAAAAAATATCAGAGAACCTAAATTGTAGGAAACATAATTCTCTACAAAAAAGGTCTCTTAACATTTTGCCATAGCTCGCTTCGTTTCCGAGATATTTGCAGATTTATCTCAAGGGAAGGGTCCTGACGGACATATTTCGAGATATTTCTTCTTCTTGTTGTTCTTCTTCTGCACAGCTAAACTGGAAGTGGCATTTCCAGCTCGCAATCGTGCAGAGTTATCTCAAAGAGAGGGGCCACGGTGTTTCTGTATCTCTATTATGTTGGTGCGGCTTCGGAACTTTTAAATATCTTGATATATCTCGAGAACTACGCATCTGATCAAAAAATATCATAGAACATAAAAAGTAGGAAACCTAATTTTCTACAAAAAAGGTCTCTTAACATTTTGCCGTAGCTCGCTTCGTTTCCGAGATATTTACAGATTTATCTCAAGGGAAGGGGCCTGACGGACATATTTCGAGATGTTTCTTCTTCTTGTTGTTCTTCTTCTGCACAGCTAAGCTGGAAGTGGCATTTGCAGCTCGCAATAGTGCAGAGTTATCTCAAAGAAAGGGGTCACGGTGTTTCTGTATCTCTATTATGTTGGTGCGGCTTCGGAACTTTTAAATATCTTGATATATCTCGAGAACTACGCATCTGATCAAAAAATATCGTAGAACATAAAAAGTAGGAAACTTAATTCTCTACAAATAAGGTCTCTTAACATTTTGCCATAGCTCGCTTGGTTTCCGAGATATTTGCAGATTTATCTCAAGGGAAGGGGCCTGAGGGACATATTTCGAGATATTTCTTCTTCTTGTTGTTCTTCTTCTGCACAGCTAAGCTGGAAGTGGCATTTGCAGCTCGCAATAGTGCAGAGTTACCTCAAAGAAAGTGGCCACGGTGTTTCTGTATCTCTATTATGTTGGTGCCGCTTCGGAACTTTTAAATATCTGGATATATCTCGAGAACTACGCATCTGATCAAAAAATATCATAGAACATAAAAAGTAGGAAACTTAATTCTCTACAAAAAAGGTCTCTTAACAGTTTGCCATAGCTCGCTTCGTTTCCGAGATATTTGCAGATTTATCCCAAGGGAAGGGGCCTGACGGACATATTTCGAGATATTTCTTCTTCTTGTTGTTCTTCTTCTGCACAGCTAAGCTGGAAGTGGCATTTGCAGCTCGCAGTAGTGCAGAGTTATCTCAAAGAAAGGGGCCACGGTGTTTCTGTATCTCTATTATGTTGGTGCGGCTTCGGAACTTTTAAATATCTTGATATATCTCGAGAACTACGCCTCTGATCGAAAAATATCATAGAACATAAAAAGTAGGAATCCTAATTTTCTACAAAAAAGGTCTCTTAACATTTTGCCGTAGCTCGCTTCGTTTCCGAGATATTTGCAGATTTATCTCAAGGGAAGGGGCCTGACGGACATACTTCCAGATATTTCTTCTTCTTGTTGTTCTTCTTCTGCACAGCTAAGCTGGAAGTGGCATCTGCAGCTCGCAATAGTGCAGAGTTATCTCAAAGAAAGGGGCCACGGTGTTTCTGTATCTCTATTATGTTGGTGCGGCTTCGGAACTTTTAAATATCTCGATATATCTCGAAAACTACGCTTCTGATCAAAAAATATCAGAGAACCTATATTGTAGGAAACATAATTCTCTACAAAAAAGGTCTCTTAACATTTTGCCATAGCTCGCTTCGTTTCCGAGATATTTGCAGATTTATCTCAAGGGAGGGGCCTGACGGACATATTTCGAGATATTTCTTGTTCTTGTTGTTCTTCTTCTGCACAGCTAAGCTGGAAGTGGCATTTGCAGCTCGCAGTAGTGCAGAGTTATCTCAAAGAAAGGGGCCACGGTGTTTCTGTATCTCTATTATGTTGGTGCGGCTTCGGAACTTTTAAATATCTTGATATATCTCGAGAACTACGCATCTGATCAAAAAATATCGTAGAACATAAAAAGTAGGAAACTTAATTCTCTACAAAAAAGGTCTCTTAACATTTTGCCATAGCTCGCTTCGTTTCCGAGATATTTGCAGATTTATCTCAAGGGAAGGGGCCTGACGGACATATTTCGAGATATTTCTTCTTCTTGTTGTTCTTCTTCTGCACAGCTAAGCTGGAAGTGGCATTTGCAGCTCGCAGTAGTGCAGAGTTATCTCAAAGAAAGGGGCCACGGTGTTTCTGTATCTCTATTATGTTGGTGCGGCTTCGGAACTTTTAAATATCTTGCTATATCTCGAGAACTACGCATCTGATCAAAAAATATCATAGAACATAAAAAGTAGGAAACCTCATTTCCTACAAAAAAGGTCGCTTAACATTTTGCCGTAGCTCGCTTCGTTTCCGAGATATTTGCAGATTTATCTCAAGGGAAGGGGCCTGACGGACATATTTCGAAATATTTCTTATTCTTGTTGTTCTTCTTCTGCACAGCTAAGCTGGAAGTGGCATTTGCAGGTCGCAATAGTGCAGAGTTATCTCAAAGAAAGGGGCCACGGTGTTTCTGTATCTCTATTATGTTGGTGCGGCTTCGGAACTTTTAAATATCTCGATATATCTCGAAAACTACGCTTCTGATCAAAAAATATCAGAGAACCTAAATTGTAGGAAACATAATTCTCTACAAAAAAGGTCTCTTAACATTTTGCCATAGCTCGCTTCGTTTCCGAGATATTTGCAGATTTATCTCAAGGGAAGGGTCCTGACGGACATATTTCGAGATATTTCTTCTTCTTGTTGTTCTTCTTCTGCACAGCTAAACTGGAAGTGGCATTTCCAGCTCGCAATCGTGCAGAGTTATCTCAAAGGGAGGGGCCACGGTGTTTCTGTATCTCTATTATGTTGGTGCGGCTTCGGAACTTTTAAATATCTTGATATATCTCGAGAACTACGCATCTGATCAAAAAATATCATAGAACATAAAAAGTAGGAAACCTAATTTTCTACAAAAAAGGTCTCTTAACATTTTGCCGTAGCTCGCTTCGTTTCCGAGATATTTACAGATTTATCTCAAGGGAAGGGGCCTGACGGACATATTTCGAGATATTTCTTCTTCTTGTTGTTCTTCTTCTGCACAGCTAAGCTGGAAGTGGCATTTGCAGCTCGCAATAGTGCAGAGTTATCTCAAAGAAAGGGGTCACGGTGTTTCTGTATCTCTATTATGTTGGTGCGGCTTCGGAACTTTTAAATATCTTGATATATCTCGAGAACTACGCATCTGATCAAAAAATATCGTAGAACATAAAAAGTAGGAAACTTAATTCTCTACAAATAAGGTCTCTTAACATTTTGCCATAGCTCGCTTGGTTTCCGAGATATTTGCAGATTTATCTCAAGGGAAGGGGCCTGAGGGACATATTTCGAGATATTTCTTCTTCTTGTTGTTCTTCTTCTGCACAGCTAAGCTGGAAGTGGCATTTGCAGCTCGCAATAGTGCAGAGTTACCTCAAAGAAAGTGGCCACGGTGTTTCTGTATCTCTATTATGTTGGTGCCGCTTCGGAACTTTTAAATATCTGGATATATCTCGAGAACTACGCATCTGATCAAAAAATATCATAGAACATAAAAAGTAGGAAACTTAATTCTCTACAAAAAAGGTCTCTTAACAGTTTGCCATAGCTCGCTTCGTTTCCGAGATATTTGCAGATTTATCCCAAGGGAAGGGGCCTGACGGACATATTTCGAGATATTTCTTCTTCTTGTTGTTCTTCTTCTGCACAGCTAAGCTGGAAGTGGCATTTGCAGCTCGCAGTAGTGCAGAGTTATCTCAAAGAAAGGGGCCACGGTGTTTCTGTATCTCTATTATGTTGGTGCGGCTTCGGAACTTTTAAATATCTTGATATATCTCGAGAACTACGCCTCTGATCGAAAAATATCATAGAACATAAAAAGTAGGAAACTGAATTCTCTACAAAAAAGGTCTCTTAACATTTTGCCATAGCTCGCTTCGTTTCCGAGATATTTGCAGATTTATCTCAAGGGAAGGGGCCTGACGGACATATTTCCAGATATTTTTTCTTCTTGTTGTTCTTCTTCTGCACAGCTAAGCTGGAAGTGGCATTTGCAGGTCGCAATAGTGCAGAGTTATCTCAAAGAAAGGGGCCACGGTGTGTCTGTATCTCTATTATGTTGGTGCGGCTTCGGAACTTTTAAATATCTCGATATATCTCGAAAACTACGCTTCTGATCAAAAAATATCAGAGAACGTAAATTGTAGGAAACATAATTCTCTACAAAAAAGGTCTCTTAACATTTTGCCATAGCTTGCTTCGTTTCCGAGATATTTGCAGATTTATCCCAAGGGAAGGGGCCTGACGGACATATTTCGAGATATTTCTTCTTCTTGTTGTTCTTCTTCTGCACAGCTAAGCTGGAAGTGGCATTTGCAGCTCGCAGTAGTGCAGAGTTATCTCAAAGAAAGGGGCCACGGTGTTTCTGTATCTCTATTATGTTGGTGCGGCTTCGGAACTTTTAAATATCTTGATATATCTCGAGAACTACGCATCTGATCAAAAAATATCATAGAACATAAAAAGTAGGAAACTTAATCCTCTACAAAAAAGGTCTCTTCACATTTTGCCATAGCTCGCTTCGTTTCCGAGATATTTGCAGATTTATCTCAAGGGAAGGGGC